>NC_137915.1:21343614-21396114 GCF_963457725.1 Sprattus sprattus | reverse complement strand
TGGCATCCAATTTGTTGAGCGAGCCAAATGGAACTTGAGAGTAAATTAAGTACAAGCATTCGAAATTAAAAAAAATAAGCTAAAGTGGTTCTCAACATATTGAAATGTGCCAGTTGTAGAGTATGAAGTTTTGTTAAGTTTGAACCTTTACATAATAAGATATTGGCTACTGAAGTGCTCCACTTTTGCATTGAACGTTATTCACTAGGTGGCGCCACTCCACAAATGAATTGTAATGAGTCTTAAGAAGACAAGTTTTGTCACTTTTTGGCTAAATGTTTTTCAAAGTATTGCTCCAAAAGTGCTTTAAGCCTATTCCGCTTTAGAGGGCGTTTGTATGAATGGAAGCACACGCCTAGGGACACTAACCCTACATTTCTTACCAGCCATGTGGAGCTAAAACCATACCCAGTTTCATGTGGATTGGTGAAGCCTAAGTGTATGATATTGTCAACCAAAATTGGTTAAAAAAAAACTGCATGAGAACATGAAAAAAGAATACTTTGCCAAACAATATTTCCTGGTTCTAATAGAATGTAGATGAACTAGAGGGATTCTAGAATGCCATGACAGTGGGCCGTGAGGTAAATGCAGTGGGACTCACAGCAGCCAGCGTAGGCGGGGTCCTCGTCTGAGCCGTCGGCACAGTGTCTCATCCCATCACACACCAGAGACTGGAACAAACACTGGGCCCTGTTCTTACACACAAACTCCATGTAGCGCGTGCACAGAGGGTCTGCAAACACACACACACACACACACACACACATCCCCAAAGCACCCCCACACACACACACACGCAACCACACACATCCCCAAAGCACCCACACACACACACACACATACACACAATAGACAGACAGACAGACAGACAGACACAAACAATTCTCCATCAGTTCAATGAATTAAAACGTTTTACATGCAGGCACCATGTCTGGTTACTTTGGGTATTATGATTCTATTTCTTATATTAACTCTGCGTAATCATTTAGCCTTTGTCTAGGTTTCCCCAGTTTCCTGTTCGTCAATACAAAAAGACAGAAACAGGACCGGTCTGTGTAGAGTAGCGTATATTTAGACAGGGAGGACACTGACCACAGTGTTGTTCATCGACACCCCCTGGACAGTCCTCTACGCCATTGCAGTGCGCACTAGAGGGCAGGCATGTGCCATTGGAGCACAGGAACCCATTGCAGCGTTCACCCTCTGTGAGGAAATAAAATAGCAAATGAAATAACATAGCAGTCATTGGCATTACACACACACTCACTCACTCACTCACATATACACACACATTCTCACTCACTCACATATACACACACATTCTCACTCACTCACATTTACACACACATACTCACTTACTCACTCACTCACTCACTCACTCACTCACTCACTCACTCACTCACTCACTCACTCACTCACTCACTCACTCACTCACTCACACACTCACACACTCACACACTCACACACTCACACACACACACACACACACACACACACACACACACACACACACACACACATCTCTTTCACACACACACATTCTGGCACCATGATGCTACCACCATGACGCAGAAGAAGTCTGTGCACAGTGTGTAGGTGTGAAGGCACAGAATAAAGACATGACAGCATTCACATGAGCGTGCTAGAACCTGAGGTCTCTGAAGCTCTTTTCAGGAAATGGGGATGGGTGTGAAACAATCCCTGACCTCTCCCTTTATTTAGCCGACAAGGGATACAATCACCCTATGGGACACCCTAGTAAGACCCAGCCCATCAGCTCTCTGATCCCAACATGACACATCTATCCGGGGAGGTGTGGCTAATCTCACACTTCACAGAGGGAGGCTGGTGGGGGGTGGGGGGCGTCGGACTGACCGCACTGGGAGGGCTCCTCATCCGAGCTGTCCTGGCAGTCATCGTCTCCGTCACACACCCACTTCTGGGGGATACAGTGGCCGGTGTGACACTGGAAGCTGCCGCTCTCGCATGTGTGGTGGCCCACTGGAGGAGGTAGAGAGAGAGAGAGAGAGAGAGGGAGGGAGGGAGAGGGAGGGAAAGGGAAAGGGAGTGAAAAGAAATACACAATATTTAAGGAACACATTTTCAAAACTGTGTTGCCTTTATGTTTTACTTTATGTTGCTGGAATTTGTCTTTCAATCAAATGTACCAATTATATGACTAAGGATTAAGGAAACATTAAAAAAAAACATTTGACTGCCAGGGGGTGCCCTTGAGTCGAACATATTGACCCTGCATGCACGCAATCCCAAATCCTCTACTCTGCTCTTCCCACACTGAAATCATTATCGCTTACAGGACAGGAGGAGAAGACATTCAGTTCTAGTTAAGTCAAAGTCCTTTTTTTTTGTATTGTCACACAGCACACCACACACGTACATAGGTGAGAGAGGTTAATGTTGAAAGGCAGTGCTCACCTGTGCAGTTTGCCTCATCAGACCAGTCGCGGCAGTCGTTGTCGCCATCACAACGCCAGGCGTCACGGATACACACACCTCTCGCACATGTGTACTCTCCGGGCCCACACTGGTGGCTCTCTGTGAGAAAAACAAACACCCAGAAGTCACTGGTGTGTGCCTATCTTCACTCACCATACTCACACCCTAATATACATACTACACAGTAATGCATCTACAGGGAGTACAAATATTCCTAGTATGGGTACAGGATTACAGCATTACAGAATGCCTATGGCCACTGATTACAGACCTACTGAGATTAGATTTTTTTTGTGGCGCTGACAAAACAATGAAACTAAATATACAGCCGCGGAAAAAATTAAGAGACCACTTCAAAATTATAAGTTTCTCTGGTTTTACTATGTATTGGTATGAGTTAAAGGAAAGTTAACATTTTAGTTTTATTCTATAAATTACTGACAACATTTCTACCAAATTTCAAATACAAATATTGTCATTTAGACCATTTATTTGCAGAAAAATGACAATTGGTCAAAATAGCTAAATAAATGGAATGTTTTCAGATCTCGAAATATTGCAAGGAAAACAAGTTCATATAGATTCTTAAACTACACAATACTAATGCTTTAACTTAGGAAGAGATCAGAAATCAATATCTGGAAAAACCGCATCTTTTTTGTTATTTTGACCAATTGTCATTTTTCTGCAAATAATGCTCTAAATGACAGTATTTTTATTTGAAATTCAGTAGAAATGTTGTCAGTAGTTTATAGAATGAAACAAAAGTGTTCCTTTTACTCAAACACATACCAATAAATAGTAAAAAAAGAAAAACTGATCATTTTTTTTTAAAGTGGTCTCTTAATTTTTTCCGCGGCTGTATGTCTGTACCATGGTAAATGCTATATGCATTATGCATATGAAGGTAAAGGCAAGTAGTGTCTTGTTTGTTCCCTTGCTATATTCCTGATTATTTGTGTGTGTGTGTGTGTGTGTGTGTGTGTGTGTGTGTGTGTGTGTGTGTGTGTGTGTGTGTCTGTTCTGCCAACGGTGTGTTTTGCACTTTGCTTGCATCCATGCCAAAGGCAATTTTGCCACTATCCATTTGGTAGATGCTGACGCACCGCAGTGTTCTTCATCACTGTTGTCCCCGCAGTCATCCTCATGGTCGCATTTGAAGGCCAGAGGGATGCAGGAACCAGAGGCAGCACAGCGGAACTGCACAGCAGGGTCACACACAGTTGTAGCTGCAGAGAGAGATAGAGAGAGAGAGAGAGAGAGAGAGAGAGAGAGAGAGAGAGAGAGAGAGAGAGAGAGAGAGAGGGAGAGAGAGAGAGAGTATGAGACAGGAGGCAAGGAGGAGCAGATAAAAAGAGAAAAACAGAGGTATAGAAATAAGGGAAATAAATAATAAATAAAGGGAGAGGCACAGGAAAGAGAGAATGATATAAAGATAGAGAACATGGGAGGGAGGGAAAAAAGGAAAGGAGACAGGAGAGAAAGAGAGAGAAACAACAAAACAGAAATAAATACAGGTACCAAAATACAGGTGGGCCACTTCATGTAAACAAAGAGAAAAGGACACTCTCCAGAGAGAGCAGACATGATCAGGACAGGTGTCATGTTTCAGGAGTCTCCAGAGAGAGCAGACATGATCAGGACAGGTGTCATGTTTCAGGAGTCTCCAGAGAGAGCAGACATGATCAGGTGTCATGTTTCAGGACTCACGGCAGTCCTGCTCGTCGCTCATGTCTCCACAGTCGTTGTCGCTGTCGCACTTCCAGATGCTACTGATGCACTTCCCATTGGAACAGCGGTACTGGTTAGGCAGGCAGGTGTGCTCTATACAGCAACACATACAGAGACAGACAGAAAGAGAGAAAGAGAGACAGACAGACAGACAGAGAGACAGACAGAGAGAAAAGGAGGGTGTAAATGACAGGGTCGATGGCAGTCTTACACATAAACACTGCAGTGGCTTTGTCACATTCACTGCCTACAGTATGATTAATGCATTACCCCTGTGGAAAACAGTAAGACTTAATTACAGTACACTTACTGTGACTGACACTGACTATGTTTAGATGCATGGCATAGACATATCATAGCATGCATAGCATGAGAGGAATCACAATGTCCTTGTCATTGTATCCAATGCATGTATAGTTGACTGGAGTGCATCCTGTAGCTTCCTCAAAGAGACGAGAGTTCTGTACCGGCTGTGTGAAAATGCAACACAACCTTTGCTACTGGACTCACCTAGCTTCACACAGGTGTTGTTGTGGCGCTGGTAGTCATGCGGGCACTGGCACTGCAACTCGCCGGAGGGCAGGGTGGTGACGGGCGTGCCGTCGGGGCACACACACGCGTGGCGCTGCCCTGGCTGGGGCAGGCAGAGCAGGGAGCACGGCTGGCCCACACATGCATTAGTGCCTGCAGGGGAGGTAACATGGCAGACACTGCTTTCACACGTGTGTTTCCTACACGATCGCTCTTAAGCAAGAACTCAGTCTCAGATTAAAATATGTGTTTGTGTGGTTTTGTAGCCGTCACTTCCTTGTCGAAATGTTGTAAATGTATCTTATACAGGAGGGACAAGACAGGAAGGAGGATGACCATAACAGCACATCACAAAACAATTATCAACTCTTTCAACAAAGTTATGATACTTAATAGCCTATTCTGTATCTGCACTTAAATATAGTACAGTAAATTGAAACTGTTGTCAATAATTTCTATTAATTATCAACTTAGTTAAACGACTGTGTACCAAAGCTACAAAGGTGCATGCCCTAACTGAAATGATATGAATATGACCTCTGACCTTTAGTTTTGCCCTTGTAGAAGATCTTAAGGTCCATGACACCAGTGAGGCTTCCCACCAGCAGCTCACCGTCAGGTGAGCCTGACTTAGGAGCTTTAAAGATTCCCATCCTGGACCAGTCGTCCCAATACAGATCATTCTGCAAGCCAACATAACCACCATTAACCCCATTAACCACCACACCAGTACTACAACACAAATCAGCTCTCCTTTATTTGTCCATTAGAGCAGTAGAAGTAGTCCCTAGTGTACACTTTCAGTCAGTGCTGGCATTACAGTACTAAACTAAGCACAGGATCTGTAAATGGTAAAAAAAATGGTAAAACATCAGTCAGATGGGGGGCATTTGTTGTACTTATTTGGCCTTGACTTGAGGATTTCAGAGTGAGTTTGGACAGAGGGCTTCCATTGAGGGATCTTCTACACCCTTAAGTCTGTGCAGGTGGACGAGAAGGCTGCTCACGTACCTTAAACACAGAGATGGCGTACGGGTGAGGTAGGCCCTCCATCAGGACGCTGCGCTGGCCTCCGTTGAAGTCGGCCCTCTCGATGCGGTCTCCGTACGCCTCGGTCCAGTAGAGCCATCGGTCATCGGCGGTGATCCCGTTGGGCCAGCGCACGCCCTCGGACACGATGCAGGAGACGTTGGAGCCGTCCATCCAGCTGCGGTATAAGCCGGCAGCGCGGTCGCCCCAGTCCGTCCAGAACATCAGGCTGATAACAGACCATAATAATGGATTTAAATAATGTGTTTTGTTTATTTATCTGCCTTAATGTCATTGTACCCTCAATCAGGCCATTGCTGTAAAAAAGCTTTGTGCGCAGTCATTTTCCCAAAATTAAACAATGAATGATGATGATGATGATAAGGCAGTCGTGGAGTTTGTGTTATTGCAAGTGCGCATTAAGACTCATGAATGCCACAGGACACACTGGACATACTGTACCTCTGTCCCGGTATCACGGTCAAGGCCCGTGGGTGTTCCAGGACACTGGAGTTGAGCAGTGTGCGTCTCAGGTCTCCGTCAGGGTTGGACACCTGTACACACAAAGGGAGGTCTGTGTCACAAGCACAATTCAATTGGGAAGGGACTGGCACCGGCTCAAGGCACGGTCACACACAGTTCAGATATCACTGTGTGCTTTTCATCATAAAAAAGAGACACTTTTGTAGGAGACTTCTGCTTTCATTTTCTCTGACGCACAAACTCCCCCACATTTTTAAGAAGAATATGCTAACATCAAGACACGAACGAAGAGACCACATTCAGCTTTGACAATGTTATTATCTGAGAGACAACAGGGAAGTTTCATCCAAGCAGCTCACTTCAATCTTCTGTGCACCCGCGTCCACCCAGAAGAGCAGCTGGCTGATGGGGTCAAAGGTGAGCGCCTCCACGTTCTGAAGCCCCCTCCTGACAATGACCTCCTGTCCAGAGCTTCCATTCAAACACAGCCTCTGAGGAGACACCCAGACAGAGGCACGGATGAAGAGGATACCACATAGGTGGACATTTGTTATTCTGTGTGTTTTAGTGACAAAAATATTTGGAATATTTACAGTGGGGAAAATAAGTATTTGAACCCCTTGAGATTTCACAAGTTTGGCCACTTGCAAAGAAATGTGTGATCTATAATTGTAATGGTAGGTGGATATTAACAGTGAGAAACAGAATATCAACAAAAAAATCCAGAAAAATGCATTTTATAACATTTATGACTTTATTTGCATTTGATGCAAAAAATAAGTATTTGAACCCCCAAAACTGACTGACAAAAATGACTTAGTACTTGGTGGAATAACCCTTATTGGCAAGCACAGACGTCAGATGTTTCTTGTAGTTGGTCACCAGGTTTACAAACATCTCAGGAGGGATTTTGGTCCACTCCTCTTTCCAGATCCTCTCCAAATCTTTAAGGTTGTGTTTTCAATGGGAGGGAATGAGGGAATGAAGTTCAAGCCCAATATTCCACGTTACATGGCCCCATCCATAGTCCCCTTGATGCGGTGGAGTCGTCCTGTACCCTTGGCAGAGAAACAGACCCAAAGTATAATGTTTCCACCTCCATGCTTGATTGTGGGTATGATGTACTCTTGGGGTCATATTCAGCATTCCCCCCCCTGTCAAACATGGCAAGTCGAGTTGATGCCTAAGAGCTTGATTTTGGTATCATCTGACCACATTCTGTCTCCCAATCCTCCCTAGAATCATTCAAGTGTGCAATGGTAAACTTCAGATGGCCCTGTACATGCGCTTCCTTGAGCAGGGGGACCTTGCGAGTGCTGCAGTACTTCAAAAAATTACGGCGTGGTGTGTTGCCAATGGTTTTCTTGGTGAGTCTGGTCCCACCTGTCTTGAGATCATTCACAAGCTCCCCCTGTGTAGTTCTGGGGTTATTCTGCACCTTTTGAATGATCACTGATTCCGCACGAGGGGATATCTTGCATGGAGCCCCAGACCTAGAGCGGGTGACAGTTGTTTGGTGTTGCTTCCATTTATGAATAATCGCACCAATAGTTATCTGCTTCTCACCAAGCTGCTTGCCGGTGGTTTTGTAGCCCATTCCAGCCTTGTGCAGGTCTACAATCTTATCTCTGACTTCCTTGGACAGCTCTTTGGTCTTGACCATGGTGGTGAGGTTGAAGGTGTGAAGTATGATTCTTTGGACAGGTTTCTTTTATACAGGTCACCAGTTGAGATCAGGTATACCTTGTTAGACCTAATGAGGACTAATCTGTGTGCTTTTTGGGCACATAACTGGCCATTGGGAGCCAGAATTCTTGCTGTTTGCTTGGGGGTTCAAATACTTATTTTTTGCATCAAATGCAAATAAAGTCATAAATCTTATAAAATGCAGTTTTCTGGATTTTTTTGTTGATATTCTGTTTCTCACTGTTAAAATACACCTACCATTAAAATTCTAGATCACACATTTCTTTGCAAGTGGCCAAACTTGCGAAGTCGGCAGGGGTTCAAATACTTATTTTCCCCACTGTAAGTGTTAACAGTAACAGGAGATAAAATATCCAGGCAGGAAAAGTGTTGAAGACATGTAACTACTGCATGCAAAACTACGAAACAAAAATAAAATATATACTGTATAACGTAAACATGATGCAGTCGCCAACCTGTATAATATCCAATGAGATGTCAGCCCAGTACACACAGTTCCTGTCATAGTCAAAGTCCAGCGCTACAGCCTCGCGGAGGCCTGTTAGGGGCAGCCTCTGGTCGGTGCCTGTGGCAAGGTCGTACCGGTGGATGGAGCTCCGCACAGCGTACAAGATGAACTCGTTACTCTCTGAGGGAGGATGCAGAACACTTAGCCTCCATAATTGCATTACACTGACAAAGCTGAGAGGAGCAGCAGATTCTCAGTCCGTCAAGTCCTCGCCTGACCTTTACAAGTTCAGACCATGAGCAAATCACACAACCAGGCACCTGGATGTGCTTCTGGCTTCAAGTAAAACACACATGAACATGAACAAACCATACACTGATAGTGGTAGGAGATGTAATCATGTAATGATGCAAAAGATGTGATCATAAGTACACAATCAATGCCACAGGATCACCACAAATGCCATCCTTTTTTTTTAAATCAAGAAACGTTCAAATTATTGAGGACCCATTTGCTGATTAAGGGTTAAATTGATTTGATTGGTTGCAATCATACGACTTTAAATCATATCTTGATTAGACCTTTCTGTTGCAGACATCACGTCCTTGAGGTCATTTGGGGTAAAATTACTCAGCCAATATTCAATATTTTTTTTTCATTCAATATTCAGTATTGCTTAACATTGCAATTCCAAAATTCCTCTTGAGAAACTCAGCCACTTGATTCTGATAAGCTGGCAGACATAATCTGACCTAATTAAACAGTCATGATTTAAACTTGCTAACTTCAAGATCACTCACATACATACTTTGTTAGAAGACATCCACATTTCAGAGAACCTTCCTGGGACAGAACAGACATAGTCTTAAAACTAGTATTCTGCAGGAATAGAAGTCTATCTATCCACGTCTCCCTATGCTGTTGGATTCTTGATAGGCCGTCCAGGTGCCCTTGCGTGACTGATGTTCTTGGGTGCATGTCTATGGCCTGAAGCCACAGAAACACACTCACCTCCTACAGGACAGGGAAGCATCTCTCCCTCCAGTCTCTCCTCCACGTCTCCTCCGCTGCAGCTGTCTCCAGAGACCTTCCTGTACCTAAGAGAGCACAGCAGAGTCAACACATCCCTTAGGACAGTCAAAGATAGCTTTGGTGAACAGGCGAGGGATCTCTAAATGCTCTAAGTCCATGGTGGTAGTACAGCTCTAAAAGACAGCACTGAATGGTGACCAAAAGGATCTCCCTGCCTCGAGTCCTAGAGCTTCATTTAATGTAGCCCTAGATATAATCTTGTCACATCATGACACGTCACATTAGGGTGACAAAAGAAAGATGGGTTAAAGTTTAAAGGTTAAACTTTGGGTTAGGCTCCTTCTGGGGTTCGGGCCAGATGGGGTATTGTCGGTGCTGCTTTTGGGAGTTCTGTAGTGAACGCATTTCCAGTGGTCATAGTCTACCATTTCACTTTTACATTCCAACACAAGACGATGCTGTTCCTAGAATAACCCCCTACTCCACCCCACCCCCTACTCTATGTACAGCACAATGGCATCATTCATGTGTAATAGGCTCCAGATACAAAGCATGTGACAAGGCACTAGAACAAAGCCCCACTCGTAATCAAATTACCAACAAATACAAATGACGACATGTGACATCTACCTCCAGCGATGAACGAATAGTAACAGGATAACTGAATATGATTTGTCAATGCACGTCACTCATGAGGTCATTGCAGGTCAGAGGTCCCCCGTGTAAATTAACTCCATAAACTGAATTAATGAATATATTCTGTGTCTCATGCTGCCTTGTCAGCATCTCTGCATTTACTGTGGGAGTTGGCTCAACTTGTTGGCTGGCAAACATCCAGCTTAATACAGCTTTGTCTTAATACTGCTTGATGCTGCTTTATTCTCTGATTGTGAAGTCCACTGACTACGTTTTTTCATCGTCAGCCAGTGTGTTACTGAGAGGTTTGACGTCCCATTCAAAGGGAACTCTGAGGAGAGTGAGTGTTTTCGCAGAACTGTGATTACCCTCGCCAACAAAGTTCCCTCCTCTCCCTCCCACTCCAGCTTCCACGCCGCCCTGACACAATTTCTTACCCTCTGCTGCGGCGGTACGTGGTTCCCACGGGACACAGCACCGGAGGGGCGTGCAGGTTGCCCAGGAACTCAGGGTCGGGCACACACACCTCAAGAGACAGGTCCTCACTTAGCTTGAAGCCATAGTCACTGAGTGAGGAGCAAGGTAGAAATAAGGGCTTTTTTTTTTTATTACAATCCGAAAACTAATTTGTCAATACTGGTGGAAAATAAATGTGAAGATTGTAATGATTTCACACAAGTTTATGTTCTTATCTGTTCACAATAACTTGAAGTTGACATTTAAACAACATTGATAGAAATGTAGCCAACAACCAAATGAACAGCCAAAAGGAACGGAGCCATGCGTACCACTCGTAATCCTGTCGCGTGCAGGAGCAGTTGGACAGCGTGACGGGCCGATCGAAGTCCTCGCCGTTGAAGCAGGTGGCGTGAGGCGTGCGGCGCTTGAAGACCATCTCTCTGCCCAGCAGGCAGCCATTGCCCAGCTCATCAGAGGGAGACCAGCTCTTATAATCCCCCTCGGAGCATGGCACGCCTACACACACACACACACACACACCACAGTGAGACAACAAGGTTGGCAAAACCCTATCCATCCATCAATAATCAATCAATCATCTTCATCAATAATCATCTGACAACATAAAAATCTTTTAGCTATTTATGAATAAGCAGATAAAATTGACATGGACCAAAACTAAAAGTGTGGTCTTGATGTATTGAAAGTTTTGGTTTCCTCCTGCATGTACTGCAAAATATTCTCCTCTCATATCGGACAGAGTTCATCACAGTGCTGTGAAAACTCAGGCCAAACATACGCCTAATCTATTCATGCAAGCCTTATGTAAACCATCTGTACACTTAGTTTTTCTCCATTTTTCTGCTTGCTTCTCAGAAACCGTTGAGGATCTGAAGTGTTAAACTTTAGAGGCCCCTCTTTAATTTTACTACAAGAATGTTTCTCCAAATGTTTCTCATGGGATCAATGTCTTCCAACAGAGTGAACAAGTTTTATATCTCATCCATGCTAACTGGTCTCACTGAAAGTACAGAAACCATTTCTACTGACAGTTCCCTTTGAGAACCCCCGGCTGTTCTTACCGAGGACGTCGCTGGCGTTGAGCTGCAGGATGAGCCAGCTGTGCTTCTGGTCTGCGTAGGAGCCAAAGATGGTGAAGATGGTGCTCTTCTCGCCAGGCTCCGTCAGTAGCTGGTACACGTACACCTCCCGCTTGGAGAAGAGGAACTCTGTCCACGTCTCACCCTCATTGGTGCTAAACCTAACAAACAAACAAACAAACAAACGAGTGAGTCATCAGGATTTATGAGATTTACTGTGCTGAGGAAACCGAATTCTAATGGAAGGACAAACTTAGAAAACTGTGATTACTGATCATTTACCTTATTCAACTAAAAGGTCATGGCAACTTATTTTAATCTCCATGCTGCATGCAGGGTGGATGGTTAACATATGCTGAACATTGAAGACAGAGACTCACTTGAGTTTGGTAGTGGCAGATCCCTGTGCAATGGCCATCAATATGCCTCCATGATCACCCCAGGTGTAGAAGTGAGGTCCGGCCAGTGCCTGCAGCAATCAACCATCAGGTAAAATGGAGAAAAAATGGACTGTACTGACACCACATATTTGTACACATGTACAAAAGAACTGAGATTTTCCATTTTGGTAACTGCATGTGAACTGCTAGCAGCCTCATAAAGCCAACTGACACTGCCAGAGGCACCTGAAGCGCAAGGACAAATAGTAAAACTGATAAAACAGCACACCACAAACATTAACTGCCACATGTAGCCTTGACTGAATAATGAGAGATGCTCTTACCTCCCTCCACCTAGCCCCCGCACTACTGGTCACGTACACGTTGGGCTTGTTTGCCAGATTCTTCCCCACTGAGCCTAAAGGCATGGAGGCAACAGACAGGATTTGAGCACTTCATGATAAAAAAAATACACTTCATGGTGAGTACCATGACATATTTGTATTCAGTCTGTGCACCTCAGATATCGCATTGATTCTCACTGCATGAAATGTGTTTATGTGTTGCTATTGTCTGAATATGGTTCCACCACAATGCACTCATGAAACAATGCAAAAGGCTGGAAGGACAGAAAAGGAAAGAGAATGAAGAGAATCTTGAGTACTTCTGACATGTCTGACTGAAAAGTCTCCCAGCCTCTTTCTGACAACCACTCCTCAAATCTTTCCACTCTCCAATCCTGCCATAGCAACACATGCTCCTGCCAACTGCCCAATCTAGGCAATGCATTCTGTATCATATGATGATCTCTGAGCCTTTATGAAACTCAGATGGCGAACTGCATCCAAAAGGAGTGGTTGAGTCCTTCAGTTCCAACTACCACAATTTAACAGGCAACATATTTTCCCCATTTCATGTCAGAAAATTCCTCATATTCTGAAAGTACTCAGAGAAGGCATTCACAGAGATTAAACAACTCTTTCCCAACGGTGTTAACTGCCTCAAACAAAAATAGTTGAATAGAAGCCACCTTTCTCTGGTTCCAGATAGAGTTCAGTATCTAGCCTTAGAGAGCAATGTTTGAAAACACTACATTGCCACTGGCCTGAAAAAAATGTCTTACCAAGAGCCTTTACTGTAGTATTACTATTAGGTACTTTGTATATACATTTATTATGTATATACATATGTAAGGTGTATTCCTCATGTTTTAGCATTTATACATTCCTGAGTCTGAATGTAGAACATTTTAACAGTAATCACGCTATCAAAATCTATACAATAATACAAATATATACTATTACTTCACAGAAAAATGTGCCTCTATGATTTGGTTTAAACTGTCTTGCTTGCAGCACAATGAGTGCAAAGGGCTAGCAGACAGAGCTGTTATTTTCAAGTCAGTACAGCAGGCAAACTGAAAATGCCTGGCATGCCTGCACAATTTGGTACTAAAGTAGGGCATCCCTAAAGAGAGAGCGAGATGGAGGAAAAATGTGTCTGCGAGAAATTAAGGAGTTTCTAGCTTTTGAGCTTTCAGAGAAAAGACATATTCCCTAAGATTGTTAATTGAACTGGGAACTCCCAGACAGTTGAAATGGCTAGGTAGAGGAACATCCTTTCTCGGATGCGGATGCGCACACACACACAGACACACACACACACACACACAAACACTGTGAAGCACACCTGTGGCCATGATGAGTCCGGGAGCGGAGTCTTTGGAGAGGATGGGCATCCTGCGCAGCTGAATGTTGAGCAGCTGACTCCAGCGCTGGGACAGGTGTAGCGAGCAGCCTCTGGAGATCTGGCGAACACACACACACACACACACACACACACCAATCATGAGCACACATGCATGTGCACAGGAACGGGCACACAATGGCACACACATTCACAACCAAAAACACACACACAAACAAGCAGGTTAAGTATTAACAAAGACAACTGTATGGTGCAGTTTGACAGCTTATAAGCAGTATGTTCCAGTGAGGGTACCTGGCAGTCCACCACGCCCCCTAAGCTGTCAGAGGTGGGCGGCTGCAGCAGCTCCCAGGTGCCCCCCTTGTCGAAGGTTATGACGGAGCGCATGTTGTCCTCGTTCACCGAGCCGTTGATCAGCGTGGCTATGAACACCCCCCGCAGGCCCTCCACGCGATGCAGATCTGCAAAGGGCTCGTTGGCAAAGTATCTGCACACACACACACACACACACACACACACACACACACACAAGTTTAACTGCTACAGGGAGTGTATTGGGGGGTCACATTTTTTAAGCATAATGTATTAATTCATTAACTTTTAAAAGATGATGTAAATGGATCTCAATAATAACTACAAAGAACTATACACAATACACCAGAATATACACTCCGATATATAGACATAAGCATCTATCAATGGATCACAGCGTAATGACTTAGAGGGACTATAAACACTTCATCAGCAGAACAGTACACCTCAGCAGTGATTAGATGGTTACCTTATGAGCGTGTTGCTACCGGAGCCTTGGGGACTGTAGTAGAGCACGTTCTCTAGGGAAAGGGAGAAGTGCAGGCCCTGAGTGTCCGAGATGTACAGGTGCGTGATGTTGTTGTTGTGATTCACGCAGACGAAGACCTGGTCCTCGGATGCGTCGGCGATGTAGTACTCCTGAAAGACAGCATCAGGAGGCAAAAGTCAGACATGTTAGCTCCTATACATTTTTCATACAGAGCGTGTATCAGTGCATTGTGGGAAAAATGGAACTTACTGTGATTGGATGGCGGGTCTGAAACTGAGCTGCTTTCATTGGCTGGCGGTTGTAGGACACCCAAAGCTGGACCGTGGCAGGCTGATGACTTCCTATTAAAGTCTGTGAATACAAGAGTCCACTGATCTCACTCTCCTTTGATTTCCCACTGACAAATTTGAAACATTATACCATTATCTGTCAAAGCACTTAATAATGACTCAGGGGGGGAAAAAGAGGTGCGATAGAACACTGCACTGCAGATGTAGTGCGCTGACTCAACAACTGAATTTCATTACATTTCAGCTGATTAACATGTAAGGAGAGTATGGATGAGTACTGAGTTTGATCTCTCAAGTGAACCTAACCCCCTCCCCTCCCATGAGTCCTTGTTTCCTCTCCGGTGACCACCTACCCTGGTGGTGGTGGCAAACATGTATTTGTCCCGGAGCTGGAAGTTGTCCACACGCTCCAGGATGGTGTGACGGTTCTCCTCACTCTGGAAGAAGTCGGTGCTGCTGAGGATGCTGGAGCCACCCTGGGGCTCGTTCCTCTGGACAAACACTGTGGTGGGGCTGTCGTACGGCTCCACGCCCCTGGGGGGTAAAGTCGATAAACACAACGGCCAGTATGAGGTAAGAGTCCAGCAACCTCTAACCGAAAACAAAACATTTCCAGACAAACATCCATTAACTACAGCTTATCTTCTTACTCAAATATTTACACGCCAAAGTCTCAAATATTCCTTTTTCCCAACAGGAATGCCATTGTTGATTTAACACATATGTGATGACTGCAGACTAGACTAGACTAGTCTACTGTAATACTACTGAACAATTTAAGAAAAAAGAGAGCTCATCTTGCATAGAAAGATCTAGACAGTGGGAGAGACAGAGAGTGCTTCAACGGGATCGTTTGGCTTAAGCAGCCTGTTTAATAGAGCTCCCTCCACATCTACCTACTATTACACCACACTCAGGCAAAGGAAGTGGGCCAGAGACAATCATTTATTCATCAGCAGTATTGCTGTTAACACTGAATACTTCTAAAGCCTCCAGCCTCTGGGAACTGCCTGTGGAGACACACTTTCCACTTAAATTTTCCACTCTGGGCCTTTGCAGCACACACTCAAGCAACCGTATACAAGCCGGAGAAGATCTTCCAAACCAACAAAGTGAAGTCAAATGTGTCAAATGCCTCTCCAACATACCAAGGGTATCATTGCACCCGAGCAGAAAGCCCACATATAAAAAAAAGTCATAGGATGAGCTCTTAAGGGCACATTTTGACTGAATATGCTGGTAACAGGCTCCACTCAGCAAAGTAACACAGTGCAGTTTTCTGCTGCGGAGTTCTACGGTGAAACGCTGCAGAATTATAGCAGCCTCCACACCACGAGGCAAACCAAAATAACCACAGCTTCACACATCTTTATCACCGGATGGGCCATAAAGACACAGGGGGTGGTTGAACACTCAGACACACTCAAACAAACACACATGAACGCTGCACTTTCTCATTGCCATGGGTGGGACGAGAAACTAATAAACAAGTTTACGTACATGCACAGAGACAAACACTCAGTCAGTCACTCTCTCTCTCTCTCACACACATACACACACACACACACACACACACACCACTCACACACACACATACATACATACTTTCACACAATCTTACCAGAAATAGGACTTCACATGCTCCTGAATTAACACCCATGTTTCGCCAAAATCATCTGACTTCCACAACTGAAGTGAAAGAGAGAGGATAGTTCAGAGGGCAATTATTTTGTTTTTCTCACAGGCTGTTGACACAAAACACGAGAATGAGGCTTTCAAACAGGGAGCAAATGCAGACTGTGCAAATGCTGCAAAAAACAACCAACATCGCAACATACTGCCAAGCAGATTAGCAGATTAGGGATATGCTACGCCAACCAGGCTAATATTGTTCAAACCACAGCCATGTTTTGTCTATCTACTGACAAGATGTATCGTTTCCTGTGCACCCTAAAGTACCTGTTTATTTGGATGGGAGCTGTCATAGCCTAGTACCAGGCTTGGCCTCGCGCTGTGTAGTAGGAGGTCTGTGGGCTTGAACGGGATGGAGAATCCTTGGATGGTTTTGCAGAAGTCAAAGGTGCTCCAAATGTAGCTGTTGGTGATGTCTGCAAAGAGGTACTATGGGGGGAAAAAATCAATAAAAGATTAGCCTTAATTTCTGAAAAAATAGCCTGGCATGTGGCAGTGAGTGTACAATCATTTACATGCAATGCAACCCCATTCCAAGATGTTTAGCTCTTTTTGAAGCATTCTTATAAATTGGATTTCCATTCCATCTACTCTACTTTTTCCTCAGGGTGTCTTTGTAAACACTTACCCTTTTGTTATCAGCAGGGCTGTGGTAAAACTGAGAGATGACCTGCTTGCTTTGTTCCTTGGCACCAGTCAGCTGAAATCTTTCAGGAATGGCTATGAAATCTGTGCCATAGTCGTAGGACACATATATCTGTAAGCAGAGAACAAAATTCACTTTTTGGTCTACCAGGCAATCTGAGTAAAAAGTTAGTTACCAGGCTTATTTTGTTCCCGACAAAATTCAACAAAGACATACCAAACATAATTTGTATGCCTCAGTTATATACTACCTTCATGTGTAATTTTCATTCCATTGTACACCAATGGAGTGGTTTTAAGAAAATACACAAGTTTTATTGTCAGTATGGATATCATTTATTAAGCTAAAATAATTTCCTCATCCTACATTACAAATCGCACTTGTTCAACCTTAAAATCAATTAAGTAACTAAACTAATGAGCAGACAATAACTAAATCAATCGAGTGAATGGCTATTGTCACAGTACGAGCTTTCGTGGCTCTTGATAGCCTTTACTCTCATAATGGATGAGCCGACGACAAAATAATTCTGCCTCTTTGCCCCTTGTGACTGCTTTACAAACACTGCAGTGCATTGTTTGTCTGGGAATTCCCCGCCCCTTCACTGCATTTCATTTGCTCAGTTGGTCTGGCGAACTACTCAATAGCGGTCCACTTCAGTCACGTAATTGGACACGCCTTTAACCGATCAGGCCAACGATACGGTAATAAAGCAAACACATATTTTTTCTGTAGGAATTGTTCCAGGGCAAGTTTCTGTTCTGTTTTCAAAGAAAACTTGCCTTTGAAATCATCCAAGACAGCCGCGAGAGCAGTATCGAAGTTTTGTGGTGTTATGTCCCATGTTTAAAAACTCTCTTTGCCGTAGCTTTGGTTACGTAGCCGAGGTTAGTTTAAACCGCCAATGGCGCGCCAGGTAGCCTTTAGCCAGTTTGTGATTAGCTCCAAGGTTCCTTACAATGCTGAACTAAGTTTGTATAGACGCTTCGCCAGACTGACTTCTGAAGGCAAAATCAAATTGCCCGGAAGAAGAGGGGCGGGACTTCCCAGACCAAGTGCATTGTACCATCTGAATACTTAAACCATTCCCATGGCTCACCTGAATCCATTGTGGGTGGCATGACAAACAAAACTTTTTACAACTCGAGTACACCTTGCCCAAGAAAATAGAGTCCAATAAGCTATGATAGAAATTGATATAGTCATATAATTACCACTGCTTTGCAAGCATGTTTGCTCTATTGTGTGTCTATGTGTCATGTGTATTGACAGTCTGGCCTCACCCTCACACATGGCTTAAGGCTTTTTTATGGTACTCCGTACGACACGTTTTTGGGCACATAGGAACGCCTTCAGGTAGCTGGAACGCCTTCCCAGGTAGCTGAAACGCCCTCTCCGTGCTCTCCAGAGCCGTCGGACAGCTCTCCGTGTCCCCGCAAAAATTTCTGTCGGTCCGCTCATGGCGACGGATACTCCTTGGCCGTGATTGGCCCACTACGACATCATTTCCATACAACATCAACTCCGGAAACTAACATTTCTGGACCTAGCGTTTCCTGTTTCATTACCTTTATATCCATATATATATATGAACAACAGCCACTGTCAAAGGTGCAGATCCTTTCCTTGAAAACTATTCCCTGTATATCACAATACATGAGCCGGCCCAAGTAGCCTACTGCCAGAGAACCAGCACGAGCGACAGCAATTAAAATATTTGTCCAAACGACCTGAGCCCCACGGAGTCAATGTCTCAACTGTTCATACTACTGACACATTGACGTATTATATGAATAGCCTGCCTTTATTTAACTCCGGCATCAACATATACTACATGCACTCGCTCACACTCGCTTCGATGCACTGCACTCGCTGTGATGTGTTTTCCTTTCATTTCACAACGTATTTACTGTATAATTCACGATAGCAGTTGCCCCTTCGTAAACATTGCTACACATTTTATTTGCTAAAAACACACAAGTATATCCTATAGGCTACTGTCAAATCAGAAAGAAAACAGCTGTCACTCGGCTATTACCTAACCAATACCTTTCAAACACGGTGATAGAATGAAGGACAAATTAGTTGGGAATACTATCAACAGGTTGACTTCACTAGCCTACTTATAAAGATATTTCAAATATGGAATGTTCAATGCTTAATCGCGCCAGCCGCAGTATCTCAATTTGCCAAGATGATGAATATGGATTATCCGTGTGCTCTGCCCTGCTATTGTTCTAACAATAGGCCTACAATATTCCTTTTGTTTGAGTGTGGTTGTTTAGTGCGATATTCTAGTTAGGCTACTGTATATAAAGGAAGGCATTGCAACGGGAAAATCTCCTGAATCTCTTCTCATTTGTGCTCCACCTGTCACGTCTCTGCGACCAACAAGTTGGGCTTCCACCACACTTCGAGACACGCTGCCGTTGGGGGAAATAATTACTATAGTTCATGTTTACTTGTATGAACTTTTAACTATTTCATGAAAGGTGTGGACTTGTACAACACTGTCAGTCGTTCAGATGTTGTGCCTATATCGTATCGTCTCGTCACATGATCAAATAGAGATTACAAAAATTACCCAGAAATCATTGCAAATCTGAATATGACGAAAATACCAAGGAAAATAAGAACGTATTCATTTAATTTAATCGTTTTTTAACAGTTTCTATAGTGT
The DNA here is from genome assembly GCF_963457725.1 of Sprattus sprattus. Lineage (NCBI taxonomy): Eukaryota > Metazoa > Chordata > Actinopteri > Clupeiformes > Clupeidae > Sprattus > Sprattus sprattus. The sequence continues at coordinate 21,376,301 of NC_137915.1, read as the reverse complement.
AAGATAAGCATATCATTTTGTTGTAGATTGCAACTATTTCTCCCACAAAAAATACCTACCATGAAAGAGATAAGTTTGCCCTTTCAGGTGTATATGTAACATTAGACAAAGTACGAAAGGTATATGTCTGCTGACACCTGTTGCATTTCAGTAGCGACAGCTGGTGAGAGGGAAGTAAGTAAAAGTTGTGGAGGAGAGGGAAAGCCAACTAACGAATTCCATCGCACGAAAATGTCATGGGGTAGCTTGTCTTTCGGCACTTAAACCGTTACTCCCCCTACTGTTCTGAAAGAGAATTGTTTTCAGCAACCACAGCCGTTGGAGTACTATAAAGGGACACAAATGCTAACTAGTACGTACTATCCGACCGCCCGCCCACTGCCCGACTATCCGACACGACCGTTTTGAGTACTCTATAAGGGCCTTTATGCTAAACGGAACCTTTCCAGACATCCCCTCTCCCGAAGGTGATGTAATACACATCACTTTCTTACCATGATTCCTTTGTGTGTGCATGTTCCGGAACCTTCCGTGGGGGGGGGGGGGTCACCTCACCTCACCTCCCCTCCCACTCACAAGCCCCCTGTCCCACCTCTCACCTGAAACACACCCCTATGATCTATGACCTCCCACAGCTGACCTTATTTAAACTGCCATTGTACAAAGATCTACAGTCTTTTCCTTGGAATAAATAAACAACCAAGACTGTTGAGCATCAGCTACTTGTCATTGGGGGTGAGAGATATACATAATAAAGCGCATAGTATCTCTAAACACAAAGAAAAGCATAAAATTAATGATATTAAGATGACACACTAAACGGGCAGTCTTGAAGAGTATGCAGACAGACAGACAGACAGACAGACAGACACGTATACGTACACACACACACACACACACACACACACACACACACACACATATACACACACACACCCTCCTCAGTGCAAAAGGTCAATTCCCCTGAGTTTCTGAGTCAAGGCTACTGGTGAATTTATACAACTGGTTACTACTGAGAAGTCAGCACCATTTGGAGTAATTCTGAATATTAAGTAGAATCAAAAGGTAAATTTACATGGCAAGATACCTTGGCCAAATAACTCGAACACTTGCTGCCAGGCCTTTGTGTAGCTGCAATGTTTGTGCCTGTGTGTGGTTCTCATTTTATGATTCCCAAGATTTGTTCACTGTAAAGTTCCCAATCTCGTTTGCCATCGTAACATGCCGTGTCAGTTGGCATATGTTTTCTGCCCTTAGTTGCTCACCGAGCTTGGTTTCGGGTCGATGGCTCCAACACTGTCTCTGGCCAGCGCCACAATGACGTTGCTCTTCTCTCCGGCCCAGTGCACAACCATCTGGTTATGGGAGTCATTGAGGTTTGCCTGCAGAGAGACCAACAAAACATGCTGGTGAGGTGGTGGCCTGTAAAACACATGAGTATGTTCGCCAGAACAGCCTAACATCATGAAATACATTGCTCCTGTTTCTCATACAGGCTGCAGCAAGCAGGATTCTGAGGCCTGTGAGTCAGAACTTGACTGGGTTTATGAACACAAAGTTAGCAGCTATCAGATAGCAGGTTACCGCAGACATAAACATCTGCATCAGACACCACAAACATCCGCATCACACATGAACATCCCCATCAGACACAAACATCCCCATCAGACACGAACATCCCCATCACACATGAACATCCCCATCACACATGAACATTCCCATCACACATGAACATCCCCATCAGACATGAACATCCCCATCACACATGAACATCCCCATCACACATGAATATCCCCATCAGACATGAACATTCCCATCAGACACAAACATCCCCATTTGGCTTTACAGGGCAACCATACCTCATGAACGTGTTTTTCAAAGGGGTTATAATAACTGCCCTGCCCTGGTTAACACACCTGGACAGGCTTTTTTCTGTCAGTCTGTTTCATATGTGAAGGCTGAACCTAGTCATCAGTAGATGATGCAGCCTTTGTCTACCTGCTCTAACATGTCCACTTAAAGCTGCATTACTAATCCACTGGCCTGTAAACGCTGCAGCATGCCTCCTGCCAAAATGTGCTGCCAGCTTTTTTTTCCCCCTTCTGTGACCTGCATAAGGCAACAAAGGCTAACAGTTTGGTAAATGTAACACATTTAGAACCTGGAATATTCTAGAATATTTTTGTTGAGAGCAATACCTGATTTAAGAGATTTGATCATTTGATGGGTTTGTCTGAACTGTGTAGCAATGTAACCTGTTTAATGTGACAATGACCATTCTTAATGATGAAAACACAGCAATTACACAACACATAGGCCTATATTTTTCTTAAACACATACTAGGAGCCTGACATCCCGTTGGATGTATTATACAAATGATGTCAAGCCTGAGGAAATAGAACTGAGACAACATCCTGCTCACCCATGTTTGCTTACAGGCTGGCGACACCTCAGCCATAAAATTGAAAGCACCATTATCAGCCTGGTAAAACACCAATGACTGTGATGAAATCTTAAATGTTTGAAAGGCAACACCATAGTATGGTAAGGCTTGTGAGGGCATGTTGTAGAAGATATTTGCATTGGGTCATTAAGCTGAGCATTTTGAGCAAGTGAGCCTCCCAATGAAAGCGGAGATATGTATGGTTGTTTTCACTTGTTTAGAGTCACGCTCTCACACCAAAAACAGTATGTGTGAACGGTGCTGCTCAGTAACATTTTCAGTACACGTCATCGTAATTTATAGCCTTGGCCAGCTGGCCATTCAGGACCTTGTTGAAAGCGCTGTGTGAACTGGCTGGGAGTGGGTTGACTGAGCCCCCAGTGAACATTTACTGATTTAGACTTGGAACGCCTCTCGTCCACTCCAGCTACTACAAGAACGCTGTTGTTTGATCTCCCTTGGCCTGCAACACAACATAATGGACACAGGAAGTGAGGCCGAGTAGCTAAGCAGCTCAACACATTCTGCCAGCTCTTGAGACATGTGTTTTGCCACAAACTGGCCTTTCTCGTTTGCTCTCTCTGCTGCTTCAGTCCATTAAGCTGATACAAAACAACACTGTTTTTACTGAAACAAGATGACCCAAAGTCTCTTTCCTGTTTCAGCCCACACAACAAGGCTCCTAGATAGACTCATAACCCTTGTCTCCCTGCTTTCATTGTCAGACTTGCCCATTATTCCCCCTAGGCAGTGCAGCTCACCTGTGGTGTTTAGCACCAGTCATCACTGCTTACAGTCTCAGTGTGCTCCGCCAAGGCGTGCATATGGTCCATTCAGCAAACGCTCTCATTTGCGCAGTGAAAATACCGTCATCAAATCACACTCTGCTGAGAGCTGCCCCCATGATCCACCAATGACTGGCAGTATTTAGGAGAAAATTAAACTTTCGGACGAGGCTCCAAAATAAGACTGGTACATTTTAATTTTCTTAAAAAGACAGTGGAGGGCTACTGGTCACTGGGATGCCTTACATTGCCTACATTATATTTAATCGGCTGTTCTTCAGTGCTTACCATAGCTACTCACATTATTTTCTCTGCTCAACTGCAACAAAGAAATTACTAGTGGTCCAAATTAGGTTAGCCTTATTATAAACCTTAACTAAACTAATTTGGCCAATTCTTAATTAGGATTTTACCCAGTCTACCCCAATACTCAGCTTTCAGTGACACATGTGTATTTTTTCAGATCCTCTCAATATCAATGGGATCCTGTAGAATCCTGTAGAATTGTGTGTTTTGGATTGTTCTATCAGAACCTGAATTTCTGTTTCTCTGCTGTAATGCAATTCAACTGTCCTTCATTTAGCCCTGCCATCATAAAACCATATTTGAACTCCTGTTTACTCCAGGATCTATTCTGTTGACTGGTTGGACTGCGTAAGCAAACATCAGGAAGGCAACACTAGCATAACCAGTTTGGGTACAGAGCTATTAGGAGAAACCCTTCAAGGAACAAATAAGCCTGCAGCACTTCAGTTCCATCTCCTCTTTCATGGGACAAAACCTCATATCATAAGGGATATGTCATCATGCATTGCCCATGTTAAGGCAAAAGAATGCATAAGGGCAAAATGACTGGTAATGAGACACTATTTTGATAAAATAAAAAAATACTTTTGGAGGTTTTAAATCAACTGTTTCTTAGGAAATGTTCAGTAAGCTACTGTTTGTGACCACTGTGTGGAATGTTCAATTTCCCAGTACAAATTCATTTAGTGATAAAACTCTAAAAATGTTGGTTGTCATGTTCAAAACACACAGGAATATTTAAGTGACGTTTGCAAGTGAATGATCTTATTGTCCCACAAATGCCACTAAACTGGAGAGAACTATGACAACCTCCAAACAGACAGCAGCATCCCCAAATCATGCACAAAGCGTCTCGGGGGACACTTGTTTTGAGGACGCTACCAAGATCACAAAAGGAATGAGTATGCTCATTGCTGACATTCCTCGTCTTTTTCAATTCCAAAAAATGATAACGTTTCTGTCTAAGTCCCCATCGGCTGTGTTTATTCCAACGTTTTTTTGTTTTTAATTGTATTATTTGTTTTCGTTGTCGACGTTGATGTGATGCTATCGGCGCGGCAGAATTGTTGTGACAGCGGCGGAATGCAGGCCCATTTTCAAGAGATTATTATCTGGTTGCACTGAGGAACCCAGACCTAGGAATTAACCACACGGGTGATAGCCTACTGATGATGAAAGCACTGCAAGCTTGTTGCAGACTTACATAAACATCATACGCTACTGACCAGTGGAAATACTTGTGCTTGGCATGGTGATGCGTTATGAAACAAGACATAGGCTGCTATTCAGCGTTGGTCAAATAATTGTCACTCTGTGTAGTAACGCTGCTTCTAACTCTGGTATCCTGACAGGGCACTCGTATAGTGATAGCACAACATAATTTAAAATGTTGACAGCAACAAATCAGACATAGCCTACGCACAGCTGCCGCCAACAGACTATCGGTTTCAGAAATCGATGGCAACCCATCACGCAGTCTAGAAGAAACAATGTCAAACTTCTTGTGTTGGCAAGCACTGCAGAAAAACGACCGTGCTGTTATCAGTACACCACCGTTTACCTAACCACAGCTTTCAAGACCGAATGATCGGGGAAAGGAGATAGCTTCAGTAACGTCATATTACTGATCAGAGGGGCGTGGGAGAAAACCTGGCAATAAAGGTAACTTCGTGAAACACTGAAGGATACCCAACAAATTCCTTGTGTAATGTTTAAATCCGGATGTGATATTAACTGCGTTTACAAATGAAAAATGATCCCATCTCATTTACTGATGCCTCTTTTAGACTCTCGAAGAAATGCAGAAAAAAAATGCTTTACCCTTCCGTACACCTTCGGCACGGGTGATTCAGCAGCACGGCGATACCGATGCCTTTGCACTGGAGAGGCTTCTCTGGCTTCCCTCTCGAGACGCACGTCTTGTGTTTGACCCTCGGCGCCCGCTGCTTGAATGTAATCTTCGCCCACAGTCACCAAGGAAAAGCCGCGATCCTGCGGCAACATAAACGTCTGACTGCGAGGGAGATGAAGCGTGGAAGAAATCAGACCTGTAAGATAAAATAATAAAAGCTGCAATGTAATTCGAACGGGAGACAGCATCTTAAGCGTTCGCTTTGTCGCCATGTTTGTATATATTTCTCCCACAGTGAGGAAGAGCGCCTCACGTGGTTGATGATGATCTCACCAATCTTTCATGGTGGAAGGCAGTCATCCAGGTGAAATAGCCTATGTGTTACATTTAGAGAAACGAGTACGAAATCGTTCATCTGAGGTGATATGCTTACAGATTTTCGTTGCGTTGGTAAACTTAACTAGGAAAATTGTCTGAATATCATAAGGTTTCTTTTTTGCATTGGGGCGTACAGAATGACATTGAATGAAATATAACGAAAAATTAAATTAAAGCCTACCAATTTTAGAGTTAGAGCTAAATTATCGTTTAAAACTAATATGAACTTTACAAACTGCACCGTCTGATTAAGCAAGTAGGCCTACAGATAGGATTGACTTTCAAATTAATGTCTGGGCAGGGCAAGTCTAGTGAGAGATGCAAAGGAGATACCACTTCCAAGAGCAGAATTACAGACGGATCCGATGGAATCATTAGAGGGGGAGGGAAACAGGAAACAGATTACGGCAGCACTACTGGTCAGCCTTCGACACAGCAAGTGAAGTGAAACTGCAATGCAGGCAGAGCATATTTCCAAGAAAGATCAGAGGCAGAGTCGTCCAAGATGACAGTTCCTCTTCCAAAAAGGAATGTATACATCAATACATCACAGCCAATTATTACAAATGAATGTATTCAATTACATTTCAACCCAGTTCAACTCAATTACTATAACAATAACTCGGTAGGCTACATGTAGGGAGTTATGAGGCAAGCCAAAGTTTTCAGGATAAATTCAGGATAGGATACTGTGGCATGCAGTAAGCATGTTGTATGTGTGTGTGTGTGTGTGTTCCAGGTGGTGTGCGTTACCCAGGAAAAGACAGCACACCGCCACCGTAGATGAGGACACAGACAATGAGGACACGTAGATGAGGACACGTTGAGTGAGAGCTGCCTGGGGCCCACTGTCTGTCCAGAGCAGCCACACACTACCACTACTGATCCAGAAGCCAGTAGCCGCCGGGTCAGACGGCCAAGCAGCTTCCAGAGGCCGACACACAGAGAGCACCACCAACAGCTGAGACCAGGCAGGCCAACGAAGAGCTGTGCCAGTGGAGCTGCGTGGGACTAGACCAGAGTCAACAGATCCAGCTGGGAAAGCCTATGGGGCATTTCACTGTCATCTTAGCTGGCTGAGATGAAGACTGTACCCGCACTAGCCTGGTCCAGCATCCACATCGGAGACACATGCCCCATCCGACTCTACCCTCGGCGCCTACCCCTTGCCAAACGGGCAGCAGCAGAGCAGAAGATAAAGAAATGGCGGAGACAGACCACATTGAGCCCAGCAGCCGGTGGGCAGCCCCTGCAGTCCCAGCTCCTGGCTTTCTGCATCGATTATCGGCGCCTCAACCTACTACTGGCAAGTAGAGCTGATGCCAGAGGCCTGCCTTCTCCAGTGGCCTGGGGCTCTGGCAGTTCTGCTGTTCAGGACCTGCAATGGTATCCACTGACCCAGTGAAAGTAGTTACGGTGAGAGACTGGCCAGTTCCCTGTGATGTTGGGGAGCTACAGAGCTTCCTGGGGCAGGTGTCTTATTTCAGAAACTTTGTCAAAGGTGACCATGGTAAGTGGGAGCCCCTCGACTCAGAACAACTGTGGAACGCCTAGGCTCAAGATCCTGTCTTCACCCAGGTCTACTCCTCTCTCAGATTATCAGTTTAACAGGTTCATATGGTAGAGAGGAGGAGGACCGGCTGGCCCCTTACCAGCCTCTGGTCCATCCCAAGCTTCAGGGGGACTGTGAAACAGAGGGGGCCGTATCCACCTCAATGCCCTCTCCACCAGCCCCGGAAACGCCTCTGGGGTGCTCCCTGTCCAACTGAAGGACTTTGTGCTGAAGGCTTGGGTTGAGACTTAACCTGCCTTGGTGGGGGCTATGTGCTGTGCAGCAAATATGTTGTGTCGTGGGTGGTGCGCGTGAAGTAGTTGTGTGCCAGAATGCAGTGCGAATGCGAGAGTGAGTGATTTATTGTTTAATTTCATGTTAATGTACAAATATGAAATGTCCGGTAGGTTTCCTCTTATATTTTTCTGTTAGTGATTGGAGTGTGCTATGATTTATGACTGTTATGGGTCAGTAGCATGCATTATCAGACTCAAACTCTGATAAATATTTTGATGCTTTCAGTTTGAAAGGACTAACCTGAATTGTCAAAATCTTATGAACACCGATAGTCTTTTAAACTTTGAATGATATCTAATCTCTGCAAGAAGTGGTGAGAGTAAACAGTCTAGGTCTACAGCGCCACCTGTTTTTGCTCAGCACCATTAGAAAAAGTTTTCTCAGTTGAAAAAAAGACACTGAGGGAGCATGGCATAGCACTTACAGCTGAACTAGCAGAGCATGGAGCATGGTACTGACAGATACAGAGAGGTTTGGTAATCCAGCACTGATGTAATGTGTTCGTGCCCAGAAAAAAAAATTACTCACAATCAACAGGACCTCCTGCATTACAGTGGTGTGGGTGTATAGAGGGGCCTAAAGACTCCATACCATCAAATGGAAAAGCCTCTTCAGTAATCTCTTTTAAAAATGTGTAATATGTTTCAAGACAAGTATAAAGAAACACTTGAAGACAAATAAAGCACACACATTCAGAAACACAGCTGGTACTTGAGACTGACCTTGAGAGTGAACTGATGTGCCAAATTCTGATTCATTTTTAGGTTTCCTCCGGTAGGAGGTAACCTATTGTATCTGTTAGTATTATTCTTGTTCCATGGGAGTCAATGGCAGCCCCTAGAACCATATGGTAACTTTTTGTGAAATTTGGCACACTCATTAAGGACAGTCCCTTCTTCATTCACACCAAGTTTCATGGCTCTCATTAGACCACTCTAGCGCCACCAACAGGTCAAAGTTGGACTTTTGTAACACACGCAACTTTTGAACCGTATGACCGATTTTCAAAAATGAGGTACCCTTGGATTCCCTGGATCAAGACAAATTTAACCCACCCCATGGCGTCCATTTCCGGTTATATAGATTTTCCGCTATTTCCGGTTTCATCAAAAACCTTTGAAAGCCTACTCCTCCTAGCCTGGCCATTACCAGCCTGTGACTCCATTTCATTCCGTCTTTCAGTCTGGGCCAACCCAATGCATTTTGGTTTCCGAGATGGGCGGGTGCTTATCTTGAGGTTTAAAATCATTAGAGTTCCCTTAACCAATCAGCAACGTTTAGTAAGCATTCGGTAGATTAAACTCTTCCCAAAGCCAGTTGGGAGAAGAGCTACGACGTCCTTTCCAATCATAAAACTTACAAGAAAATACTCTTGTTCTCCTTTTAATTTTCTGATGTTCTCGAGAGTTGAGACAACTTTTCCGATAGCTTTTCGTGTCTTTTCCTCCAAGGCGAGTTTTGCGTCACAGCTCTGAACTGTTCGCTGATTGGTCCTACAAAATTTTGAGTCCTGGAGACAATTGTCAACGGGGTTAGGCCAGACTGAGTATGAGCTTGAAATCAATCAGGCGGAAATACGTAGGCTGGTGTCACCAGGCTATACTCCTCCTACAATTTTTGGCAAATCTTCTTCAAAATCACCAGAGATGATCTTCAGACCTAGCCTCACAAAAGTTACTTTTTAGAATTTTGATCCTCACAACCGTTTGTCCGGTACAGCCACTCAAATTCAGCAGAAAAGCGGCCAAACAGGAAGTGAGGTCATATGTCAGCAAATATTTGAGTGAAACTTACGCCACATGGTGTGTTTAATTCGTCTTGATCCAGGGAATCCAATGGTACCTCATTTTTGAAAATCGGTCATGCGGTTCAAAAGTTGCGTGTGTTAACACAAGTCCAACTTTGACCCGTTGGTGGCGCTAGAGTGGTATAATGAGAGACATGAAACTTTGTATGAATAAAGAAGGGACTGTCCTTAATAATTGTGCCGAATTTTACAAAAAGTTACCATATGGTTTGTCCGGTACAGCCACTCAATTTCAGCAGAAAAGCAGCCAAACAGGAAGTGAAGTCATATCTCAGCTAATCTTTGAGACTTCAACACCAAACTGGTATGTCACTTGGAAGACACTACAACATGTTCCCATGTGCAAAGGCAACTTCATATCTTGAAAAATTATTGATATAAAGCAAATTGTTAATGCTAAAATAATGCTTTACACATCTGCAGGTCAAAAAGTGAAACTCTGATTCAATCACAAGTTCATATGAAGCCACTTGAGAGTGTTTAGTACACAAATCTGAAAAAAAGTTGACTGTAAGATGAAAAGTAGATTTTTGGTGAATATTTGAAACATGCATGCTTGACTACTTGCTAGGGTGGTTCTCTATAGAATGTCTCTCTGTCTCCTCATCCGCGCGGCTCCTAAATCTCACACACTCAGTCTCCCCTTAACACACGCGCAGGCTTTGTTTTACGCACACACATTCTCACAGACACACAGCTTGGTGTCACACACATACATTCTCACAGACACACAGGGTAAGCGCACACACACAACCTCCACTCAGTCTAAACTTCAGGACAAAAGCATTGTAAATGTTGGATTTGAAATGTAATATCCCATTGGCAAGTCTGCCGCATGGATTTTTCTATACATTGACAAATTGTCAAAAAATTAAATTTTTCCCTGATTCGCAGTGTTTGGAGGAGGAAACCGCCATCGCTGCTTGCAGCTATATTTTTAAATTGCTTTTGCATAACCCTCAAATAAATCCTTGAAAGTATGTCCTAAAATGCTCCACATGAGAAGGTAATTTGTCAGTGTATTGCTTATTTCTGTTCCAAGAAAAGTGTTATCTTGAACGATTATGTTTTCTGGCAACAGTAGACTTAAAAGATTGTTGTATCTTATTCTGAGTGAAAATATAAGGAACTATAGTTTGTGGATGTGACTGCTACGCTGATAGGGTGTGAGTTACGTTCTGCAGTTGTAAGACCAAACTAGTGAATATGATGATGAGTGTGACCTTACAAAAGATATATTCTCGTGGAAAAATTTTGTATTTTGTGAAATTTACATGTTAAAGCAACCATATAAGATTCATTGTATAACTGTACTTGCCATTTATTTACAAAGTTTTGAATAATATGCCCGACTAAAAAATGATTAGTTGAAGACTTATGAGGACAGGTATAGAAAGGACAGGACAGGCATAGAAAGTTTAAATATAGCTGCAAGCATGCAATGATTGGAGTCCAAGCAGAATGTGCGAACTTGTAATCTTACATCACAAGATATTGGCCAGTGAAGCGGTAGATCTTTGCATTTAACATTATTCACTAGTGGCGCTACTCCATAAATGAATTGCAATTGGTAATGCAACTCCTAGACCAACTTTTTTTGAGAATGGGTATCTACCACATGTCAGGGGTTGCTAGCACAAACGGGCACGCCCACCTGGGGACACAAACCTATTATTCTGTGTCAAATGTGGGGCTACAATCAGTACGGTGCGGCAGCGGTCATAATTGTTTTTAGTTTCTTCAGTGTAGCATACAAGTAAATCACAAGTTAGAAAATGCAGAAGTGCTTTTTCACATTGTAATATCTTGAGTAAGACCTAATGATACTTGATATTGACTATGCAGCCCCTTTTTAGAATAGGGCAAGACGAATTTAACCGGTTACCTGTCCTGGGGGTGGTTGCATGCTGAGTGAATGATGTGTGGTGTTGATTGTGTTCATTGAAATATTCATTGGATTTTAACGATAAATCTATTTTCATTTATTTATTTCAATTCCAGAATCAATTTGAAGTAGTAGGCTAGGCTACAATGTTTTCAGATGTTGACTATTTTCTGATGAAGTATTTCTGTCACTGAACAGACTGAGCACTCAAAATTCTGATGATTTTCTTGTAGAGAAAATGTGCATAACCAGTTGAAATCAGAAAATCATGAACAGTTTTCAATGAAAAGACCACCTCCTCCTTACAGTGTAATGTCATTTTTACTGTCCATGGTATTGGCAAGGCACACACATGCTTTCCTTTGCCTCTCTTATTCCGTCCCTTTATGAATTACAAACTTTAATGTTTAATGCACGAGACCCATAGGTCTTACTACGCAGGCATCACGCGCTGAAGTGATCTCTGAGCTAACAACAGGTCAGCTGCAGGAAAAAAGGCTCTGGCTTATGGTATTGACAATCAGGGAAGAGTATTAACACAGAAGGGTCTGTTATAGTACGTTTATCTGGTGCCACTTAGTTAAATTAGTGTAAAGTAGTTAATGTTTTTGGTCGACGTCGATCTGTTTCAATTTATGCCATCCATCAGCTAAGTGGCTAACGTTACCAGTGCGAACCCACAGGACAATGGCAGCTAAAAGAATGCAGACGCCTTTATGTAGTAGAGGTGATGATGACAGCAAAGCATCCCAACCAAAACTGGTAAAGTGTGATGCCATCACGATAGACCCTCTTTAACGTGTTTGTCGATTAACTGGTGTTATTTTTAAAATATCACCGTTTCTTTTATTTCTATTTTAGACTAGCGTTATTTATTTTAATTTGCTATCCTATCCGAACTCTTAGCCGTTTTAGCTTACTATCTGATGCTAATCTGACTAGCGTGGAGAACATTTACTTAGCCAGATTCCACTCACCTTACTACCAAGCTAGCTAACCCAAAGTTACCTTATAAATTATGAAAACACAAAACTTGAATGTCACGATAAGATGCACTGTGTTCCACAGATAGAGCAATCTTACGTATTTTGTGAGAACTCTCCAGTGAAGAAGGTAAAAAGTGTTGACATAACCATTACTCCAAGCGGCCACAACATCCCAAATGGATTGGAAGGGTCAATGTCAGGTAACTGTTAGGTTGTGCGCTCATACTATTAGCCTAATAGGTCAACATAGTATGGTGTCTGTTACTTTAACCTACGTAAAGTAATAGCATAGATAATACTGCCTATGTGTAATTTGAGTCTGATCTAGGTGACATGCTGAAAGACATATTTTCTTGAGACAACCATTGACTGACTAGGCTGAAATGAGCTCCTCAGATATTGAAATTTTGCTGCTAAAAACTTGCTTCATTGAGACAGAGTATGATGAATATTAAGTAATATAAATTGTTATCATGCTGGCCCAAAGTTATATCACTTGTTACCTGTCTCATCCAAAGTATTCTTTACCTTAAATTAACCAGGGAACATCGCTCATATTCACATTTGTTTAAAAAAAAAGCAGTTTTCAGTGGCCCAAGGCGTTTAACCTCTTGGTCTCCAAGGAGCGAACTTTAGCCTCTTCATTGATGGACCCTGGTGATAAGCATTTGATTAGATTTAATTATAGTGTCTATATGACGAATTCATGCCTGCCAATTTTGACTTGGAGTGATGGTGACGGTAACGTATCAACAGTTGGCTTATTGATTGTCATCCTTCTCGTCATTGTAATTGCTAACTGAGCGGTTTGTCTCTATTTCTCTGTGTGTGCGTGTGTCATCTCCTTTCCCATGTAGATGCGAACAGAAGTCTCAACATGCTATTTTCAGAGTTCACCCAAGTGTTGAGGTACAGGAGTATAACGTTTTCATCTTTGAAATGAAACTATAACTGTATTCTTTACATGCGTAGCTATATACCAGTGGTAAAGATGGTCACCCTCTTAGGGAAAGATCAGCTGTGGACTCCTCACAAGTGAAAGAGCTGGATGACATTCTGATGGAGGCTAGGAGCGTAGAAGCACATCTCAAAGAGCAAAAGGAACATCTGAGGCGTTCGCTGGCTGTCATCTCTGAAAAATTACAATGATAACTTGGCTACCTTTTAGTGTCATGTTTAACTTATTATTTGTACCTGGTTGTGATTAGATTTGTCATGTTTTTGGTACATTTTATCTTACTCCTCTGAATTCCAATCTTCTTGAATACAAGTTATTTTATGACTTAAGTAATGATCTCATGGATGGTTGAAATTGGTCCTTTTTTAAATATTTATGTAAATAAAAAAGGTAAAGTTATACACTGTACGTGAGTTATTAACGATACTGTTTAATAAAGTTATTTCTGATACAGACATATACAGTATTTAAATTGGCAAGTATAACAAAACTTATACAGAATATAAATCATTAAGCAACCAACTAATATATCCCCCTTACTTCTCTTTAATAATGCAATTTGTTTCATCCCTTCACTTGAACAACTATCATCCATTTACAAAGAAAATCAACCTTTCTGTCATGCAGACAAAATCAGTTGAATAACCCAAGCATTTTCCATAAGGGATCATAGAAGTAGTAAGCAAAGTCATCTGGAAACTAAAAGGGATTTTACAATACTATTTTGAGAGGAGTCCTCATTTGACACAATAGGTACACTTTCACCAGAGCTCAGTCTCTTCTTGATCCTCTTCCACGCTTGCAGTGTTGTGCACTGTTATTGTTTTCAGTCTTGCGTTGGTTAAGCGGTAGCGTTGAAAGTACCGTGGAAACCATAAGGGATGTTCACGGGAACCTCTGCCCTGCCCAACTCCTGAAATGACTTGGCGTCCAAGGCCAGGAGGAATGTGCCCTTGTCCTAGGGAGGGTTAGGGTTAGGGTTAGGGTTGATCTTTTTTTTTATAGAAAGCCATATTATGAATTTGCAATGCATAATTTGCTGAACCAACACTATGTGACTTCCACACATCATGTGCATCTTACCTCATTTGGAGTAATGACCACTGACAAAATGACGCCATCATCTTCCTCAGTCGCGTCAGGTGTTGGCACAAATACTGGTTCAGAGGGGTAAAAGCCAGGCTTCTGCCACACCTTGAAAAATGAACATGAATTGACATTTTAAAAAACATGAATAATTGGACACATCCACATTGAATATAGCAAACGATCACATTTATGAAATAGTGGGATTAATTCACATATATATTTGGTACTTACTTTCATTTTTTTCCCTTCCAGGTCCATTTTGATCAGAGAGTCACCCACCAGGTGACGGAAGCCGCAGCCATAGAAATAACGGTAAGGATTGGTGTTGCACTTTGCATAGTTGATTTGTGGGAATTCTAGCCCACCATATTCATGGAGATCATCGCCATGGAGATTTTCATGTGTGCAGTCAACCTTCAGGATAGAAGTGAGACATTTAGCCACTTTTCTAAGCTCGAGAACTTTCTATGCCGAATGCTACTTTTGCCAGTTTACAAAAGCATTCACAATAAAGTATTTTCTTTGAAAATAATTGAAGTGTGACAGGCAAAGGCATATTGACCTACCCGGTTTTTGGCAGTCTTGATAGCAGTTGCTGTGCTTTCTGGTCTGGTGTTCAAGTTTTCTCCACAAGGTGTCTCACTATTCACATTCAAAGGCAGCACAAATCTCCTGGGGAATACTCTGCACATTGTGTTGTAAACCTAAGGAAATCAGAGATCTATTTCAGTGGACAAGACAATATAAACAAACAAAATCTAGACAAATATGTCATGTTTTGGCCCCATATTTCATTATCTGAGATAAAGATCCTGTAATTTCTCCATGCTCACAAGAATTGTATTTCTTACTTCTGTACAGAAATGTATCTGGAGTCATTGCCATACTCTACTGTAGTCCATTGACTATATTATGTATGAACTGTAACTCACTTAACCTTTGTGTTTCATGTTGTATTATATTATAAGGCGGACTTAATCCTAAGAGAGTGTTCAACACATGTTACTAATATTCTGCTCCTTTTGTACTATGAAGAAGGTATCATGTAAGCATACATTACCTCATCCAGGGCCTCTCCTGACTTGCGCAGGTTCTGGACCATGTAGTTGTTGATGGCTTTGCCGTCGTCAGAGCAACACATGTCCATCACCAATAACTCATTCTCCTCAAAGGCATTGATTTGATGGAAAGTGGACAGTGGCTCGGTGTGGTACTCAATATGGCTCAGCTGGAAGAAAACAGGGAGGAAGATTAAAATGAGTGGAAAGGTATTTCAGTCTGTCTCTTTAGCACTGTATGGATGGATATATGTATACATGCATGTATGTATGAGCTTAAACAATGTTAAATTAAAAATTAATGTTAAATTATAATTGAATGTGTCCATACCTTGCCCGTGCGCTTGTCGATCAGATGGAAGATTGTGTCATGCTTAGGATCCCAGTACACACCATCACTGATGCCTTTGCCCCTCAGTTTACCAGTGATGATCTTCAGCAAGTCCATCTTAATGGGTTGCTCAATGAAGACTACATAGTTCTTAGTCATCGCTATGTCCAAAGGAAAAACAATTACACATTAGCTATCATGACAAACACCGTCTTCATGAATTTTGCACACAGCTTCTATGTAACACTATATAGTTCCACGTTGGTGGAACGGGCTGCCTAGCACTAACAGAGCAGGGTACCTCTCTACCTTTAAGAATCTCTTGAAGACCCAACTCTTCAGAGAGCACCTCCCTTCCTAGCTTGCACTTCTAGTCCTTAACTTGCACTTACAGCAGTTACATTCCTGCACCTTTTTTCTATTTCTTATGTAAAATAGTATTCATTGTTACACTACGTCTCTAATGCTCATAGCTTGACTGTTCTCTTCCGTGTTTGTCGCTTTGGACAAAAGCGTCTGCTAAATGACTAAATGTAAATGTAAATGTAACACAGATGCCATTGATAGTGACTCACCAAAGCTGTGGTAGTACGAGGGTTTGGTCTTGTCCACAGACGGGATAGAGCAGATGACTTTGGCGCCCTCCAGGGTGTCTGATGGTGTGGTTTTCTCAGGAGGCACACAAATAATGTTGTAAAATGCTCCTGGTAAAGACAAAGATGAATATTAATAGCAATGAAAAAGAACCATGGAATCTCAAATGACTTCCAAACACCTAAACAGGCAAAGAAACAGACGACACAACAGACAAATTCACTGACCTTTAGCGGTGTATGAATTCCCCATGTTGTAGGTTGTCCCATCAGGGTCACTGTGTGGGTGAGCTGTTGCGCCATTGACAGCTATAAACTTGCTCCAGTCCACCTGTCAGAATGCACATTTATATTAATACTAACTAAGGCCACTTACTGTTAGCTAAGAAGTCAATTTACTGTTTGATGATATTAACCCTTTATATGGTTTGCCCCGCGTTAGATTGGTGGAGGTTTGACGAGGTATGATAGTGGCTTACCTTCTCAGTGGCCATTAGTGTTTCTGGATCCACTTTGTTCATGAAGTTTGTCTCAGTGCTGACGTAGTAATCTCCCTTATACTGGACGAAACTCACATTATCATTATCGCTGGCCTCTGTGAAGGCAAAGAGAGTGTCCATGGCATTAAATCATTTACTCAGTAGCGACAGGTTATACATATGCTTACCCTTACATCTAAATTCAAAAGCCTGCAGTGTGGAATTATACATTTTAAGTGTCAAAAATGAATATATGGATATGGTTCATCTTTGAAAGTCTGACTGTGGCTGTTTCACTGTCATGTGTGCGCTACAGCAAATCTCTCAGCCCATTCAAGAGGGAAATAGATACTTACTTGGCATATCAAAGCGTGACAGAAAGCGCTGGAAGACGTTTTTGCAGGGATCCGGCACGGCTAGGGTGCCAAATTCCGACACAACGATTCGATCGTGCTCTTTGTTGTCTTTATAGCAGTCACTGTTGAGGAAGCGGCTCTTGTAGGTCACCTGCCCATTCTCAATCTTATACTGGTGCAGCAGGGCCATTCCGTCAAACCAGTGGTTGAAGCTGAAAGGAAAGAAATTGACAAATATTCATAAGACAGCTAGAACAGTGTTTTAGGAATGAGTTAAATGGCAAAAATAAATGAAAATGATCTTAGAGTTCAACAAGTATTGTAGGTACTTTGTACTCACTTATGTTTTCCGATTTCAAACTTTCCTGGGCCATTCCTAAGGAAGCTGCCTTTGATCCATTTTGGAATGGTGCCGCGAATGATGGTCTGCAAAGGCTCTGGTGTCTCATCAGCTGAGCGCACAATATTTTCAATACATGGCAAACCATGTATGTCTGTGTAATGCTGATTTTTGCACTTGTGCACCTTGGGGGCTGTGAAGAGAAATGAAAACAAAGAAAATAGGATGATAAGCTTCTTGTACAAAAGTGTACAAAACTTCAAATCAAATTTTATTTTACATTAAATTAACCTCTAAATATATGTGTTTGACATTGTAAAAAGTTGGTTTGTTATTGCTTTCACATGGTTGTTAAAACTGAGAACGAAATCAATTAAGACGCCAGGGTTTTTATCAGTGTCCTCCACTTTCTGGCTTTTTAGTGTCAAGATGAGTAGCAATCCTAAATCCTATCTCAATTCTTCCCAATTAAGATTATTTCAGTGTTGTCCTTATTCAGATGAAGGAAATCATTAGACTTCCTCCAGCAATTTATTTGGTCAATGCAACAACCACCAAGAGATTCTAGGGGACCATAGTCATTAGATGAGAGGGCTAAGTAAATGTGTCATCAGCATAGGTATGATAAGAAATCTTTTTGTTTTCAATAATTTGTCCAAGCAGGTGCATATAAAGCTAGAATAATAAAGGCTGTTGGTGTTGTGGTAGTTTCCATGGCAACAAAGAAGCTCCTGTCTTGTAGGTCTGATCTGAGCAACCTGTTAACTGTACCTGAAAATCCAACCCAATGTTGTAGTCTGTGTAGACTGTATTATGACCATTATATGATATTTTGTAATCACAACAAAAGCGGCACTGCTACAGCTAGATGAAGCGTTACAAACAGTAGTAGCAATGCTAGCAAACATTGAAGATTTAAAGCTTGAGCAAGAACAATGTGTACATTTATTCATCAAGGGCTAAGATATTGTTGCCTTACTGCCATCGGGGTTTGGGAAAAGGCTAATATATTAGCTTGCACCATGAGTGTCAAAGTAGGAAGTATCCCATATAGGAAGTATCCCATACGGGTTAATGCCAGTTGGTTAAAGGCTGGTCCAGTGGTTTCAAAATGAACCCTAAGTCTACGCCCATTAGGATGCAACGATTGGAAACAATCCCCAATTAAGCTTTGCCAGATACTATTCATGAAGTGAATCTGGGTCTGGTTATAACAGGCAAGTGGGTCCAACCCCAGTACTTTGCATGCCCAACATAAAACAAATATAAGTTTTGATGTACGTGAGCTGCAGGTGGATTGCTAATGTACAGTTTATCCTACATATTTATTAGGTATGGGTGTTTAAAATATACATTAATTATATACCTACCTTAGCACAAACTATACATTTATAAAAATGCCTCATTTAACAATGTTCAACCCCACAGAAATCAACAGAGAGAAACAGACACAATGTTAAAACGTTTGGCACACTCGATTGGTTTCTTTGGTGCGCCAAGAACTGAGGATCTACAATCCTCTGCTTCACTTATTTCTTGCCCCTGGTTACGGCCGGCCCTGACAGAATCAAAGTGTAAAATGAGAGAATTACCTGGAGTGATTTCCGCTTTTGGCATCTTTCCTTTGGTTCTTTAGTCCTGTGGATGTGGAGGCGGAGGCTGAGCCGGTTGGTGGAAGTTTGGAAGTGCAGTGACTTTCCTGGAGGATCAGCTGTGTCTCTCCGCTTGAAAGAGGACGTCTTTTATAGAGCTCTGACAGCGTGCGAGTTATGCAACCTTGCAGTGTACGCTCCCCGCCCCTCCTTGTCTACACATTGAGTACTCCCTGGAAACATTGATTATTTATTTTTGGTGATTTTTTTTTTTTTACCCAGTTCCAGCCATTCACTCTCTATTCCTCCAAATATCTTTGGATATGTAGATTGATGTTTGATTTTAGATTTGTATCATTAGTCCCTGAAGCAAAATATTTTTTAGGAACACGTTTCTGACAGCATCAGCATCTTTTCATTGTCTAAGTAATTAATTGGAATAATGACATTACTGAAGTTTCTGATACAATTGCATTCATACTGTGTATCCACATTTTCTGCTTGACAGTGGATTATTTGTTTGTGACAATCTGTATCTATAAAACAGCATGGAGTATGCAAAAAAGTAAGCATTTATATTGCCTTGGCATAGTGCACTTTGACCAGTTCTACATCACCTGTTTTAAACTGACTTATCTGCCAATGTACAGATCTTTATGTGCGGTGTGACAGTTAGCTGCACTGAAAATGAGTTTATTATTTCATTGATATTATTGATAATTTTGCATGCTCTGCTGTTTGCTGGCAGCTGATTAACCTGTCCTTACCTGACACACAGTTGAATATTCAACTAGGATCTGTCTTATAGGTCAGCTGATCACCTGCTTGGCTACAGCTCAACTACCAGTCAAGTACCAAACTTCGTAGCATCTGTGATCAGCAGCTCAAAAAGTGACTAGAATTTAAAAGAAATACTAAAGTGGAAAAAGGTCCTAGCAGGATAACTTTACGCTGATGGAACATGTCTTAAAGTTGAATTGATAATTATTTGTTTTGCTTCCGAGTGACACTGCAATATTGTTCATGCCTTTAAGCTGTTTTAGAGTCAGGAGACAGAGACCCAGATGTAGAGACTGCAGCTGCCTCCCTAGTATGATTAGATCTTCTCCTTTGTTCATGGTTCTTCAGATCCCTTGGCAAAATCCATATTTACCAGTATTTGCCAGCGTTTGACAGCCTTTTTCATTTTATTACATTTTGACCTTTGTTCACGTTGTCATCACTTCTTATAATGAGGTCACGCTCACATTTAATTTTGTTATTTTCTATGGTTGTTATTTAAATAATTAAAATGTCAATATTTATTATTCACAACAATTGTATGCACTTTTTGTGAACCTCTGTGTAGTTGCTTTTATTTTGTCCCTTATTAGGCTTGTATCTTAATTTAACTGTAGCAACAAAAACAGCAACAACAATAATAAACAGTCTATTACGCAAGACACAGCAACCACACTCACATAATTGGTCAGATACACACTTTGTTTACTCCTTCCAGAGAACCAAATGATCATAATGGGGAGGGATTTTTGTGATTGTATACTGTGTTATATTTTTGATAAGCTTATGAAGCACTGTTTTTGTTAAGATAGCTTGAAGGGACTGTTGGGGATTTCCTGAGCGGGCGGAATGAATGAGCAGTTCAGTAGCCAACGTGGACCCCCGTCCTAGAAAAACATATGGTGATTTCATTCCTCCATTGTCCCTTGTTGTGTGAACCATTTTTGTGACGATTGACCAATTGACACTGACTGTGCTTAGAGCCATGCCCCAGTCTTCACCTCCCCTTGAACCCTGCCGCATGAAGACGTTTGATTTCACCTGTCTTATCAGGTGAGGAGGTGAGGCAGCGGTCACGTACTCTGTACTTTTTACTCTCTCTCTCTCTCAGAGTGGGTTTCAAACATCTGCGGAGCATAACTACACAACTTATGGTGGCTTTTAATGGAATGGTTACATTTTGAGAATAACAATCTCAAGCAAGTAGAACAGGAAATTAAACCATTATCAAATTGACTAGATTTGAGATTTAGGGCTACTAAACATTTGACTCATTTCTTGAAAGTACATTACAATTCACACACAAATCAGACAACTGAGTTGAATAGTTCTGCTTGGACGTTTAGTAAGGCATGTCACAATAACATGGTACATTGTATATGGCAGACCAGCATACAAGTCAATGGCAACTATATACCAGACAAATCCAAATATAAAGGTTACCTTGACACAGACTTTTTAATCGTGGAGCTTGTAATGACATTACATATTAACTTTCATTGTGGTAGAAAGTCTGGCAGCACTCCATACATAGTCACCTGCGTTTTGAATACAGGGATGTGACTGAGAACCTTTGTTTCAGGTTCAGATGTTGCCTGTCCTATGATGCTATAAAATCTAGTTGATCTTCCTCAGACGTGACCTCAATAGTTATCTATGCCTCTGCACTGCATAGTGCTTAGTGATGGTATGATCAGTTCAGTGAAGATCACGATACATTATTATTATTTTTTCTATTTTAAGTTATTTAATTTTATGAATGGTTAGTATGAATTTGAGCACTCAACAGATGGACTATACAATGATCAGCAACCTCCTGTTACTTTTGAAGTCTCATAAGACAAAACCCTTTTACACTAGTACGACTGTGAATTGTCACTTCTTCCATCCGATTTCTTTGTTAAGCTGACCTTCAAGTCTTATGCAGAGTGTTTGTATGCCCATCATACCTGTTGTATAAACATAAAATAGGCCATATAGAGGTGAGGAGATAAAGAGTACACATGATACTGACGTTGAAGATAAGGCAGTGATATGGCTGGATGTATGTACAGTGCCCTCCACAATTATTGGCACCCTTAGTGAATTTGACCAAAACAGGCTATGAAAAAATATGTCTTTGGTAGGTCTTTTTCTGTTTTGGAGAATAATATTTATTTAATGTCAACATTTATTTTTTTTGATAATTTTACTTATTGATTGGTAAGATTTTTGTGAATATTTTTAGTGAAAGACCAAGAGGATAAACAGCAAAGACACATTTTTTCATAGCCTGTTTTGCCCGTATTCACTAAGGGTGCCAATATTTGTGGTGGGCACTGTATGTCTGCATATATTTATACGTGCATTTATCTACACATGTGTATGTATGAATGTATGTGTTTGAATGTATGTATGTATGTATGTATGTATGTATGAATGTATGTATGTATGTATGTATGTATGTATGTATGTATGTATGTATGTATGTATGTATGTAAACATATATACATGTATGTATGTACAGTATGTATGTGTGTATGTATGCTTGTATGTATGTATGTATGTATGTATGTATGTATGTATGTATGTATGTATGTGCTGGAGAACTTAATTAGTGTGACTAGTCTCATTGAAATCAAGTATTAGGGTAGACTGTAAGGAGGGTCTGGGTTCATGCAGAGGTTGGAGTGTAAGTAGGGTCTGGGTTCATGCAGAGGTTCCCCTTTCTCTGACCATCATTTACTACCTCAGGTAAGATACTGGTGGTGATTAGGGGTCCTGTGGAACTGATAAACGAACGATAAGAAACATCATGTTGTGTCAGATTTATAGGTTTGAGATAATGAAAAAACTCTGTTTTCTGACCTGATTAAAACTCATTGTTCATGTTGGTTTCAGAAAAAGTCTTCAATAATTTCAGCAAACCGGCAGAGTGTGGAGCAAATAAGGTTTATTTTGCCAGTGCAATGTTAGGCCTCAGCTGGAAAAAAGACCCAATCGCAGACCAGATGTAGACAAACTCAGGATTTATTCTCAAAAACACAGAAGATCCGGGCAAAAACTCAGGATTCTAAAAGCACCAGAAAGACAGAGGCTCTCACCATAGTAACTTAACAGGACTGAAGACTAACATTCAAGTTACGAACCGACAGGGGACACACGACAGACTGAAGGGGAACTAGACAACCAGACACAGGTGAACTAAACAAGGGGAATTACCCAGACACAGGAGGAACCAATCAGGGAAACAAACCGAGTGATTAACGAGGCAGGTGTGGTAGGTGATGGAAAAAAAACAGAATGTGGTGGAGGGCAGGTGGGGGCAGAATACAGAACGACAACAAAGAAGCACATGAAAATAATAAACACAGGGAGACACATGGCATAAAACACACACACAAGAAGCATGTGACAAAATAGACAAACACAAAACGGACAGAGCAGGATCCTGACATGCAATACCAACATCATAAACCTGAGCAAGCCGCAAGACTATACTAATATCACAAAGGTTTATGCAGCATTTTACACAGTTGTGGTGCCTTAACTGTCACCATAGATCACCCATGGCCCTCCCAATAGGCCATATATGGCCTTCGGGTTGGAGTATTGAGTGGACATCTGTGGAGTCCTCTTTTATTTCTTTTATCTTGAGTCACCAAAACTTCACTAGACTTCAGTTAGCTACCATCGCTTCCCCTCGCCCCAAGGTGGGGTTTTTTGCCACCTGGACTTAAGCGTACCCTAAGTAACCTCTGGGTTGGAACCATGCCAAGTCTTAAAGGGGCTTCTGGGTTGGAACCCTGACGCAAACAAACATTGTTCGCTTATTTTTTTGCTTTTTATGTTATTATGAAAAGACTAACAAGTTAAAGGAGAGGGTATAGATTTGTGCTGTAAACATTCATAATATCACAGAAAGGAGACTATTCATTAGGATTCGAAGTGCAGTTTCGAGGTCTGATAAAGATATTTTGAATTTCAGAGGTTTTTTAGCCAAATTCTGTTTGATCTGTTAAAGCAATACAACTAATTTCAATTTTATAGAAGAATCTAGTGTAACAGAAGACAGAGGAGAACAGCAGACATTGAAATGCTGCACAGGTAATTCCCCTTCATCATTATTGACACATGATTAAATATGCCTTGGACCATGCCTTGCAAGTAGTCACCACATCTGTACTTTTACACACAAGTAAGCCTTTCATTTCTGCCTTTGTAGTAAGAAAAACATGAATCAGACTCATAGTCCTGCTATGGCAGACTACATTAATGGGTTATTCCATTCTCTGGCCCACTTTTGTTGGGACAGGAAGTGCCTCTTTTCTTCCAAAGTCCACTACTCCCTCGTGGCTAAAGCGCTATTAATAATTAAAAGCCCACATGCCCTCAGTTATTAAGTGGAAATAACGGTGCTCTCATCGAGCCTGCGGTAAGCCATCTCAAGGCTGTTGGTTGTGATCGATTGCTTTTTAAAAGACGTGTTAGTGCAGGCCACATAAATTGCTCCAAGTATTGGATTTGAACATAGGGCGTCAGATTGATTTGTAAAAGTAGATGTGTGTATGTGTGTGTGTGTGAGGGCGGGGGGGTAGGGGGGGGGGGGGGGGGTGGGGGGTGGGTATGAGTGTGTGCCCATGTGTACATGTGTGGGCATCTGTATGTGTTGGTGTGTGTGTATGTGTGTTTGAAATGAGATTAGGGCCAGCACAGTCAGTATCGTTCCCTGTGGATTGGTCTGTGGGTCCATTTTAAAGGGTTTTATGTCAGGCGGTAGCTCTTTCTGGATGGGTTTGTTTAACTTTGTGGTACAAGTAATGGATCATTGTAGCACATATGTCGCAGTATTGGATGTGAGAAACACAGGGCGCCCAGTCAGATTGACTTAATTACAGAAGGGTTAGCTTGAACCTTAGCAGTAATGACTGCCATTTGCCTATGATGTAAGAGCATTCATTTAGAGATGTGATTCTTTGGCCAGTGAAACACAATCTATTTATGGAGACTTTATTCACGACTGATTCTCTCAACAGCTGCAGAAAACACTTTAAGATGTGTGCTATCTTTTAGAATGAAGTTCCAATGATACTGTTGAACTACCGCATGTTGATGGACGGGTCATGTTCAGGTCTTTCATACTTTGCATTTCCAATAGACTTAATATTTCAGTTGGGTTTATTGACCGAGTCCTTTTATATTGGAGATATGGGGTGCACTGCAGCACTTGGTATGCTCTGTTCCCTATTTAAAACTGTGGTATGCGGTTTGGGATGGGGGGGACGCCACACCCTCTGGAAATGTCCCCCTCGTCCCTTCATCCCGTCCCCTTTTCATTCTCCTCTCTTTTTCAATCCCTCTTTCAGCTGTCAGTCCCCTCACCATCCCCCCTTTTCTCTACCCCAACTCCCAGTCCCCTCATCTTTGTAGCCCTATGAAAGAAAGGTTGTTTTGAGGGGGTAGGGATTAAGTGGCATACCAGACTTCATCCAATCCCAGCAGGCCTTCCCTTCAATGAGAGCCGTTCACAATGCAGTTTTTAACACCCACATCATGCTTTAAGGAAGTTTGTTTATCACAGCCTGCCTGAGAAAGCAGCGTTTGAGTTTTGTCAAATCCTATTCCAACTCCAGCTTGGCCAAATGGGGTTGCATCCAGAGTTACTAGTGGTGCAACTTAATTAAGTGTGCTGTTTGGAATCAGCAAATGTGGGTGGGAAGGCAGGGTCAAAACAAAACTTGGAAAGTTTAGAAGATCGAAAACAATGCCATTAGAATTGTTGAATCGTAATTATAAAATTATTTAATCAAATAATTATAATTTAACATTTTGTGATGTATGTTTTTGGAAACATCAAGTATATCTGCTTCAATGAAGTGATATCCATACCTCATTGCAACACTCATGTTTTGACATGCCTCTTCTTGCCATTCTGAACTACAAATAGATGTAAATATAGGGATGACCAACAGAGGGCGCACTCACCCTGTTATAAAGGATGGCCTGCAGAGTGCCTGTGATCCTGCATCTTCTCATTAGAGAGGACCACTCCAGTTTCTCTTGTATGATTAATGGTGACATACTGAGGCCCAATCTGGGTCTATGTGGTCCTGGCACCCGAAGCCGGCCTCCATCTGCTCAAGGTCTGAAGTATGGATGAGTTGGCTGAGAGTCACCATGGTGACCAGAGTTAGGAGGGAGAGAGAAGAGAGGGAAGCTTTAAGTGGCTTCAGGACCACAGGCATGTGGAAGAGATGTTCCACTGAGTGGTACAGCATGCCCTCCTGTGGCCAGACACCTGCTCTCTCTGTGGTCGTGGTTGTTTGGATGCAGCAGCCCCTGCTAGATGAGACTAAAGATCCTCACATTATCTGTTGGGGAAGAGGCCCTTCTGTACAAGCAGACAGATATTTACAGGAGCTGCTTTTGATGTGTGTGTATTATGCTCTTGATTGATCTATTCAGAGATGCATATTTGGTTCCAGGCTGCCAGTGTGTGTGTGTGTGTGTGTGTGTGTGTGTGTGTGTGTGTGTGTGTGTGTGTGTGTGTGTGTGTGTGTGTGTGTGTGTGTGTGTGTGTGTTTGTGTTGGCTATGTGTTTGAAAGCCCCATTTAGCGCTTCACTTTTTATTGAGGCTAAAAATACTTAGCCAGACAAACGCTAGCTTGAACTCACCCACATTTTAGTGCCTATATGCGTGAGCACTGATTCAGCCAGCCAGCAGCTCTCATTTTCAAGTGACAAATATAACTGTGCCTTCATTAAACAGGACGGGGAGATTGTCGCTGCTGCCGTTATCCCCGTGGGAAATACTCATGATCTGAGTCAAATTTACCTTGTAGCACCACCCACCCGCAGTCGCCCCGGTCCTTTTAATCTCCTTTTTTCTACTTTACCCCATTTATGTCTGTGCCACAATGTAACTTCCATTCCAGCGGGGTGACACTAGAAAGCGGTAGAGCAGGCTTCAACATGTGTAATACCGGGCGGCCCCACTAGTAGGCGTTCTGGTGTTTCCAATGGCACTATAGAGAATAATGCCAGAGTGGATGCGAGAGAGAGAGAGTGGGAGAGGGAAAGAGAGTGGCAGAGGGAGAGAGAGAGAATTTTCAGTGATGAAATTGGTCTCCAGGCTCTCCGCGGACTTATGTCAAATGAAAGGGTTCAGCAATGAGAGCGCGAGAATCTGCGTGTGAGTTTGCCTCCTCATCACTTTATCTCGTGATAGGAGGAAATTAAAACTGCTTTTGCATTGTGCTGTTCACACGGCGCCTTTCTTAAGGAAGCGGTCATGAGAGACGGTTGAGTTCTTTAGGTACGCCGCGCATATAAGATCAGCATGGACTAAATGAATTGAATTCCACCACCCACCCGGTTCTATGCGATCTCTGCGAACACTATGAAATCGCATCGTCTTGCTGCGTGTGGGTTCTAGCGTGAACGTTAAAAGGGGATTCTCTTCCCTCGCGGTGTGTGACGGACAGAGGTTTATCCGCACCGAATCAAAAGAGGATTTAGGTACAAAACGAATATTTTACCTCCCGTGTGTAACACAAGTAACTGCCGAAACTTTACAGATGGCCCTTGTCATGGAACCTGTTAGCAAATGGAGCCCAAGTCAAGTGGTTGACTGGATGAAAGGTAGGTTAAAACTATTTTTTTGTTTTCATCTATCCATCATCTGAGGTATCAGATGTTCCTAGATTGTTTGGGAATCCCCCTGTAGTCAATTACAATGTAGCCTACCAACAGCCTACCAAGTGTTTTCCCATCATGCTATTGTCTGTGGCAGCTGGAGTAAGACGCTACAAAATATCCATACAGAAAACTGTCACTGTATCTGGTTGCGTTTCCAGATGGTTGATTTAACTGGTGTGATTTTCGGAACATGCGAAGAAATGGATCCGGCTTTCTCGTACATTTTCATTTTTAATTGGATCATTAATTGAATTGGACTGAATTGGTCATTTCCATCAGAAATAGTTCACATTAAGGATGGTATTTTGCATGTTGTATTGGAGCGTTCCACAAGTAGTTGCACATAAGTCAGCAATAGCTTACAGCAACCACAAAATTACATGGGTTGGAAAGCTATTGTGGGCCAATATTTGTACGTGTTTACGTGTGTCTTTAGGACAGCCTGATCGCATGCAGGTGCTTGGCAATATGGTGTTGATAATGATTCTTCTCCACGCGGTGACAGCAGTGGCACCTCTTGCGCGTGGGTGGTTTGTTTAGAGACCCGGCAATCGCATCTTTAAAAATGAACATGCATCATTTTATGGTGCAAAATATTGCCTCTGTATTACCTACCATTACTGAACGTTTTTAAATCTCATGTCGTGATGCAGACCGCCTAGTTTAGCATGATTAGTCGAAAGCGTTGTATATTAAAATAAATAGCCTACATCTCTTTTCCATTTAAATAACGGGTTACAAGTTTTAGTGCTCAATAGAGTAGTTTGTGGATTTCTATGATAGCTTTCGTGGGTAAAAATGCAAAAGCCAAAGACAAATGGCCTACTATGAATATTTCCACTGCATTAAATTGCATATTGTCATATAATGCCTGATTTAGGACGCAGCTCTTACGTATGAAAAGGTTTATTTTCACCAAGAATATAACACGATTATCTAAAATACTTCCTTCAAATGAAGGTTGTCAATTTTTTCTATGAAGTATAGAAATGTATTATACATTATGGGCATCAGTCATTCTGTTCCTTTGAAGTTCTCAAGAGGTCTTAATCTCAGGTCCCAGGCTCTGTGTGTGTGAGTGTGTGTGTGAGAGAGAGAGAGATGGAGACAAGAGGATCTATGTGTGTCTATGTATGCATGCATCACCCCTTGGTGTGCTGTGAGCTGCCACCCTCTGGCTGTCTGAACTGAACAGCTGAGAGGCTGAGGCAAAGTTCTGCACAGAAGGCGTGAACCGGCTGCTGCATCGCTCTATCCTATGGAACAACCAGCTTGTGTGGGTGTGTGCGTGGGTGTGTGTGTGTGTGTGTGTGTGTGTAGTGTGTGTGTGTGTGTGTGTGTGTGTGTGTGTGTGTGTGTGTGTGTGTGTGTGTGTGTGGTATGGACTTGCATGTTGGTGTTGTACTCATGACTCAGGCATGAGGCTACGGGATCAAATTCATGTTTTAGTGTAATCCTTTTTTTCATCACGCCATAACGCATCTTAAATCCTGAGGCGTGTCCCTCCTGACTTATTATGGCCCTGTTTACGTTGCATAATGCATTAAACATCATTAGACTATTGTGAAATGTATATGTAATGTAATTAACTTGTTTTTTTTGCTTCCCGTTATCTATAGGTAAAATCAGCATAGACATGTAAATTGCTGCACTGTTACCATACTCTGCGTATTTTTGGTTTAGGTTTACTGTAGGTCTACATCATACTCTGGACAAAGTCTGACAGAAACCTCATTTTGCCATATAGTCAAATGCTATTTAAGGAGCTGTGAAACTCTGTTGATTAACTTTTGTGCACATACGAACCACATAACCAGTGATGGAGAACAACAATCACTGTGCGAGTGAGTCACAGTTCTTAAACCTCTGAGGCTCTCTTTCTAGGTTGGATAAGGTTGTTCTAGTCAGATCGGGGTGACTCAGTTTACCTCAGCTGTGACGTCAAACAGCAGGAACCGACATCAAGGAGGCGTCCTGAGTAGTGCAGGGATATACTTCGGAATGAGAAGAGGGGGCGGCGGTTTGACGCTCGAAATGTGGCGGAAATGAGTGAAACGAGATTAATTGAGAGCAAAGCTGTGTGTAGGGTGGGAGAGAGAGAGAGAGAGAGAGAGAGAGAGAGAGAGAGAGAGAGAGAGAGAAAGAGAGAGAGAGAAAGAGAAAGAGACAGGCAAGGAAAAGCATGCGAGATACAGAGATAAAATGAGGCTCCCTCCTTTAGATGGACAGAGGGCTTAGTGTGCCGCCCCGGCACTGACTGAGGGCATTAAAGGCGGCCTTTTGTTCCTCTGCGCTGAACTAACGGACGGAGGATGTATGCTCAGTCCCAACACTGGCTAAGACGCCTCTGATCCACAGGGAGAGAGAGAGAGAGAGACCCCAGATTAAACAGGGAGAAGGAGAGGGAGGAGAGCACAACGTAGGAGGAGAATAGAAGTGGATATAGGAAAGGAGAGGGAGGAAGGTTGGATGAATAGTAGAGAAGAGAGAGGAATAGAAAGGGGGAGAGAAGAGGAGAACACATAAAAGGAGTTGGAGATGTGGGAAGCGAGGAGAGAAGAGCAATTGAGAGAGGAGGGTTCAGTGGCGTGAGGAGAGGCAAGGAGAGGATCCCAGGTAGTTGCTTCCTCCACAAGCTTTGCCCACCCTGTTGCCCTGGACATTAGGAGGACACCACCCAATCCCTTATCAGCGACTAGTCATTCATGCAGTCTCCTGGACCAACCAGGTCCAAATTGTTTCTGGTCAGCCCCATACCTGAAGCAAGACAAACTTACTGGGAATCCCTATTCCATCCCGGTAGCAGCTGTCATGGAAGAGCATCCAGCCTTGACCTGACACAAATCTAGCAGATCTGTGCCAAATCAGGCCTGGCTCCTTTCCAGGATCTGCCCTGAGTCCTACCCTCTGTACCTGCCCTGGGGCAAGAATAACATTTTTAATGGAGGCTTTGACCCAATCAGCTGCATCCTCCCCCTGTTTGAATGATGTAGGACCTGCCACTGTAAAGGTCTAGAAACAGGAGTGGAGAGGTGAAAAGAAATTCAAAAAAAGGAAGAGAAGAGGACTGATAGAGAAAAAAAAGAGAGAGAGACAGAGGAGTGCAGATGAGTCGCTGTTGTTTGGGGTAAACAGTGTTGTCGACAGCAGTGCTGAAGCCCAGGAGAATGTGCAGTGGTGTTTGTGTGTGTGTGTGTGTGTGTGTGTGTGTGTGTGTGTGTGTGTGTGTGTGTGTGTGTGTGTGTGTGTGTGTGTGTGTGTGTGTGTGTGTGTGTGTGTGTGTGTGTGTGTGTGTGTGTGTGTGTGTGTGTGTGTGTGTGTGTGTGTGTGTGTGTGTGTGTGTGTGTGTGTGTGTGTGTGTGTGTGTGTGTGTGTGAGAGAGAGTGAGAGAGAGAGAGGGAGCGAGAGAGAGAGAGAGAGAGAGAGAGAGAGAGAGAATGAGGCGATGCGCAGAATGGATTGTTTGCATGCCTGTGCTTCTTCAGAGCTCCCAGTTGCTTCATTACCGTGGAGTGCACATCGGAGAAATTGACAGACTGAATCCAATGATATCGACTCCCTCTATCTCACTGTCACAAGTCAGTGCTTAAAAATGCAACTGGGAAATTGTCCTATATGATGGCAGTGTTTCCTAGCTGGGATGTGCGGGATTAAAGCTGAGGTCCTTAGTAGATGACATGTTTGCTCGATCGCCATTGTGTTCACTCTTGGGCACAGTACCGTTTCCTGAGAATGTTTTTATAGAATATGTGTAGGAAGATGTGCATAGTTAAGCTCTTGTGTGTGTGTGGGTGGGGGGGGGGGGGGCAGGGGGGAGATGCAGAGCGTCACTCCCTCGAGAGGTGTGTGTGGTTAAGCAAGGCGCTAATGTATTTCTGGGTATGCATGTTCTTACTTGTGTGTCTTGTTGTGTGAGGCATCTGATGTTGATTCATGAAGAGCTGTGTACAAAGTATGTACTTCAGATGCCTTATGCAGGAGAGCAAAGTGTGTGCCATGTATGTATAGATGTGTGTGTGGGAGAGTGGTTGGATGGGCTATGTATAGTCCAAATCCCGAGAGTCCGAGGGTCAGGGTGTTGGTTTTGTGGGCTGTGTACAGTCCCACTCAAGTGTGTAGGTCTGTGTGTGTGTGTGTGTGTGTGTGTGTGTGTGTTTGTGTGTATGTGTGTGTTTGTGTGTATGTATTGATGTGGGCAGTAGATTACAAATACGCATAACAACTTTTGTTTCCGCGCACGTTGGGAGTTTCCTCTCTCTCACTCTTACGACTGACAGCACTACCATTTAAGGCCAGGGAAGTGATTCAGCTGTAGCCTCCCTAAACAAACATCTGATGCGTGCCCTCATTGGGTACCACTGAGGAGAGGTGGTCTCTTCCACTGTATGATGTCCAACTCAGTCATGTGTTATGCAATCCACTTGCATGGCTGGAAATGTACTGTTGGAGGCGTATGTAAAACAGCAAGTCCTGATTATGATAGTTACCTTACCGTCTACACGGATGGGGGATGGGGGGGTTGGTATTTTAGCTCTCTGCTAACTGATGTAATTAAGCGTTTCTGAATATGCTTTTGACATGTGGTTGTTGCTGAGCTTCAACAACACCCACAATTCCTTGCCCTCTGATAGGCCCACGGGAGGTGTTCCCAAGGAAGGCTTTGGCGTGTCGTGGGCGTGCATATTGTTTTTGCGGATAGATACTAACGGCCGTTCTCCAGCTCAAAAAGGGTGAACTGTCTTCATCAATATTGATTAAACTCTCAGTGTCCTCCTCACCCCCATCACTCTCTGAGGCCCGGACGCAGTAGTCATGTTACTGTGCTCAGTGCAGTTATTGAAGAGGGCTGTCCAGTGCCCTGCTCTCTCCAGGAGCCTGGGTGTGGATCTGGGTCCAGGCATTCATTTATATTGCGGCCACCCACTTTAATGTGCGTATATATAGAGCTGTAAATCCTTAAGAGACTCTTAAAGCAAATCAGCAACTTATTAAGATTCCATCTCACCAGGATTGTGTTCTCTGTCCCATGACAACAAACAACAATAAAAACAACAAACAAACAAGTACCAGTAGCCATTAACCAGATGATGAATAGATTACTCTGTTCTTCTTTTCTACATGTTCTTCTAGTAGAACAATCT
>NC_137915.1:21333614-21338614 GCF_963457725.1 Sprattus sprattus | reverse complement strand
GTAATGTTATGGCCCCCTGCACTTGCAAATGAAATCATTTCAGAATGCCAGTTAAACAGAACATCAACCAATCAGTCAGGAGAAGAAGTGGACAGCCCTTTAGCAGTTGGTGTTTGTGTTGTTGCCTGGCTTGGGTCATCTCTGACCATCCATAGTTCCTCTCTTCAGCATGATGGGTGGCAGGCCGACAGCACAGTGACTGCAGTTTATGTTGCCGTGACACTAAAGGTTACTGTCATATTTTCTTCCTGCTCCATGGTAACACACCCACACAGACTCACACTCAGCACACACAACACAAACATGGGTTTTCTCTCCAGTGCAGTGGACCGTGGGTGCCATTATTTTCAGGATGACAGTAGCACTCAGACTGTGTGTGTGTGTTTGTGTGTGTGTGTGTGGGTACGTTTCTGGCAGGGGGTTTCACAGGTGCCCTAGAAATCAGGATGCTGTTGTGTAATATGTGTGAGTAGTTGTGAGGAACTCTATCTTTGTGTGTGTGTGTGTGTGTGTGTGTGTGTGTCTGTGTGTGTGTGTGTGTGTGTGTGTGTGTGTGTGTGTGTGTGTGTGTGTGTGTGTGTGTGTGTATGTGTGTGTGTATGTGTGTGTATGTGTGAACTGTATGTGTGAGAGAGAAAGAGAGAGAGAAAGAGAGAGGGAGAAAGTGTTTGCTGTTAGGTGTTCTTTTTTCATTCCTGAGCCTTAACAGTTGTGTATAAGTTGGCAACAGGCTTTGATATCATCAAGAAATGATGTTGACATGTGCATTTTTGAGGAAAGTACAGTGTTTAAGATGTTTGTCATCCCTCCCTCCCTGCAGTGTGGAGGTGCTTGGCTAAAGACTTGTTATTGTTCCTGCTGATGAGGCGAACTGCCTTGATTAGCTCAGGGACTCTGAATCAGCAATTTATTTCTCATAGATGCAAATACATACCCCTATATTAAGCCCTCAAGACACTGTCAGAGGAAGTGACATATCCATCTCCCTGTCTGTTTCTCTGTGTAATCTTTCGGTCTGACTGTCTGACTGTGTCTGGTAACTGTCTGTCCGTCTGTCTGTCTCCCCTATATCTAACAAGACTCTCAAAAGAATTTTTTACATTTGTCCAGTGTCTGTTTGTGTTACCTTTTCCAAGATGGCCTGTCTCCTGATAGTAGAAGGGTGCTCTGCCTAATGAGCAGCTGTTTGTTCGTTCCTCTTAGGTCATGTGCTCTGTCATTTCGCTGGTCCACATTCACAGCTGATGACAGCACAGGTCCCTGTTACTTATTAGCAGAAGAACACTGTGATGGCTTTAAAACAGTTGTTGAGAAAATGGTGCATTTCAAAGGATAATGGTGCTGAATGTTAAAAATCCAGTCGACATTCAAATCATTTTAGATCTGCTGATTGTAGTTGTTCAACATGGAAATCGGAGTAACCAGTGGAGCTAGTTGATTTAGAACTTTGTTGGTTAAATACATTTTTACCTTATGTCGTAACCCTAAAAGTACATATTTCAAAGACACTATAATGTTGGATTGGATCAAAAGCAAATAAATACAAATACTATGTCCCTGTGTACTTAAAAATACGCCTTTTTAATAACTGTGTTTCTATAATTTGTTCTTTTGGCTTCAGTTGTGGCTAGCATCAGCTGCTCAGCAGTGACTGTGTTCAGATTCTGAGTCACAGTTGACTCAGCTGTCCATCCACTCCACAAGGCTGTCCAGAGCCTGTGTGTCCTGGTTCACCAGCTGGCTCCAGGATGGTTGGGTATATCATCAGCCCTCTACAGGCTGGATCAAACAGATAAAAACAAGATTAGCCCTGATGTTATATGATGTTCTGTAAGTGTATGTGAAAGTCACGTCAGTCCCGGGAGAATCATTCAGACTGTAGTGGTTGGGAATGGACAGATGGCACATCTCAGTTAAGATGAGTGTTCCTTGTCTCCGCTGACTTGTTCTCTTCATCTCTTTACTGTAGCAGAGGTGCTTGGGTGTGTGTGTGTGTGTGTGTGTGTGTGTGTGTGTGTGTGTGTGTGTGTGTGTGTGTGTGTGTGTGTGTGTGTGTGTGTGTGTGTGTGTGTGTGTGTGTGTGTGTGTGTGTGTGTGTGTGTGTGTGTGTGTGTGTGTGTGTGTGTGTGTGTGTGTGTGTGTGTGTGTGTGTGTGTGTGTGTTCTGGCAGGGGGTTTCACAGGTGCCCTACAAATCAGGATGCTGTTGTGTAGTGTGTGTGTGTGTGTGTGTGTGTGTTTCATGTTTGTTTTCTGTTTGTTTTTTGTTTGTTTTTGTTTTTGTTTGTTTGCTTTTCAGTTCATTGGGCTAGCCACTTCATCCACATGGAGCTTCTGTTTAAAGAAGTCAGTCCCATGGATAATCAAATTCTTTCGTGCCAGGTGACAAAGCTGGGCATTCGGGAAACCAGTGAACACTTCAGTAGTCTCTGGATTTGGGCAGCTTGCAAATGGGTTTAGTGACGACAAAGGTTGCCCAGCGTAATACGGATGAGTTTATCCAGATTATCCAGTTTATGCTGTGGCCGTCAGTTTGTCATTGACTGGATTTAGACTGAATTCTTTGGAGTAATTCTTCTGTACTCAATACTAATTGCACAATATGGATAAAACATTATGAAACGTATGCAAGTATACAACATATGCTCTCTGGCATTTCATCGGATTTGTACCCATTTGTACCCATACTCTTGAATCATGTATACTCAATTGAATCCACTATTCTATTTTTTATCAATTTTTTCACTACATTTTAAGGCATATCATCAATGAGTTTGGGTATACTGGTGTTGTTTTGGCTTCATTCAGTAAATATTCTAGACAAGCATTCTCCATAGGCATGTGCAGCTCAGCATCTGCTAGTCAATAGTCCCTTAACAACAGCACTGTATTTGGTTCGATGTCGGCCTTTCTCATGAGGACAACATCAACCAGTCAATTGTTGTGTATTGATCATGGGCTGCTATGCTGTGTGTGTTACAGGGCTGGATGACTGTCTGCAGCAGTACATAAAGAACTTTGAGCGGGAGAAAGTCGGGGGAGACCAGCTGCTGAGGATCACCCACCAGGAGCTGGAGGACCTGGGGGTGTCCCGCATCGGTCACCAGGAGCTCATACTGGAGGCTGTGGACCTGCTCTGTGCTCTGGTGAGAAGGATACTCATACACACACACACACACAAACACACACACACACACACACACACACACACACATATACACACACATATACACACACACACAAACGCACACACAAACACACACACACACACACAGTATGGATGCAGTGGACCTACGATGCCCTCTTACGAGCCCTTCAGTCTTCCTCTTAATCCACCTCAGGTCTGTAAATGTGGTTTTCTCAGCCTGTAAGGCACTTACTCTGGATGAGTGAACATCACTCCATTCTCACAGTTGGCAAAATATGAAAGCTGGGAAAAAGGCAAACTTCAAGGTAATGGCAAAGACAAGGTAATTAAACAAGTAAAATATGATGGCGATGGAAACCAATCCAACATTCAAAAGACAACAGATAAAACCCGACTATCTGGTAATAGTTGAGTTGATAATGCCTCAGAATTGTTGGCTAGCTAGAGGTCTTCTAAAGTGCCAATATCTGTCTTACAGTCACATCAGTAAGATATTTGAAGCTGTATGTATGCAAACCAGCATGTAAGCTTACTTAATTAAAATCAAACAGACACAAAACATAGTCACGAGATCACTGCTAATACGGAACAGATACCAACACCATAGCAAGACCCTGTGGAAGACTCCTTGCCTGAGAATGAAACTCATTGTTCACTCAAGTTTAGTCTCCACAGTAGTGCACATAAGTCCACAAAGCAGTACAGTATTCTTTCCACCATTACAAGTCTCCAGGGTTGTGCAAGCCAACGAGCCTGGCAGTCTTACTGAGCTGCACCACGCAGTCGCTGCCACAACCTATCTATATTTAAACAGTTTGAACTAAATGAAAACTGGGGATCAAAGCATAACCAAGCACACAAAAGAAATAAATCGCCATGACAGTTAGTTGTTTCCATGGCAACATAGATCGTAGATAGCAGTTAGCCTGAGGTTAGGGAGCCTTCCTTGTTGGTCTGAGGTAAATTACACTGGGTTAAGGTGTTATGCAACCAACCAAAAATGCTAAAGCTCATTTCTAAGACAAGACTAATACACTTTCATGCAAATGGCACCATGACTTGAAATGGAAATCAGCAGTCCCATGAGAACTTTATCCTTTCCATTTGGCTACCAAATGTGAAAGAGTACATGCAAACACTGGAGGTGGATAAAGAGGACAAAACTCACAAGGTACTCCCAGCATCCTCAGACTGCAGCTTGCCTGGGCTTAATGGGGCAGTTTGTCACGACGGCCCAACCTCAAGGCTCTCCTTGGGGGCATTGTGCTGAAAATAAGCCTTTCAGTTTGGGAGCACGAAGCAGTGTGGCAACGTTCGATTTCGATGCATTTTGTCACTCCTTGCCACCAAATGCTCTGGAATTCTCCAGTGACTCATCACAGGAAGTACGCCTGCTGCCCCAGGTGCCGTCTCGGGTTCGGAAGATTGGGTTACATAGATGGGGAGCAGCAGCTACTGAAACAGCGAGCCAGGAGGGAATCAATTTCTCTATTGAACAGTACATATACAATACATAGGGTTCATATTTGCTCAGATGTATAAGAAAACATAAGCCCCAACCTTGCCCCCCCCCCTTTCAGCAGATAGAGAGTGTATATGGGCCATTCTACCGAATTGATGCAAAGTCATGTCGGATATATTTTGAATTTTTGTATGGTTTTTTCCCAAAACTTTGACCGTATGTATATTGTACCATATCTAAAGTACACATATCTAGTAAAAGAACTGTCAAGTTTTATATTGTATTTTCAGAATGTGTTGGAATGTTTTTACTCTTCCAAAAATTGTCACTACCGAAACATCACATTTACTATAGTAAAAAAGTATTATTATTGACCTGTTCAGATTGTGTT
>NC_137915.1:21296114-21328614 GCF_963457725.1 Sprattus sprattus | reverse complement strand
CATTATAGCGTTTTCGGCATTGTGTGGCCGTTTTCGGGTGCCCCGTAGCAGAAACAATCACGGCAATATCTTCCCATGCTTGCTTGACTTTATTTGCTAACTTTTGTAGGGTTTCTCGCATCCCCATATATATCTATCTCCCGGCTTTTTACAAAGCCATACAATAAATCAAATGTCACGCAGCTTCAATTAACCTGAATCATTTGGGTCAATGTGTACGCTAGATGTATGCCTATTTTTAAAATATCTCGGATATGGATATCACAATGATTTCCTCATGTGGTAAATACTTTATTTTCCTTGTAATTATATATGGCTTGCCAAAAAATTTGTGTAAATCTCACGTCAGTCTCCTCGGCTGTGAACTTTTCCGGTCTTCCTCCAGGTAATTCCGCCATTACAATAACAAGCCGCTATGGAATATGGGCTCCTCGCTCTTAAAGGGAATGTGAGATGACGCTCTGATTGGTTAATTGCATATTACACCCAAACTACACCTATGGCTGAGTAACCTCCTTTGGACCAACCCATTTGTGTTTTTTCCGCCGTTATAGTAGCAACTGCGCCATAGAGCCGCCCACACAGCTACTTGCGTTTGGCGCCGTCCTACTTGCGTTTCTGATCGTCTAAATAGGGCCCAAAACGTCAGTTTTTCTCATTGTGGTCAAATATTCTATACAAATCAGATTTAGATCACATATAAAGGGTAATATCCATTGATTTCACTGACAGTAATTGTATCTTGTCTCCTGTTTTGCCCCTGTCATTGGCACTGTGACACCAGTGGCCCCTGGCTGGGATTAGTGAGAGGCGTGCAGCCCGAGAGCCAGAGAGGCATGGATCGGCCATCACACCCCACTGACATTAATCAGCCTCTGAGCAGACACCAGGTGCTGCTCTGCAGCCTGCGCCCATTCATCTTCCACTGAGACCTCAGACACACACACACACACACACACACACACACACACACACACACACACACACACACACACACACACACACACACACATACACGCACACATTTGTACTGCGTCTCGTTTGCAAATCAAATAGTGATTAAATATAATCAAATGTAATAGGGTACATGCATTTATACGTTGCTAAATAATTAAAATAGTTACATTACTTTTGACATTTTCAATAGAGTAACTAATTATTTGTAACCTTTCAAAAGTAACCTTCCCAGACCTGCACAAACACACATACACACAAAGCTAGCTACATACAAACCCCCATACTCGCACAATGACACAAACATACATTCACATGCAGCTAGCTACATACACACCCCGGCCTCGAATTCACACTCACATACACATCCACCTAGCTTCATACACACCCACATACTCACACAAGTACACAAACACACATTCACACGCAGCTAGCTACATACACACCCCGGCCTCGAATTCACACTCACATACACATCCACCTAGCTTCATACACACCCACATACTCACACAAGTACACAAACACACATACACACGCAGCTAGCTACATACACACCCAAGTACACAAGTACACAAACACACACGCGCATTCACATACACACAAGCACACACATGCACATAAAAAAACACACACTCACACACACACACGCATCCAGCTGCAAACAACATATCTTTGGATGCCTCTGCCTGTGTGTGTGTGTGTGTATATGTGTATCTGTGTGTGTGTGTGTGTGTGTGTGTGTGTGTGTGTGTGTGTGTGTGTGTGTGTGTGTGCGTGCTTGCGTGCGTGCGTGCGTGCGTGCGTGCGGGTGTGCGTGCGTGCGTGCGTGTGTGTTTATCTGTGTGCTAAGTCAGTTGTCAATAACAAAACTCTGTGCCCTGTTTCGCTTCTCCTGGATAATAGGCCTTCAAAGACCGTCCAGACCTTGATATGTTTGTGTGTCTACGTGTATACATATATGTTCGAAAAGTATTCACATTAAGACACACACATGCATGATAGCATTACCCACCTACATGCTGATGGTGCTCACTAGCTGAGATCCTCCATATGCTATTAATAACCATCAGAGCCGTCACCCTCAGTGAGCAATCAGCCTGTTGTCTGCCCACTCCCACACATGGCAGCACTGGAGAGGATGAGCCCTGTCAATATGTGTGCGTGTGCACGCACGGTTTAGTTTATTTTGGGGGTCTTTTTTGCCTTTATTTAGATTGGACAGTGAACAAAAACAGGAAATGAGTGGGAAAGGGATTTGGAAATGACCGCAGGTCGAATTCAAACCTGTCTGTGGTTGGGATGGTGCTGTTTGCTAGCCTGGATACCAGACTGAACTTAGCCCCGCCCATCACATTTGTGGTCTGGGAAGTTCGGTCTGGCACTGCTCCATTGGAGAGAAATGATCAGTTTTCAGCAAAATGATCTGACCAATGAAATTGTCAGGGTGGGCTTTATACGATGATGGACAGATGATCAACCAAGGCTTGAGTTGAATTAACGGTAGATTCGAAATCGTACCAAGATGGCGGCGTCTCGGGAGCCTGTAAGTGGAAAATATTTTATGTGAATTAAGCTATCTACACGACTTTCTTATGTCTACATTGACTCGGTTAGTTGTGTATGTGCTAAACGAATGTTGTATGAGTATTGTAGGTCTTAACTGAAGCTCAAGGCCATTATTGTTAGGTTAATGCTAACGCTTAGACCAAAACCCCATTGAAACACATAGTAGCTAGCAAGCCTCGCTGCTAATAAGTATTATGTGAGCATGCATATCTCACAGATATTGACAACGCATTAATTTTGAAAGAGGAACAGAGAAACGCGATCAAGACATTTGTCGATTGAAAGTATGTTTTTGCCGTCCTTCCTACAGGATCCGGTAATAGTTTAATGTATCAGATGGTCATACTACGTTGCTCTGATTGGTTCTAGGTATCCAATTGAGTGAGGCATTTTTTTTCCTGGTTCGTGAAACACGCCCCATAATCACAGCTCAATGGAGCAGTATCAGACTCATATTCTGACTAGAATTATGAGTATGACATCATCAGGCTAGCTGTTTGCCCCACAACTCAACTTTTTTTTGTTTTATTGACATTGACAACATTTTGTTAGCTGTGTCTTTGTTCATGTCCGACAAAGATGCACACATGCTTTACAGATATACTGTATACACACACACTGGACTAGGAGACAACAATTGCACATCTTTTTACGTAAACACATGCTTTCACACACACACACATGCTTTCACACACACACACACACACACACACACACACACACACTGACACACACACACACACACACACACACACACACACACACACACACACACACACACACACACACACACACACACACACATACATTTGTAACATTGACAAGTCCTATTACTGTAAGTGGGGCATGGTACTCTATACCTCATCACCAGGGGTTTGTCTTCCATGTTCTTTGGTTTTCCACAGAACTACGGTCTGGAGACGGAGAACCTGAAGACCCTCTCGCACAAGCTCAACTCCTCGGCCAAGAACCTACAGAACTTCATCGCAGGGCGTCGGCGCAGTGGTCACTATGACGGCCGCACCACCCGCAAACTTCCCAACGACTTCCTCACCTCGGTGGTGGACCTCATCGCCGCCGCAAAGAGCCTGTTGGCCTGGCTGGATAGGTGAGCCCTGCAAAGAGCTTCAGGACAAACACACACACACACACACACACACACACACACACACACACACACACACACACACACACACACATACACACACACACACACACACTTGAAAAGAGAAGGCCTCTTGGGCACTAGGATCTCTCTGCATAAACGGAAATATTTATGCATGTTTATATTAATATAGTATTTTCTATATTGCAAAAGTGCACAGAACACCAGGACATTTGGTTGTAAGGTTATCATTATCTATAGAATTTACAAATATCCATACGTCAGATAATATGCATATGTACCATACCTAATAATATGTAACAAACCTTAAAT
Organism: Sprattus sprattus; assembly: GCF_963457725.1. Lineage (NCBI taxonomy): Eukaryota > Metazoa > Chordata > Actinopteri > Clupeiformes > Clupeidae > Sprattus > Sprattus sprattus. The sequence continues at coordinate 21,324,656 of NC_137915.1, read as the reverse complement.
GCTTCTCCATATGCTACAGAGTGTACCGACAGATGTCACAAATATGCATACATTAGACAATAGGCATATGTTCATACTGCCACATACTACACAGACGAATTCACAGCACACATACATAATCTTCCTACAAGGTAGTAGGAAATATATGTATTTTACTCAGGTAAACTGATCCACACACTTTCACATGTATTCATCCCGTAAACCTTGACTAGCTCAACCTAAAGCACGATCAGGACGTGCCTCATCGCGCTTCAGTGCCAGAGTGTGTCTCTTGAAGGCTAAGGTTTAGAGGACATTTAAAGGAAGCATCTGTTACATGCACTACATCATAAGCCAGAGGCCTCCGTCAGGTTTAGCTTCAAGTTCATTTAGTCAGCCATTTGGCCTCTTGATCCTGGCAATAGACCGAGTATTGGTTTCAGTTCCCTTTCTAATCACACTCCCTCTCTCGGCTGCCTCACTAATAAGCATTCATTGATCAAAGAGGGCTGCGCTTGGCTCGCTGCAAGGAGGCCTCCGCATGCAGACAATTACTCATCAGGCGAGGAGGTGATTGGGTGATTAATTGGGGGAGCCCTCTGGTGGTCACCAGACCTGCAATGGGTGACCAGCGGTTGAGAGAGAAGGTTAATTAGGGTCAGTTCCTCGCACTGATAGGGAAAGCCCGAGTCTCATTTGTCTCGCAATGAGAGCCGTAATAGAAGTGGAGCAGCCCAGGGTACCCCAAGATGCTGGGCTGGAGGGATAGTGCATGTTTTGTGTCTGTGGGTATGTGTATATTTGTGTGTATTGTGTAAGTGTGTATACTGTGTATGCATGGGTGTGAATATTTGTGTGTATGCATATGTGTCTGAGTATAGGTGTGTGTTTGTGTGTCTATTTGGTTTGTGTATGGATTGTGCATGTGTATGTAGCCTATGTGGTATTGTCTGTCTGTTTGTATTTTTGTGTGTTTGTGTGTCTGCGTGTGTGAATATGTGCGTGTTTGCTGGAGGCTGTCTTGGGTATCGTGTGTGACAGAGAGACAAGGCGATGCTAACTGACTGCATAAGAGCAATCATGTTGATTTGCCATTTTATGCAACTGCAGTGAGTAATGTGGCACAAGGATCGGGGAGTGAGAACTTACATAAAGCAGATGATTTCTCTCTTTCTCGCTTTTTCTCTCTCTCTCTCTCTCTCTCTCTCTCTCTCTTTACTGCCAGCTTCTCTGTAGACTGCTGTGAGGAGTGTGTGGGACGTGGGCTTATTATTTCCATCACACTCCTCTTCTCTGTGGGTCATAATCCCAGATTGCAGCCAAATGTGGGACACATCCGGCCCAGATCTGGTGCAGATCCGGCATGCTGTGTCTCGTCATCTCTTTGGGGCTCTTCAGTCTTCCACAGAGGTTTTTCCCTCAGAAAACACGGTGAAATGGATGTGACTGATTTGTCTCAATGGAGATGACAGCGGCATGAGGAGCTTGACTGATTTGAGGTCCCGGTGGGGGTCTGGATCCCTGCGGTCATCTAGTTTGGCCTTTCCAGTCAGGTGATTGAACATCCCCTTTTTACTGTTCACTCAAGGGCTTTCAACAGACTTTACTATTCCTGTAATTTCTGCTCTGTATAACCATCAGGTTTTCCTGCCCAGGAGAACAGAAGTGGAGACAGACGCTGACAGACAAAGAGTCTGAGGAGAGAGCTGATGAGGTGGGGGTGATGGGGAGGTGGGGCTGGACAGTTAATCTTTGGAAAGGCTATATGACTTTATCCGGCCTGATAGTGGAAAGCACCCACTCTTGTGTGTTTGTGTGAGTCTGAGAGGGAGTTTGCTCATCGGACCAGGGCTTTTAGCGGCTCCATAGCTGCAGCAGAGTCTTCCGGAGAGTTCCGCCACAGAGCATGTATCACTTGTCATGTTTTCGTAACTGGAGAATGCCCAGTAATGGAAGAAGTTCAGCGGATTGCATTTATAGACTACAGTAATGTAGAGCCAAATCAATACAGCGTCACAGTCTCTCACTCTCTTGTATACTGTACAGGGGAGGCTTCCTTGCAAGGTGAAAACCCACCTGTCATGAGCAATTATGACATGAGTGCCTAGATGTCTAACATGTCTTGAGGTTTGGAGGACATTAATGTAACAGGTATGGTCTGTGTTGCACAAATATGCACAAGAAAGGATTTGACCTTGAAGACTCCTTAACTCTGTAACTGCCACCACACAACACATGTCTACCCATAAGCCGTGAAAGTGCACAGGAGTCAAAGAAGGGCAGGGCAGGGCAGAGGAGAGGAGAGCAGCGTTAGCTTTTGGTGTCCTGGTCATGACTTGACATGCACTCATGAGAAGATTGGATTTTAGCCAGCCCCCCTCCACCTGACACGCTATCTTGGCAATCCTGGCCCTATCTCACTTGGAGACTGTGCAGGTTCACAGGGCTGTTGTAAAGTAGGGGTTCAGCGCTGCTGTCTTTCCCTGGGGTCACTGCCTCAGCAGGCTGTCGGTGAGCAGCTTTGCTGAGCCCCACCCCAACCCCCTCCGCCCCGCCCGCATGCTGGCCAGCTCAGGGCTTATTCTCATTCCAAGCTCAGCCGCTGCCCCGCGGATGATATGAACTCGCCCGGCTGCACAGCGGGTGGCCCGGCTAGGTGATGGCGGCCCGATGATTGTCATTCTGCAGCCCGCTAAACCAGGCCATCATGAGGGAGGCTTTCCAATCCTCCAGGTCAGGAATGACCTCTACTGCAATGCTCAGACCCAGCCCTGATTTGAACACACCTGACCCCAACAGTCAGAGGCTCCTGCATGACTTAACTTAACCAGGCGAGCAACATCAGAGGCCTGGCATTACACTCAGCATGAGGCTGGATTGGGAAGTCAGAGGAGCAGGCAGACATCTGCTTATGATGATTCAGCTTCTCACCTCAACCTTTTTTGGTGTCTGACCTCCAGATCTGGAGCCCATGTTGGGGCAGCAGTTCAGTGGCAACAGCAGTAATTCATGTTCTTCCCTCCTCATGGTAGTAGCTGTGCCCCGCTAGCTGAAAGGGAGGGAATGGTGAGAGTCGAGTACAGAGGAAGTCTATATTTATGTGTGTGTGTGTGTGTGCGTGTATGTGTGTGTGTGTGTTTGTGTTTGTGTGTGTGTGTGTGTGTGTGTGTGTGTGTGTGTGTGTGTGTGTGTGTGTGTGTGTGTGTGTGTGTGTGTGTGTGTGTGTGTGTGTGTGTATGTGTTGTGTGTGTGTGTAAGCAGTCCTTAAGTAGGACAGAGAACTTTAAGGCTCTCATCAAAACTGCTGAAATTCAGCTTGTCTCTAGACTGAACTCCTCCACAGCAGAAATAGAGAGAGAGTGCCACAGGGAGACATCAGTTGGTGGAATCTGTGGGAGACCAGGAGACTGGGGAGAGGGAGGGAAAGTGCTTGGAGACTGAGGAGAGGCAGGGGAAGTGCCAGGAGACTGGGGAGAGGCGGGGAAAGTGCTAAGCTGTTTGAAGAGAGTGATTGTGACAAAGAGAGATAGAGATAAGGATAGGGGTGAAGGCAGATGGAGATGGTATCTGGTCTGAGGACACAAGAAACATCAGTAAAGCAACAATGTAATCCGTCACCCTGTGGAGCCTATTGGCCGCTGTCCACTCATGTTGATCACTGAGGCATTGCAATTGGCCAGCCTCCACCATATGTTGATCACGGAGGCTTTGTCATTGGCTGCCGTCCACTAATCTTGACCATTTGAACTTTGGCTTTAGAGGACTATTTAATAGTGTGACAAACGGGGACAAAGTGCTCTGGGTACCATGTCACTCACTCTCAAAGTTTGACTTTTTAAAACTTTTGAGATACACATGGGAGGTATTTTGTGACTATCATCTGTTGTTGTTTACAGCTTTAAATATTATGTGTCAATACAGGATATTTGAAAAACAACAGGTTCAGTGCATCAGGCTTCTTGCATCAGTTGGTTTAACCACCATACTCCATCTTATCCCATCAGCCAGTCAGTGGAGTGTCAGCAGAAGGACTCCACTCAAGAGCAACTCATCTGTGGCACATCTTACAAGAGGAAACTACACCCTGAACGGCGGGAATATATATATATATATATATATATATATATATATATATATATATATATATATATATATTCTGTTTTTCTGCAATTTTCCACTTTCCACAAAATAAGGCTGTCTAGAGAGAGATCAGTGCCCCGGGAAGGCAGGCCTGCAGGCTGACTTCAAGTGGCCTGCTCTGCCTTCCAAGTAGAGCTGGCAACTCGGTAACCTAGAAAGGGGGCAGCCACAGAAAAACAGCATGGATGAAGGCGGTTGGTGTCCTGCTTGCGGGAGGTGCTGCAGGATAGAGGGCGTCGGGGGTTGGAAGGGAAGGGGAGGAGAGGGGAGGGGAGGGCTTTTGGAGGAGGTGGTGGTAGAGGGTGGGCTTGGGGTAGTTGGTTAGATGGTTGTGAGAACCAATTTTCCTGAAGCTCTGTATATATAGCACGCAGCCTAAATACAAATGACCCATATTTCAGTGCATCGCTGGAGGGGCTGGTGGAGGGAGACGGAACGAGGTCTGGAGGACACTGAGTGTGAAAGAAACACATGCTCAGATGTACAGTGGCACACACACACACACACACACACACACACACACACACATACACCTTCAGGTAAACACCACAGGTTTATACGCTTGTGTACACACACACACACACGCCCACACACACACACCCACACCCACACACACTACGTACAGTGAATGCCACTGGCGGTAAGAATGATCTAACGGTTAATTCCAGGTGCAACTTTTTTTTCAGGTCACCCTTTGCTGCAGTCACGGACTACTCGGTGACCAGGAACAACGTCATCCAGCTTTGCCTGGAGCTCACCACCATTGTACAACAGGTAGGCTGAACCAGATCCTCACAGCACCACTCTCACCACTGCACTCCATCACTGGTACAGAGAAAGGGAAACCCTTGTACAGCATGTAGTATGCATTGTGTGGTCGGCTGATTTCAATTTATTACAAAGGACACATCAAAGAAGGGGAAACAACAAACAAACTATTTTAAACACAGTTGAAAACACAATTATATGTCATGCATAAATGCTGTACGTTTTGGTTTGTTGTTGTTGTTGTTTGTTGTTGTTTGCTTCGCTTTACACATCGATCTTCAGACTCCCAGGATTGTGTAAATGTGGTGCTCACAGACAGTGGCATTGCGCAATTACAGTCAAATCCTTTGACGTTATTTCACCAGTGGCACAGTCTCTCCCTGTCTCATGTGTTTTTATAGACCTGTAATATTAACAAAGCATGTTTACCACGATGCCACGTACTCTTACTCCAGTAAACAATCCCACACGAGTGAAGTGGAAGGGCATCCTCCGGAACACGATTCACGATCCTCAGCTGTGTGATAGAGCTGCAGGCTGATAGTCATCATCATGATCGTCATAATCATCCCACCATCAGCTAGCTATCCCCGGCCCACCTAACCCTCCAACTCAAGTGACACTCCTGCCTCCCTGCCTGAGTGCCACTGCAGCAGGGAGGTTTCTGAGCGTGTCTCACTCCTGACTCACTCCTCTCCTCCTCTTCTGTCTTCCTTAGTCCTCCCCATTGCATCATTCTCTTTCCACCTACCTCCCCCTATACTCTGTGTGTGTGTGTGTGTGTGTGTGTGTGTGTGTGTGTGTATATGTGTGCTTGTGATTGAGCAGGCTGATGATGGATGAGGTGATGTGATTTCTATCAGCCCTGCTCTCTCTCCTCTCTCTTCCTCCTCCTCCACTGATCTCTTGGCTCAGTGAGGAAGTAATGAAGAAGCAGAGCATCGTGGGTGATGTAGTCCCTGGGGAGCATGGTTTGAGGGAGAGAAAAGAAGTAGGCCAGTGCCTTGACTCTCCTAAGAATCATTTAGTGGCAGGTGGGAGGAAGAGGGGGAGGAGGAAATTGTGTTACTCTTTCACAGCAATCTTCCATCTTTTGCCTGAGAGTGTTTTTGTATTGTATGTCTATGTGTGTGGTGTGTGTATGTGTGTGTTTGTGGGACTGTGTGTGTGTGTGTGTGTGTGTGTGTGTGTGTGTGTGTGTGTGTGTGTGCGTGTGTGTGCGTGTGTGTGTGTGTGTGTGTGTGTCATATCATGCTAATGTGTATAGATCTCTCTGGATGTTTGCCTGTCTGTGTGTATAACATGTGCATGTTGGAATGTGTGTGTCCATGATAGGGCTGAATGATTAATTGCATTTGCGGTTTAATCGCGATATGATGAGACGCGATTTTCAAACCGCAACTTAAATACGTTTTTTTTTTTAGATGGAAAATTTTGCACACAGTGATAAAAGCAGCATAACGGATCACTTGCTAATCACTAACGAGATGCTAGTGGCTCAAACTAGCGAAATCTCTTGAAATGTGCTTACTTTCACACTATGACCAACTAGTTAGTCAACAACTGTCCTAACACAGTCAAACATCAAGCAAGTGCAACACAAGACGGCAAATAAGCTACTTACTAGTTCGGCAGACAGTAAAAACCAGGCGGCTTTAGGTACACCTACTGTACATAACCCAGTCATTTGCCTACGGACCCTGGTATGGCAATGGCACAGAGGCGATTCTCCATATTAAAAGTAATTGTAGTGCCCCAATTTTCAAAGCTGTTATTTTAAGGTAAAACTGCTTATCCTTACCCTAACCCTGAAGTACAATTACTGCATAAGGCCAATTTAAAAAGTGCATGCCTTGTGTTTATACTTGATTTTGTTTAAATTACTTAAATGCACACTAAATGTATCTAATATTGTGTTATATTTAAATCATTCAGTACGTTTTGTTGGAGAAAAAAAGAGGATAACATTTTTAAAAATCGCATATCGAATCGCAATCGCAATATTTTTGGGAAAAATTGCAATTAGATTATTTTCTCAAATCATTCAGCCCTAGTCCATGAGCGTCCATGTTCCACCAAAATGCCTTTGTGAGTTGGTCAGGTCCCGTTGCCGTGACAATGACCTCAGAGGTGAGGAAGCATTAAAAGGACGAGTGGGTCTTCACCCGCACTGCCCAGAGAGGCGTCTCCTAATCCCGGCTCATAATCCCGGGCCAGATTAAAGAGGGAGAGTGGGAGGCCAAGGCGCTGCGCTAATCTGCACTAATGCTCCACGGCGTGGGCCAGGGCCCGGGGATAACTCCCCACAGGCCCAGAGTCCTGCTGGAGCTCACAGCCCATATATATCTCTCTGTCTGTCTCTCCTTTTCATCCTCTCCCTGTCTCTCCTTCTTGGTCTCACCCACTTTCTGTTCATCCCTTTATTTCTCTCTGTATCTGCCCCTGTCTCTCTTTCTCTCTTTTCCTTCTTATCCCTCCTTCTCTATCTCTCTCTCTTTCTCTCTCTCTGGCTCTCTAGGTTGGAGTAGGCAGGCAGGCGGCGGGGTCTCTGAGGCGTGTGTTGTAGCAATGAGTTGTTCTTCATGGGATGAGAGAGAAGAGTGTGGGTGGGAATTTGTTATATGTTTGTTCAGATGTGCTTCACCCCATTCTCTCTCTCTCTCTCTCTCTCTCTCTCTCTCTCTCTCTCTCTCTCTCTCTCTCTTGGCCTGCTTTCTTGCTCACTCGCTTCCGATCATGCTGTCTGGTACAAACACACACACACACACTTGCGTGCTCTTTAGGTCTCTCTTGTTGTGTGTATCTGTGGTCTGCGTGCGTGTGTGTGTAGTCATGTATTCTTTTATGAGGTGTGGGTGTTAGAAGTGTTTTCTGGTCCGTCATTTTGGTGAGCAGTTATTAATTCGGAGGAAGTGCACATACATACACAGACACAGACAGACACACACACACACACACACACACACACACACGCACACGCACACGCACACGCACACGCACACGCACACGCACACGCACACGCACACACAAACACAAACACAATATGAGAGAGTTCCTTGGGGGTTGGGGTTTCTTGAATGACTTACTGTGTAGCTGTCTGCACAATGCCTTTCTTTTTCTCTCACATTTTCTTTCAATCCTCCCTTGCTTTCTTTCTCTCTCTCTCTCTCTCTCTCTCTCTCTCTCTCTCTCTCTCTCTTTTATTTCCCCTTTCTTTCCCTTTCTACCCCGAACTCTCTTTAACAACACTTTTCCTCCCTGTAATCATCTAACCCAACAGTCCTCACACTGGTCTGAGGAGAGCCAATTACCCTATTGTCACAGTGGGTTACATGTGCTTTTTTTTACAAGCAGAACACTCATTATAATCAACTCCAGGGGTACAAACAGTCTGTTTTTAATTTTTTAATTTTGCATCCACCATAGGTGTTGTGGTTGAGATGCTAGTCTGAAAGTCTGATCAGACCAGAGTTATATCAGCAGGCAAGTGACCGTCAAGTTGTACGGAGATAATGTGGACTGGATCTGTGGATGAAATACTCTGAGACAATACTGCAAGACATCCCTGTTTGTTTGTAAGATACGAGTGATCCCTGTTCGTTTCTGGCAGACGTCACAAGCCTACTAGAGTAGGTCTGAGTGCGTGATGTTTTGAAAAGGCTGATGTCAGAGGGCCTTGTTGACATAAGGCTCTGGCTTCTCATCCAAAGGGCTGAGAGCTTGAGTTCTCCTTGCCCTTTTCCCCCTGTTATAGACAGCTGCATCACAGAAGAATGACAGGACTCTCACTTTAAATGTCTCATTCAGAGCCTGAATGTTAATACAAGCCTTGGGCTACCAGCTCAACCTTGAGACGTCAGCACATCCCACAGAATGAGAGAAAGTCACTCACACAGAGGGAGATGGTGGGGGTGGGGGGTATGTATTCCCTCCATTGGGCCTGTAGATTATACATTTAAGAGTCCTGAGTCCCTTTAAGATGATCAAAGAACATACATATTTTGAATCTCTATGGAAACTTTCCATTCTATGTCATAGCTGAATCCACCAATTGTAGATATACAGAACAACTCAATTTGTGTTGTTGCTAACCCCTTGAACATGCAAACCAAATCATTGTCTGCTTACCTAAAAAAGATCTTACTAGTTTTCCATTAAGCTAGAGAGAGAGAAAGAGAGGGAGAAAGACGGAGAGACAGCAACAGGCAGTCAGGCAAAAAGACATCAGGGAAAGAGGGATGGGGATTTTATGATGGAGTTTATTATGAGGTGGAGTCTAGCAAATGCACTCTAAGTGCCTGTTATTTTGGGAAATAAGGCCTCTCCTGGTGTGTGCAACCGTGTGCATCTGTGTTTGTGTATGTGTATGTGTGTGTGTGTGTGTGTATTTATTTATGTGCAAGTGTGTTGCATTTTTGGGTAAGTGACAGATCTAACAACGCTCTTTCGATAGGAACAGATTATGTGTGTTTTGTTCCACCACCACCACCAGTGTCGTTCAGAACAATAGTTTGTCAGCAAATGCTTATTTAAATGCCTCATGATTTGGCCTCTGTAACCATATCCCTTATGTCTCAGACAGGTATGTTTACTTCAACTGCCCGTGCCCACTGGTGAAGTAGCTGAGTTATGCAAACATATATGTGTGGCTTTGTGTGTGTGAGTGTGAAGGCTTTCAAGTATTCTTTCTTGACTAACTTGCGCCGCTCTCCTTATTCTCTCTCTCTCTCTCTCTCTCTATCTCTCTCTCTCTCTCTCTTTCTTTCTCTCCTCTGCAGGATTGCACTGTCTACGAAACAGAAAATAAAATCCTCCATGTGGTAAGCTCTGCACTCCTATTCTGCTGCACTCATCACCTTTCCTCTTCACCTTCTTCCCTTTATCTCTCTCTCTCTCTCTCTCTTTCACTCTCACTCTCTCTACCTTCCTCTCTCTCTACCCATCCTTCACCTTCTCCTGCTGGTCTCTGTGTAAAGCAGTGATGCATTTCTGTTGCTTCCTATCTAGATTGAAACCCTATGTGACATTTAGAGCTCTGCACTAATCGAGCTCTGTGTCAAGCAATATTAGTGTCTCAACATATTCCATGGTGCCAAATGAAGTGCAAACACTGGCTCTCGGAAGCCGTACACCCAATAACAAACGCTTGCTTTTTCAAATTTATGGAGATGAAGAGGGCACTTTTGTTTTGGTTTAATCAATCAATAAGCGGCATTTGGATACTAAGAGGAAGCCGGCCATTAGGAAACGCCGGTTGATGCCAAATCCTAACTGACATGAGAGCTTGTGTATATCAGTTGCCAGCAAGAGTAGCCTGTTTGTATGTGGCAGAGAGATAGAGTGGAGAGAGATAGAGTGAAAAAGAGATGGAGGAAGAGAGAAAGAATTAGAGAGATGGGTAGAGAGAGAGAAAGAGAGGGTTGATAGAGAGAGTGAGAGAAATAAAGGAAGAGAGAGAGAGAGAGAGAGAAAGACCTTTCTGCTTTCTGCCTGGTTGCCCATGTCTCTCCTCCCCTGCTGACAAAGCCAGCGCTACAATCAGCCGCCGCCACTGCCGCTGCTACTGCCGCCACTAGGCCAGGCACAGCTGTCATTTTTCCCAGAATCCCACAGCTATAAATACCTCCGCAGAGGCCCTGCAAACTCCCTCTTTTATTACCCCCCCCCCCCCCCCCCTCCTCTCCACTGCTCCCTCTCTGAAGCACTCCTCCACAGGCCAAACACACACACACACACACACACACACACACACACACACACACACACACACACACACACACACACTCACAAATAGACACACATTCAGACGCGTAAATCCACACACACACATAAATACGCACAAGAATACACATACACACACACACTCACAGATGCACAAAAATCCACACACAGACACACACACCCACACACACCCACACACACACAAGTAAACACATACAAACACACACACACAGACCCATACACACACTAACAAATACATGCACACAAGAAGATATTCACACGTACACACATCCACACACACAAACATGCAGAAACACACAGACCCACACTCAAACAATTCATAGGCACACTCTCTGAAAAGGTGGAATGTGATGTAGGATAAGAAAAACAGAACCCTGAGCCGAGGTAACAGACAATATGATGCTGTATGAATGAGAAAACAGCAGATGAGGAGAGAAGGGACATGTCGACTCCTCATATTCAGCTCTCCTTTGCTATACACCAAAAAACAACAGCACCAGACAAACATGAAAGAGGAAAATGGCAGGGCTGCAGGTTTCTTTCAAAATCAATCTATAAACTGTTGGGAAATTGCGGTATTCACATTAGGTCTCCAACTGCGTGCCCAAGTTCACAAATTCTTATTAAAAAGTAATTTTGCCCCCAAAACGCAAAACCTGCAGAATCACGCAACACCCCCAGACACTCAGAAGCAATAAATCCAAAAGAGTCTCCTAGGCTTTCTCTGAATATTCCCCCACTATTAAATAATATTTCACCATGTCAGTACGGTGTGTATGCACAGAGAAGAAGCTGCCTGCTTTCAAAGCACTGATATGGATAGTGTGCCACACTCAATATCACAGATGCAGAAACAGCAAATAAAATCATAGTCGAGCAGCAAAGTACAAGTAGCAGAACAGATTGTGTAGAGCTGCTCTAATCTGGGGAAAGAATGCTCTGCTCTTTTGAGGCTGTGTGGCACCTGCGGGGGCATTTCTCTGACAGCCTTTAAATCTGACTACAGATTTTTAGATGAACAGCTTTAGGCGGATAAAGCTCTTCATGACTCTTGTGTGTCTACATCAACATCACAATGAAAATCTGCCCCCCTCCCTCCCCCTCTCTCTCCCTCTCCCTCTCCCACTCTATCTCTCTCTCCCTCTCCCCCTCACTCTCTCAGTACAATCACACTGTCGGTCCCTGCAGTGAAATCTGATTTGGAGGGATAGATCTGTCGTATGTTGTGTTGTTTGATGGACAGCATGCACGCACGAAAAGGGCAAGGCAGCCGTCGGTCACAGCATCATCAGTGGACAAGGACTGAGAGTAGCATTTCGCACAACAAGCTACAGTCATGTCCTAACAGGGACCGTGTACACACACACACCACACACACATAAACAAACCTACACACCTACACACACAGTAACAGGAGCCGATGAAGAGCTGGAGGAAAAGAGAGGCGTAACTCCCACGCAGACATTTAACCCAGAGCTGAAACCCCCTCGGCCCCTTTAGTCATTCAGACTGCCCAGCTCATGGTGCCTTCTTGTCCCCTGGGACTCTGTACTTCTCCTGGGAGGCTGCAGTACCTCCAGCCTAAAAGTGGCCTGTCTGCTTCCATAGATACTGTTGACCATTAAAATTGACTGACCTGATGCTGACTTCGGGCAGCGCAGTACCAAGTACCTGTTGTCATCGGTGATTGTTACCAGGGAGCCTACAGGCAATGTCTCAACATCAGTGGTGGCTTTTTTTTCCCGTTCGGCTTGATTCTGGTGAGTTGTTCTGGGCCGGTGCACAGAGGTGACTCACAGAGAGCCCCTCTGTCCCCAACCCTGAGTATAACCCCGACGTGCAGGAGCACCCAGAGAATGTAAAAAAAAACTTGCCATGGTCCTCTTCTTGTTTTCAGCCCAGGAATAAAAAGAGACTGCAGAGGAGTGATAGCCTGAGGGGAAGATAGGGGAGAGATTCCAACCAGTGTGTTGATCAAGAGGAGGAAGCCTCTGGTCACTGCATCAGCAGACGTGTCTTGTAATCACAGGTGAAGAGAGTGGTTAACGGCCAGAAGGGAAATGTTGCTTTCAGAATAGTGTCGTCTTCAGACAGACCATGAGTCTGAGGCTAAACTGAACATCTGAACACCCACAAAAAAAGCCCCTGAGATCGCAGAAAGCTTAAGGCTTTAAATTAAAAGTCAAAATATGTCCAAAAGTAGTCAAATGTGTGTGTGTGTGGGTGTGTGTTCCCCTCAGGCTATTACTCCTCTGCAGATATCAACCTGAATGGACATCTGAAAGAGCAGCCCCATCTAGCCCTGAAGGCATTGATTCCTTGGCCTGTCATCATGGCCAACCCTGTGCGGCTGAGACACTTTAAACACTCTTTTCTGTCTGATTGTTTACTGCAGTCTGATCTCTCACAGGCTCACTTACTCTCATTGCAGATCAAAGCTCCATCTAAAGCAGTGCCAATGAGAAAATAGAGTGTGGAGAAATAATGGAGAATCAATCCAGAAAAACACTTCATCCCCATCTATTCACCTTCTCTTTTTGTAATTGCATTTATGAAGATGTGAATATTACTGCATGGTGTTGTAGGTTATACACTAAATACACTGATGAATGTTGAAATCATCTTAATACATTTTTTATTCCATCACACTGACTGTGTGCGTGTGTGTGTGTTTGTGTGTGTGTGCGCGTGTGTGTGCGTGTGTGTGCGTGTGTGTGTGTGTGTGTGCAGTGTAAGACGTTGTCGGGAGTGTGTGACCACATCATCTCGCTGTCATCCGACCCACTGGTCTCCCAGTCTGCTCATCTGGAGGTGGTCCAACTGTCCAACATCAAGCCAACCGAGGGACTGGTGAGTTTCAGCGCTCTCTCTCTCTCTCTCTCTCTCTCTCTCTCTCTCTCTCTCTCTCTCTCTCTCTCTCTCTCTCTCTCTCACACACTCACACTCACACACACACACACACACACACACACACACACACACACACACACACACACACACACACACACACGACAATTCATTTGCATATAACTATATACATTACCAATACCTGTGTGTATGCAATGTGTACTCATGTTAAGTATACATTTTGTCAGCAGCCCTTTTTGCAAAGTGGGACTTTGCCTTTGAATGTGTGTGTCTTGTGCGTGTGTGTGTTTGTGTGTGTGTGTGTGTGTGTGTGTGTGTGTGTGTGTGTGTGTGTGTGTGTGTGTGTGTGTGTGTGTGTGTGTGTGTGTGTGTGTGTGTGTGTCTGTGTCTGTGTGGGTGTGTTTGAGTGTGGCTGTGGCTGTGCATCCTTGACACAGTGCTCTCTCTGCTGTCAAATGAAATCCAGACAGCACTTTCTGTAACACTCACACATAAGGGCACAGAGGGACGCGGTGCTGATTAAAACGAGAAATAAAATTATGTAGCACTGTAGCGTAAGATGGAATCCTGGTTCTTTAACGTGTGTGTTGGTATTCCTGTGCATGTGCGTGTGTGTGTGTATGTGTGTATGTGTGTGTGTGTGTGTGTGTGTGTGTGTGTGTGTGTGTGTGTGTGTGTGTGTGTGTGTGTGTGTGTGTGTTTTCGTGTGGGAGTGTGTTTCCGTGACTGTGTGAAGGTATCAGTCATGGATTATTTAAGATGCTACTCATGCTCCATTCCTCCTCTCTCTTAGGGCATGTACATTAAGTCGACGTATGATGGCTTACATGTGATCACAGGAACCACGGAAGGGGTAAGAGTCTACAAATGTCACAGTTTGCTCTGAAAGAAATGGAGCTATACAGAGAGAGAGAGAGAGAGAGAGAGAGAGACATTTGTTTATTGAACCTGCATTGAAACCGGTTCTTTGCACCCTTTAAACACATAATGCAAATCTAACACAGACAACCTAGTCCTCAGATTAACAGAAAACAGCAAGTTAGGCATTTTGCAAACCTCTTTTATATTTAGATACATTTTAAATTATGTGTGTTTATATAGGCTTGTGAATATCTATTTTCTCGTTTTCTCGTTCTGTGTTTCTCGTATCTATATTTATTTTCTCTAGTTTGATGAGGTATTGTAAGTGCATGCACTCTGAATCAGTGTAATCTAAAAGGCAGGATAGCCTTAGCCTCCAGCATCCAGCCATGACGGGACAAGGGTAAAGCCATAAAGTGCTCATGAAATGATACAGGGCTGGAGGGCTCTGACACGTTACTGTAATAGGTTTGTAGAATGGATGGAAGAGTTTTGGTGCAATCTGTAATTTCCGGTTGCAAGGCCGAAGCTTGATTTTAAATGTTTTACAGAGACGAGAGTTCAATCAGAGCTACAAATAGTGTGTCAGGTCTTAAAGGGGTTAAAGTTTCAAGCATACATGTATGCACTGTGCTATATGGTTCACAATCCTGGATTTGGGCACCTTGTGAACTGCATGTCGGCCCTCCATCCCTGCTCCCTGAAGCTAACCTGATTACTCTCTTTGTGCTGAAAAGGCTTTTGATTGGCTAAATCAAGTGTGCTCTCCAAGAGTGCTTTGATTAGTTCACTCAGGCATGCAGAGCAATCGGTTTTGCGAAAAATAGTTGAAGATCGTTGAGCTCAACAGCCAATCAAATTACACCCCTCCCTTCCATGCTCCTGAAGCACCGTGTTGATTGGCTGGGATTGTGTCTGGATCTGTCTGAGCAATTCACAGAATTTGATAAAAAGTGTGTGGGATTAGAGTCTCGGTGGCTACGGCCGAACACCACCCGTGGGAATATCCCTAACCTACCCCACGCTCACTCGTGCTATATTGCTTAACTATTCCACATAAAGATAAATAGATGAGAGATTCCGTTGAGAGCGTGCATATATGAGTATGACATTAAAACAAAAGTGTGGAACAAGTAAAACATCAGTACAAACCACGGTAAGACACAACAGACCACAACTTAGAAATTCGTTAAAATCAACATGGCAGTGTTAAATAAGATGCAATTGATGTGTGAGTGAAGTGAGTAAACTAGTTGAAAAAGATGGGTTTTAAGAGTCTGGATTTGAGGGGTATTTGGATTGAGGGGAAGTGAGTTCCAGTTGGCCCTGGCACCCATTGTGCTGAGGCTGATGGCTGGTAGTGCCAGTAGTCCTGCTGATGAAGACAGCAGGGAGTAAGAGGGAGTCTAAGTCTGAAGGAGGTCTGTGAGATCAACAGCCAAAAGATTATGGAGAGCTTAAAATGTTAATAATAAGATTTTAAAGTGGATCCGTTGTGCCACAGGGAGCCAGTCTAATTGAATCAGCAGGGGTGTGACACGTTCAGTGGACTTTGAATGGGTAATAATCCGTGCCGCAGAGTTCTGGATGAGTTGAAGATGGTGAATATGTTTGTTGGGGATGCCTGCCGGGACTTTCATGGAGTGTGATAAAGCAGGTTGTAGTTTGGAAATGTTGCACAGATGGAAAAAGGCGATCCGAGAGACATCGTCCATATGACTGGAGAGGGAAAGGGTACTGTCCAGGATGACACCAAGGCTCTTAACCTGAGTGGAGCAGGGTTTCGTTATGGAGAGGAGAGGTCTACGGAGACGGTGAAATTCGCTAGTTCTGGAGCGAGAACTCTGAATGAATGCTCTGCTGGGAGTGATGCTTTTTCAGGCAGAATGGATTGTGGGTTGCCTGTCTGGCCCTTTCAGAGAATCAGAGAGGAGCTCAGACACAGATTCTTGGTGCAAGAGACCCACTAGGGAGCAGCAGGCATTGCGTTGGATGAGAGACTCACTCACGCATGTCAGAGCACAGTGACTTTTAGGGCTGTGCGATGCTGGCTCCAGAGCCGTACACAAGGAGAAAGTGTTGTCATGAAGTAAAAGCTTAGTCTTCTTGGTGTGCACGAGTACAGGTGGAGGTAGAGCTCAGAGACCTCTGGACATAACTATAAGGACAGGTGCTGCAAGGCTAAAGACAGACATTTGAACTGTCATAACAGCTTAGGGAAGGCCTGTGAAATAGTGTGTAGCGAAGGGAGAACGTGGTCACCCCACCCGGACTCGAACCTGGGTCAACGGGGTGCCAAACATGCGCTCTGACCGCCACACCAAAGAGCCCGGCTCAGTGGCGTGGCAGCCAGAGAGCATATTAACCTGTAGGGACGATCACATCGTCACACTACCCTCACCTTCGGGAAGCGCAACCACACTTCACACACACAGGCATTCATCATGCATACACCAATCATGCTTCTCCCATCCAGAGCACCCCACACACACAAGTGCTTCACCCAACCATGGGGTCCTTCACACGGGGTCAACATTCCTGGGGGTTCCTCACACAATGGTCCTGGTTGCGCTTCCGATGACCTCACAGCAGGGCATCCCACTTCTGACACCATTTGTAGCGAAGGGAGAACGTGGTCACCCCACCCGGACTCAAACCCGGGTCAACGGGGTGCCAAACATGCGCTCTGACCGCCACACCAAAGAGCCCGGCTCAGTGGCGTGGCAGCCAGAGAGCATATTCACCTGTAGGGACGATCACATCGTCACATAGTGTAAATGTAAATTCAAAGTTAAAATGATAAACTTTGCTGTAAAAAAATACTGTATGTCCTCGACATGTTTAAAAATGGCGTCCTTTTGATTAAAAACCATAGCCTTGCATTGAAATGTTTATATTTACTAGTCATACTCAAAATCAAATAAATATTTGAATGCCCTGAACACACGGACATGCTTTTCAGAGATCGAAATCAAAAACAGATTGCCGTGGTCTCATTAAGAGGCTCTTGGCTGTGCTGCGCTCTCTTTAATCATGTGTGTCAGAGTAGGTGCCTCTTTAATGAAGCCTTGCGCATCAGTCTGCTCTTTCTGCTAGCCAGGATATCACAGGGGCAGGGAGGCTAACGATACAATCTGCAGCATTAATGAGACACGGGGGCACCTGATAGCAGTGTCAGGCACCATGAAAGATTTCACACTCATCCCAACTCTATTCTTCCATCTCTCTCCCTCTCTGTCCTGACCCCTGTGCTTGCATGTGTGTGTGTGCTTTCCCCCACATGACTACTCATAGATGACATAAGCCAAAGCGTGAGAGAAGGGGGGGTGACAGAGGGAAAAATAAGGGATATTGCATAAACAGTATTAGTTTTAGAGAGGGAATACAGGACACAAGAGAAGTGAGTACACCCCTATGCAATACCACTTAAACGTCAAATTATTCAAAATTGTATCACCTTATAGTAATCGCATCACTTCTACATTGAACAGTAGGTTATTTGCTGTAAAGTATGTAAATGTATTATATATTGTTGTAAAGTTGTATATATTAGAAACTTAGAAACTGGCAACGACAGTACAAGCGTTATGATTGGCTAATGCTAAGTCATGCTAGCCGCGTATTGCTCTCCTCACCGGTCGATATGGATCCGTCTTGCCCTCTGGCGACATTTTCAAAATGAGCGAAAGCGATCAGCCTGAGTTTTACTATCGAGACAAAAAGGAAAACATCAACAGCCATGAGGAAATTCAGAAGAAGCAAAGATTTGTTATTGAAAGTGATGAGGAAGACTAGAAACTATAGTTTGAATCACTTGTGTTGTTACTTTACCATAAATTAAATCCATTTTAGCTGAGCCGTGTTGTCCGTTCTCTATTGATCATTGTAATTTCAAGTTAGCAGGTATTTGGTTTCTACGCAACACCTGAAACGCATTGTGTCGTAAGAAGACTTAAGAGCTGAACAAAACAATATGTTTTCTATTATCAATTACCATTTCTTTTCATTTACATTTACAAAATGAAAAGAGCCAATTTACGTAATAAACAACTTACTAACCTCGGCCTCGTTTCCCGATAACGACGTATCTTAACGGCCTACGTGGATTTTGGCGACATCGTAGACTCATCATAGCCGTAAGTGTGGCGTCGGGAAACCGCTCTGCAAGGATCCCTCTTACGACCGATTTCAAGTCCTTTTTAGCGTTCGGGAAACTAGGCCCTCGACCGTTCGGTCATGCCGGGAAATATCAACCTTGGCTTTGGTGTATCAACATCGCTATCGCTCGGTCGATACCTTAAAGCCTCAGTTTGATATTTCCTGGCATGACCTCATTCTAGGTTAGTAAGAAGTTAATATTATAATTTTATATATAATATAATATTATTATAATGTAAACTATATTAAAAAATACAGGGCCCGACAGTAGGAACAACCGGCAGTACACCTTTCACCTTTCAAGATTCAAATCTTCATTTTTGATGACAGACTCAATCCTCCTCTGAGGATACCAGTGTTGCACAAATAGTTTTTAGCTGCTCTTTGCAGGAGGAGTTGTGTTGCTCTACCGTTCTCTTTCAAATTCCCCCAACGGTTCCTATTGGATTCAAGTCAGGTGACATACTTGGCCAGGTCATAGTTTTCCCTTTTTTCTCCTTCAGAAACTATTGCATAATTTTGGCAGTGTGCTTTGGATCGTCATCATGCTGGAATATTCCTTCCTTTTCTTGATCTTATCTGACCACCGAGTGCACTTGTAATATTAATCTGGATTATTTTCATGTTCTCTTGTAAAGTTGCAAGTTGTAAACTTGCAGTTTTATGCCGATGAGCGAGCACGTTTTTTTTCTTTTTCTTGGATGCCGTTCATAGAGGTTGACATCATTATGTAATGCAAATTCACACTGTCTGTGCAGAAACTCTGATGTCCATTGATTATATCTATGTCAAGTCTGAAGCATTTGCCCGTTTCAGAGGTAGTTGGTTTAAATCACGCACTGCGACTCAGATCAGTGGTTCTATGGCTCCTTCTATCACTACAAAACATAACACTTAATATATACTACATTCCCTATTTCTGTCTATGCAAAAGCCCATCATTTGAATCAAAGCATCATTATGTAACAGTTTTCACCTTAAAATAACAGCTCACTAAAAAGGTGTTGGTGGTACACTGACTTGTAATACGGAGAGGAATACTGAGTTAAGATGTTGTCGAAGGAAGCGAGGACGAGAAAAAGGGAGAATAACCAAGCAAGAGACTGAACTAGCGTGAGTCTCGGACTGGCTTTTACTCGTTGGCGAAGGGGTAAGAGACAAAAGGAGGCAAGTCCAACACTGAGCTGGCCTTCTTTCTGTTGGACTAGTCAGTAATAATGTATGAGTTGTCTTGCTATGCTGCTTGGTTGATGTTAGACTGCGTTAGGGAAGTTGTAGACTCGCTAGTTTTTCATAAACATCCCTGCCAATGTTATTTATGAAAGAATGTGATGAACTCTGCAACCCTATGGGTGACTTCATGTCTCACGGGGATCTGTCATTTTTCCAAATGCCCAAAGTCATCAACCTCCATCCCGTCTCAGGCTAGAATCCAAATATATTCATCACACGCCAAAAAGTCAGTCAATCATTTTCGTCAATCTCAAGTCAAATAAGTCTTGGAAGTTTGCAACCTTGAAAACCTAACTCAGCTAGCTTGTAATAAATTACACTGGCCAATGTATATTATGCACATTGTGTGCCTTTATGATGAAGCCAACAACATTTTATTAGATTACACATACTCAACATTCAAACGCTTAGACAACAATGTATATAGGATGAAAACGTTAAGGCAGTAGTTCAGCAAAAGTCAAATTTGTCATCCTTTTTTTGTAATTGTTTTGGTTGTGTTGGTAAATTAAGTCATACTAGTGTAAAATATTGTAATATTACTCTATCTTGTCAGTTCACATGCTTTTACGGCTTCTGAAGTTGTCTTTGCCGGTTCCATGTCCTTCAGCTTGTCCAGAAATGCACATGTACCACTGTCCATTAGCGGGTTTAAGGTATGATAGTGGGGTAAAGGTGAACTACACTCAGATATTTAGGGGGAGCTCCGTATCAAAACATATAAGGGCCATTCTACCGAATTGATGCAAAGTCATGTCTGATATATTTTGAATTTTTTTATGGTTTATTCCCAAAACTTTGTCCGTATGTATATTGTACCATATCTCAAGTACACATATCTAGTAAAAGAACAGTCAAGTTTTATATTGTATTTTCAGAATGTGTCGGAATGTTTTTCCTCTTCCAAAAATTGTCACTACCGAAACATCACATTTACTATAGTAAAAAAGTATTATTATTGACCTGTTCAGATTGTGTTTCCTTCCCTTTTCTAAAGTGTATTTTTACAAATATTTCTTGAAGGTTTTCACAATGAAATCCATAGAAATTAATTTTTTACCAAATTTTCAAGTTCAATTTATCTGTTTCGGTAGTGACTGCACTGTTTCGGTAGTGACTGCACTGTTGGATGGATGTTCATTTTTCTCCCAAAATCATCCAAAAGGTGCTCTGGGCCGCCCTTTAGTCCACACAACACATTTATTTAAAAATTATGGGATTGAACTACTTACCATTTCATTTTGTCACTACCCAAATCATCTGGTCACTACCATATGTTTCGGTAGTGACTGTTTCGGTAGTGACAATTCTAGCTAACTTTAAGCATAAATAAAGAATTCTAGCAAGCACACGGCTTTCAAACACATCTTTGAAGAGGTGAACACACATACAAACATAAGATTTTCCATGAAACCCCAAAAGGTTTACTTAATTGAAGAAAACATGTGTTTCGGTAGTGACAATTCTTAAGGTTACACGTCGATTTTCAGACTTTGGAACACATTTATATAAAAACTATGGGATTTAGCTACTTACCATTCAACCATGTGGGACAGAGATGCAGTGTCACTGCATGGTCAAAAATGCAGAGTCGTGGCTAAAACACAGGCTCAGCCAATGGACTAAAACTCTTGTGTTTCGGTAGTGACATGAAAACTAGGGACATGATTTTTTGAGTATAGTAAATTGATTTAAAAATTAAACCCACAATAATTCTAAATATTCCAAGTTCTGTTTTAACCCAATAATAAAGATCTTTGAAATTAAATAATTGAAAAAAATCTAAAAAAATTTAAAAGTGTTATTTAAAGGCATTGAAATTTAGATGTCAGGGTTGGGGACAGCTACTTCCCAATAGAAAGTACCCTATAAATGATGATTTTGTATACATTTAGCTTATCACTATCTCATGTAATGCATTGGGTTTATATAGACCATAACATGTTCTAATTAAATATCTATGCCTAGATACCTAATTGTTTTGTTAATAGTTTTTATTGTTGAGGGACTGCATATTACACAAATTCGGTAGAATGGCCCATAAATGATCACATACTGGGGATTTAAGGGGATTTCAATTTGCAAACATGCTACCTTAATTTTACCTTGAATTTAGCCAAGCCCTTAGTCACTCTTTACATTTCCTGAAATACATGATAAAAGGCATGATTAAGGTCTTTTTCAGAGCTCATCAAAACATGAAGGACTTTGTTTACAGATTGAAGGCAATTATGAAGTAGAATGCAAATGACACTTGTCTCTGTCTGTCTGCAGTCCCCTGCTGACCGCTGTAAGAAGATCCATGCAGGAGACGAGGTGATCCAGGTGAACCTTCAGACAGTGGTGAGTGCTTTACGCTGCTGCTGCTGATGCTGCTGTAACTGAGTCCCACAGCCGAGCTGCACCTGTCACAGGAGTCATAATCTGCCCTGCGTGCCCCTGGTATTCATTCATCCTTCTTACTTTTCTTTCCTTTTTTGTTCTGTTCTGTTCTTTCGATCCTTCTTTTTGTCTTTGTACTCATCCTACTCTCTGTCCCTCCTCACTCTCTCCATCTGTTTTCTTTACTCTATCCATGCCATTAATGTGTTTGTCTATATAGCAGTGATGCATGTCTGACTGTGTGATGGCACATTAATGGCCTATGGACACTGAATAGTCTTATGTATGCTCAGGTTCAGGCTTATGAAGCCAGGAGTGATATGTCTGTAACATAGCCAAGGACATTTAGATGCCATGAGTGGTATGTCTGTAACGTAACCAAGGACATTAAGGAGGTCTCTCTTTCTGATTACCTAGTTTGTTTGTCTGCATGTTTGTTTGCCTTGGAAAATAGAATCGAGCTAATATTTTGGTTGATATTAGAAGAGCTATGGTTTGTTAGTGTTGTAAGTGGGCAATCTCAGTAAAGATTTTTAACGGAATTCAAACAACTAAATACATTAGCATCTATATTATAAATATTATTAGATGCAGAGTAGTTTTTCCTAGAAGTCTACTGAAGAAGTTTCCTAGATGTAGGCGATGTTTTTTAATCAGCAGTGCATTTTCAGGGTATTCCCTCCTTGGCTTAGCTGATGGACTGGTGGCTCAGGCCCTTTGAAGCCTCTGTCTTGTTTTTTTTCCCCATGAGGATTTGCATTTATCACACAGATTCTGTGGCGTGTGTGTGTGTGTGTGTGTGTGTGTGTGTGTGTGTGTGTGTGTGTGTGTGTGTGTGTGTGTGTGTGTGTGTGTGTGTGTGTGTGTGTGTGTGTGTGTGTGTGTGTGCGCTTGTGTCATGCACCTGATGGACGCCCTGGAGCCCTGGCCGAGTGTTTGCTGTCCTCTCACACAGACAGATCAACGTAAATGAAGTGTCATTAATCCTAAATGAATTACCTCGCTGTCAGCTCTGTAATTGCCCACCTCTTTGCTAATGTGTGATAAGTGATGTGCTGTTGATGTGTACTGAAGACTCCGAACAGAGAAAAGCAATTTCAGGCAAATGGACATCAATCTCACAAATAAAGATAAGCTGTGCACATCTTAGAATGACAAGTACACTATACCCATACATGTGTGTGTGTAGTGGATAAGACATTAGAGACACATTTAAAGAACCTCATAGAGGCCTTTGAGAAGCCTTCAAATCTTGGAAATGTAATAAGGATATACTGACCCAGCCCATCTTATGTCCTTGTGTGTCTGTCTAATGGGTTCTGTGAAAACAGTGTTATGAATTATGTGTTCTATGTGCATGCAAATCTTTATTTGCCTGCTGTTTCGTAGTTGTGTGATCACATTTTGTAGATGTGGTTGGCTGGCTCACTCATGCATGTGTACTGTGTGATTGAATGTGTGTAAGTGTGTGTGATAGAATGTGTGTAAGTGTGTGTGATTGAATGTGTGTAAGAGTGTGTGATTAAAGGTGTGTTAGTGTGTGTGATTGAATATGTATATGTGTGTGTATGTGTGTGTGTGTGTGTGTGTGTGTGTGCACCTGTGCATGGGTCTTTGCATTTGCAAGAGCATGTTTGTGGGTGGATGTTCTTTTTTCGTAGTGTTTCATCTCTCCGTTTATATAACGGAGACATCCTCACCAGCTTCTGATAAATGATTTGCCACCAGATTATACTTATATAATATGCATGTGTGAGTGTGCATGACTGTTGTTCCTTCAGAGACTCACAGAGTGTCTGGTGGTGTATTTGAACATTTCGCAGTAAAGCCTGATAAGCCAAGTCTGTGTTTGTGTTGTTGTCTGGTTTCTCAATGACTGCAGCAAACAGCACTCTACTCTACTGTACACACCATGTGTGTGTCTATATGTGCGTCTATGTGTCTGTATGTGTGTGTGTGTGTGTGTGTGTGTATGTATGTTGACTCTGTATTTGTTACTGTAGGTGGGCTGGCAGTTGAAAAACTTGGTAAACTCTCTGCGCGGCGACCCCGCCGGCGTGACGCTGACGCTGAAAAAGCGTCCCCAGAGCACGCTGACCTCGGCTCCCGCCTTACTAAAGAACATGCGATGGAAGCCTCTGGCCCTGCAGGTAGGCAGACCGTGACATGCACCCCAACCTCCTCGCCCCCCACCCCCCTTTGCAACTCACTCTGCAGTCTGCCCCCGTCCTTCAACCCACACCCACCCCCCCCCCCCCCCCCCCCCCAACCAACCCCCCCCCCCATCACCACCACCATCCCCTTTCTCTTCTCTAAGTGCAGTCTAGGCCCCCACGTACACCATCCAAAACCCACTCTCACACTGAAGAAGTCCACAAAGCCCAGCTAGAGCTCCTGCCTTGAGTCTTTAGCCGCTGTGGTGCTGAAGGAGGCGGGGGCATTGCGTGCCCATTGATGCTACTGCAGCAGTGCTTTGCTCTGTGATGATCTGACCCTGAGTGAAAAAGAGAGATTGTCTGGGTGAGATTCTTTAAAGCGTTAACCCAGAGGAAATAGGAATCCATTTTGAATAACTGTACGGTTGTCCATGATTTGTGTTATGTATGTCTTGTGTGTTTGCATGTTGTTGGTTTTTTTTTTATCTTAATCTTAATTAAAATTTGCTTGCAAAATCTGGCAAATTCATGCTCACAAAAGAAAGCCTTCTAATGCTGGGTTTAAAATGTCTTTGTGCACAGTGTGCGATTGTGTGTGTAACACACTGAAAAATGTGTCTACAGAGTTGTGTGTGTGTTTGTGTGTGGGCTGCTCGTGATTACCGCTTTTAATCAGGACACCATTGATAAGTCTTAGCATGCAATTACCCAGTGTTCACAAAGAACATAGCTTGACAGGTTCTAATTGACCGCAAGTGGTGTGAGTACACAAGTACAGGAGTCTAGTACACTTTGAGGAGACAATTTGAGGAGACTAGTACACTTTGACTAGACTAGTTGCATCCAAGTCAAAATGGAGTTCACTTTAAGGGCAACACTGTACCAATGACCCCCCATGCTCTTCAGATGATTTGTTGCATATGTTCCATGGAGCCTCCAGAGGTGAACTTGTACCAGTGATGGACGATGGCCCTAAGAAAAAGTGGACCATTGTAGAAAGGGACATGTGACGTTACCTGTGCGGTCCCAGGAATAGCGTTCTCTGATGTCCTCAGTTATAGATTGGATGTGCTTGTCCCACTTCAGAGGGTTGGAAATAGTGGTCCCCAGGAACTCCTAGGACTTAACTGGACTCAAAGCTGTGTCATTGACTGTCAAGGGAAGATGGGAGGATTGTGGTGAAAAAAAGAATATAATGGGATATCTTTATTGTCATTGCACAAGAGCAACACATTAAGCTTCCATACTCAATGCTTTAAAGCAGGGGTCTTCAACGTTTTTCAGGCCAGGGACCCCAAAACTGATGTCGAGATGAGCAGGGATCCCCTGCTATATAAATTGCATAAAATGTTGTTTATAATATACTGGGCCTAGTGCCATATAAACATAGCTACCCTGTTATTGTGCATTCAATACTAAGCTATTCAAATAATACAAAGGTTAATATATTCATTCGTTTTTGAACAATGAATTTAAATTAACAATTTTTAACATTGAATTTAACTTATTTTTCAGTTACAATTAAGGTTTTTTGACCTTGTACAGGCTTTAGACTTGAGCATAAACGCAATCTGATTGGCTAGTGCCTGTGCTGTCGTATTTGCATGAAAGGTGCTGTGAGTGAACCGGTGCCCAGCTTGAGAGAGCTCCTGTGGGTAGCTGAATGTGTGCATTGGACTGAAAGATAACGTCTTCTCGATCAATTTATACGTTCGCTACAATATGTTGGAATTATGTTAATGTGAGTTTAAAGGGAATAAATACAATTCTGATTCGGAAGACATGTAAATTTGTGGGGGGGAAAACATTGGTTGAATTGTTTTTTTTTAAGAAATATTAAAAAACCAAACCAAAGATTTCGCGACCCCCTGTTGAAGACCTATGCTATAAAGAGTAATACGTAAATAAGATAAACAGCAATACAAAATAAATAAATTAATGAATAGTAGAGCCTATACTGTGCCAGAGAGTAGTAAATAGTGCAACAACAGCAAAAACCAAAACAGTACAGAAGTCTAGATGTAGAGTCTTCATAATGAACACGATGTGGATGAATATATAAGTCCCTTTACACTTGGGTTATTAAGTGCACAGATTGCACAGATATTGAACACAGTACCCAGAGTGGACAGTACCAGAATTGATGAGAATGGACCTCTGTGTATCTGCATAGCTATAGCTACAATCATTGTGAACACTTGGTGGACTGATTCAGAGCAGTTATGGCTCTGGGGGGAAAAACTATTTCTCCGTCTGGAGGAGCTGGCATAGATGGCCTTGTAACGTCTGCCAGATGGAGAGAGTTCAAACAGACTATGGCATGGGCGTGTGGAGGCTGTGCGGATGCTGACAGCCTTTCTGAGGCAGCATGAGCAGTAGATGGCCCCCAGGGTTGGGATCCTCTGTGCGCTGGCCACGACCCGCTGAAGAGCTCTCCCACCGGCTGCCGTGCAGCTGATGTACCACACAGAGCTGCTGTATGCTAAGATGCTCTCTATGCTGTGCAGTTGATGTAACACACAGAGATGCTGTATGCTAAGATGCTCTCTATGCTGTGCAGTTGATGTAACACACAGAGATGCTGTATGCTAAGATGCTCTCTATGCTGTGCAGTTGATGTAACACACAGAGATGCTGTATGCTAAGATGCTCTCTATGCTGTGCAGTTGATGTAACACACAGAGATGCTGTATGCTAAGATGCTCTCTATGCTGTGCAGTTGATGTAACACACAGAGATGCTGTATGCTAAGATGCTCTCTGTGCTGTGCAGCTGATGTACCACACAGAGATGCTGTATGCTAGGTCGTCTGTGTGCTGTGCAGTTGATGTACCACACAGAGATGCTGTATGCTAGGATGCTCTGTGTGCTGTCAATTCAATTCAATTCAATTTTATTTGTATAGCGCCATAACAATACAATTGCCTCTAGGCGCTTAACAGAGCCCAGAGCCTAGACCCCCTTAGTGCATGCACAATGGCAACAGGGGCAAGAAAAAACTCCCTGTTAGGCAGGAAGAAACCTTAAGCAGAACCACGGCACATAAGGGGGGACCCATCTGCTTGAGGTCGGCCGGGTACAGATAGGAAGGTGGGAAGGGGGGAAGTTGTGTGGCAGAAGGGGAAAGGAGGCAACAGGGGTTGTACACAGCCAGCATTTTTTCGCGGGACATAGTATATACACAGACATCCGGTGGTGCTGTGCAGCTGATGTAACACAGAGAGATGCTGTATGGTAGGATGCTCTGTGTGCTGTGCAGTTGATGCAACACACAGAGATGCTGTATGCTAGGATGCTCTGTGTGCTGTGCAGTTGATGCAACACACAGAGATGCTGTATGCTAGGATGCTCTGTGTGCTGTGCAGTTGATGTAACACACAGAGATGCTGTATGCTAGGATGCTCTCTGTGGCAGAAGGTAACCAGCAGCTGTTCGGACAGACAAGCTTTATTCAGCATCATGTGTTTTCTTCAGTGAGTGAGTGTGTGTGTGTGTGTGTGTGTGTGTGTGTGTGTGTGTGTGTGTGTGTGTGTGTGTGTGTGTGTGTGCGTGTACTAAAAATGTGAGCTACCCACAAAAGTGAATTGTCATTTTGAAGGGCCTTGAGTTCTAGACAGTTGCTTTACTGCCCATTTAAGCATGCTAAATGGTTAATTAAGGCTTTTATAAACAGTACTAACCCTGACCTTGGGTACATCTCATAACAGCACTGACTTACGTAAAGAGTACATCAAACTAATTCATCATTTAAGCATTAAGCAACGAAAAGCCAAAGCTACTTAAAACGATACGAGGTTGGTGGAAAATACAGTCAGGATTAATGCAGTGGGTTTGGTTAACCACTGCACCATACTAGCAGCATGCCATTGGAAAGAGCCCCGATGGTCATTTGGGTCCACATGATGTCCACTGTTACTAATCCCTGCTTGTTCTTGTTTTTGCTGCAGCCGGTTGCCCCCAAGAGTCCCACAAGCAGTTCGGCCACGCCCACCAGTACAATCAGCACGCCTTCCAAGAGAGACAGCACCGCCCTCCAGGACCTCTACATCCCGCCCCCTCCCTCAGAGCCCTACACACCCAGGTACACACACACACACACACAAAAACACACGTCCCTATCAGCATTCCCATCACACAGTAGGAGGAATAATTCACTCCTTCCCTGTGGAGGATGACATGGGACTGAGTTATCATAGTGCATTTTACGCTGTGTGATATTGGGTCTGTACATTTTTATGTTGGCATAGCAAGCTGC
>NC_137915.1:21288614-21291114 GCF_963457725.1 Sprattus sprattus | reverse complement strand
GCCCTAATCCATTTCAGAATTACCTGCTCTCTGGCTCTGTGTGTGTGTGTGTGTGTGTGTGTGTGTGTGTGTGTGTGTGTGTGTGTGTGTGTGTGTGTGTGTGTGTGTGTGTGTGTGTGTGTGTGTGTGTGTGTGTGTGTGTGTGTGTGTGTGTGTGTGTGTGTGTGTGTGTGTGTGTGTGTGTGTGTGTGTGTGTGTACTCAGCTCTTGTCACATCACAGAAACAATGTAAACAGCCGTCTGTACCTACAGCAACCTCTCTTCCCACCCTACTCACCGGTATTTTATTCACATAAAATATTCACGCCGCCTGCCAGAGCTGAAACTTTTTTTTCTCTCTTTTATGGTTGTTGTCAGAATGAGGATTCTCCTCCAAAATGATCTGTAGTCATGGAGATTCTGACACTAGCTCTCCCGAATGCTGCTCTTGCTCAATTGGCTGCTGCCAGGCAACAGGGGCACTCAGGGGCGGGGATATGAATCTCAGGGCACACAAAGCATCTCGCCATGTCAAGGAGGGTCGAAAAGGGTTTCTTGAACTTGACTTGTGGAAATTGCCCCTGACCAATCACAGAACAACCCCAAATCCTTGTTTATCTTAGTGTTTAAAGTGCTGCTAAATCTGTCAGTTTACAGTGTGGTTAACTTTATCTGCCGATTGTCTGTTGTTTGTGGACTATCTGCCCATTGTAATCTGCCCTGTGTTTGCGCACTTAAAAATGCGAACAATAGATTTGTATTCGTGCCAAACCAGAAACATTGTTTACCACCAGTGAAGGACAAACTTTGTGTTCAAGTGCACGATGAGCAAGTCTTTTTTTTGTGAATGTCTCTTTTTTGTGGCGTCTGCTGTGTGGGTTGATGGTCGTGGATGGATGAGTCGTGTCTGTGGTCTGTGTCCTCTGAGCAAGACTTAAAGCACTGTTCTTATTCCATTATTAGTGTGCTTTTCCTTTACTTCCATTTTCTTATATGGAGTCATATAAATAAACTTGCGTTGCCTTACCTGAAAACAGTTCACAAACCTGCAGCCAGACATTCACACCGGGTGGACTAGTAACTGTTCATAGGTGTGACATACCCAACACAACCGTACACCTCCACCTATCTACCCATCTATTTCTCTTTTCATCCCCCATCTTGTCTACCTCCTCTCTTCTCTGTGTTCTGTTCTCTGTAAGCTTAACTGCTCCCCCCTCCACCTCCCCAGATAACTCCCTGCTGCGCTATGTGGGTGAAGACAAAGGCCCGCCCGAGGAGTACCTGACGGGCCGCAGCGCCAAGCGGGACACGGGCAAGCGGGGCAAGAAGCGCAGCGAGAAGGGTGGCAGCCCGGCCCACTACAGCCTGCTGCCCGCCCTGCAGATGGAGGTGCTGCGCCAGGAGTCCATGTCCACCCCCAGCCCCGACTCCACCTCGCTCTACCACGTGAGTTGCCTTGGCTCCGTCAGGATCGGCTGTCTGGTTGGTGTGGAGAGTATCTGTGTGTGTGTGTGTGTGTGTGTGTGTGTGTGTGTGTGTGTGTGTGTGTTTTTTGGGGGGTGTAACAAGGAGTTCAGCTAGAGAACCTTTTGCCTGTGTTCAGACATTAGCTCAGTTAGACAAATGTATCAATAATCAATAAGATAGTTTGTCACTATTGGTCTTGACAGCTATCACTGCAGGAACTTTACACTGATTCCACAGATTCTACAGAGGGACAAAATGCTCTCTTGGTTCAACACTTCTTCCAGCCATCTATCCCTTTTAACAGAACCCTCGAGTTTACCTCAACCATGACTAAACAAAATGTCTTCAACTTGTTCATTGTCGCCTTTGAGAACTTCCTTCCTCTTGTCTGGGAGAGGACAGTAGAGTACTCACAAGGGACAGCTCAGCTTGGGTCTTGGGGATGGATGTTCATACATGTCTTTACTCTGAGGGGTGTAATTGTTTTGCCCCCCCCTGAGTGAGGTAAAGAGGCAGTTTCTGTCTCTGGAAACTGATAGTTTGTCTATCTATAAGGATCCAGGCTAGGATCCGTTTCCTCCTCTTCTTTCTGTCTCACCTGATCTGCAAGAGCAGACCGGGGCAGACGGGCCCGGTCCATGAGTCAATGTGACACCCAGCCATCCACCTGCCACCATCAGAAAATCTGATTGGATGCCAACACGTTCAGCCATCAGAAATATTGAATTTGTTCCGAAGATAGGCATTTTGTGTGAAGAGGTGCAGTCATAATAGCAGTTGACCCATCTAGGAGTGTGTGTGTGAGGGTGTGTGTGTGTGTGTGTACATATGCTGAGCAGACAGATGGTGGTTGTGCGAGTGTGGGCGGAGTTTTGAGAAGGTGTCATCATTCCTGCTGACAGGAGCTTTGGGAATGGCCAAACGCCCATCTCTGGGTCTTGCTCAGACCTTCTCAGTCTAAATAAGCTGTAGTGGTCAAGCGTTCTGTAGGTGAAATGTAACTGTTGCGATTATGTGATTATTATTGTGATTACGTGTTGGAGAAATTAGT
>NC_137915.1:21221114-21286114 GCF_963457725.1 Sprattus sprattus | reverse complement strand
TTTTGGTGTACCTGCAGACGATCTGCAGACGAAGCCACAATTAAATAGTTTAGCCTATTCCTCCCTTTTAGCACGGCGACTCATTCTTTTGAATTGGAAGAGTGACCACCCCCCTTCCTTTGGCAGATGGATCTGTGATGTGATGTTTTTTCTTAAGCTTGAAAAAATTAGATATACTGTAAATGGATCAATAGAAAAATTTGATGTAGCATGGCGTCCATTTATTGTATATGTTGAACAAATGACCATGATCCTTGACTCTGACTAAGTTGTTATGTACTACATGTAACTAACCACTCTTTTTTTTCCTGTTTTGTTTTGTGGTGTTGTGTTTGTTTGCTGGTCCCAGTGTTATTGTGTCTACTGTCTTTGTTTTTGAAAATCTCAATAAATATGCATTGAACAGAAACAGCTAAAAAAAAAAAAAAAAAAAGAAAGGGACAGATAGAGAGCCTGCGTGAGAGTGTGTGGATGTGCTTCAAGTACTGATGACAAAAAAATCACCATCAACACGGTGTTAGTGATGCAATTTACAAAAAACATTGGCATCATGGCGTCCCACAAACTCTACACTCCCTCACTCAGTTTCCATAGCATAAATAGTGAGCCATAGCTGTAAAGAAATGTGGACACTGGCTTCAGACGGCCTGTTTTATGACACAGTGGTGCATATGCAGCTTTTCCGGGAGGTTTTCTGGGGAAATTGTCGTGCAGTTTTTATACTCCTAATAAAAAGCTAAACAGAGATGCTCTTTTATAAACTGGTGGTGAAGCCGTGACTTCTTGGGAAGTTGTGCATTTTCACCATAAATGACGCCATATTCATAATTTCAGGGTTGCAGCAATATACCCTGATACTTTCCAAAGCACATAGTGCCATTAGCCAATTATACACATTTTTTTTTTCCCATTATGAATATATTTAGCAGATGCTTTTTCCAGAGGCAATGCCCAGAACAGGTTTGATGTACATATTTGAATCAATATTTGTGCTTTTGGGGAACCAAATTCATGTCATTGCTCTTCAAGGTGACCTACATACACATGTAGAGTGATCGCCCCAAAAATGCATACATTTTGGTGGGGTTTATTTAGTTAATTATCTCTGCTTAGCATATTAGCTAACCTAGAGGAACATTGTGCCTGACATCAAACCTCCTAGCCTCCTACTGTGGTTGTCAGGATGGCTGTGGGAAATTAGACTTTATTTTGAGCTCTATTTGAAATCAGCGGGTACCTTCGATAAGAGGCGGTCTTCTCTTCTCTTGAATAGGAATCTCTCTTTCAGAGCACACTTTGATCACAGTATGAAAGCCTGACATACTCATTTTACCATTATAATGCAAAGTGACTATGAAGCAAAATGACTTTCGCCCTCCCACTCTTGGTGTATGTCATCCTCAAATACATTTTGTTTTCATTTTTCATCGTTCCTCTCTGGCTTCATTTGCAGCCAGAGAGGATTGTCATGATTCTGTCATTTCCATTCTCTGAGGCACCCTCTAATGCTGCTCCTCTTCTTTGGTCTGCAGACCTTCCAGGCGTCCTCCCTGCTGTCGAAAACCAAGAAGAAAAGCAAGGGTGAGCGTATGAGGACACAAACACACACAAACACGCACACACACACATACTGACACACATACATGTGCGTGCACACACACACACACACACACACACACACACACACACACACTCACACACACACACACACACACGCACACACACACGCACATGCACATACATGCACACACAGACACACAGACACACAAACACATACACACACCTACACTCATACACACATAAACACACACAATTGTCCTCGTTCCCCCTGTCCATGTCACATTCACTACCCGTCATCCTCTCTTTGACGAAGGAATATCAGTAGCATATGGCCATGCCTTCACACACATACTATCTGCCCAGTTTTATCAATCCATCAGAGCCGCGTGGGCTGTCACCCTGAGCTGTCAATCAGGGGACATTTACAGCGGAATCGGCCATGTCAGCTGTCTGTCAGCCACCCCTTCAATTACTCCAATGTCTTTGGGCCGCTTTGGGTTTCCACATAGCTGAACCGCCAGACAAGTTAGTTACGTCAGTAAGAGAGGGGATTATGGTTGATGCTCATCGTCAGACTGCTGTTGACTCAGCTTTCTCTGCTCCTCCCCCTTTATTTCCTTTCCTCTCCTATCCTCTCTTTCTTCTCCTCTCCTCTCCTCTCCTGTGTACTCCTGTCTCTGCTTTCCTGTGTTCTCCTTCCCCCCTCTACTCCTTTCTTCTACCATCTCTGCTCTTCTCCTCATCCCCCTCTCTTTCCTCTCTCCTCTCCTCCTCTCCCTCTCTCTTTCCTCTCTCCCCCTCTGTCCTCTTCCCCTCTCCCTCTCTCTTTCCTCTCTCTCCAGCAGGTCCCCTGTCTAGCATCAGTAAGCGGCGGATCTCCTGTAAGGACCTAGGCCGCGGTGACTGTGAGGGCTGGCTGTGGAAGAAGAAGGACGCCAAGAGCTACTTCTCTCAGAAGTGGAAGAAGTACTGGTTTGTGCTGAAGGACACCTGCCTCTACTGGTACATGAATGAGGAGGTAAGAACACAGACAGACAGCTCCGAAAGCCTTTGTTTGCTTACTGATACACATCACTCACAAACACAAAAACACACACACACAAATAGATAAATATGTACATACATACACAAACACACACACTCAAACACACAGACACACTCAAACTAACCTGCTGTGCGGAATTTTTTAATTATGAAACTTTTAGAAGTGATCTCTCCCAGGCCTTCTATCTTCTGTCTTATCTGTACACACACACACACACACACACACACACACACACACACACACACACACACACACACACACACACACACACACACACACACACACACACACACACACAGGAGCCAAACAGCTGTGCTACCTGGGATTTGTTTTGGTGCCAGAGGCGAAGCTGCAAAAACATCGATCCGCTGATGGAGTTTCCATTGGCCCAGTCTGGGCCCCTCCTCATCCTCATAGATGGATTAATCTCAGTCTGTCAGGGGCGCCACCGTAACTGATGACACACAACTCCTGTCCGATAGTCAGCGCGAGGGAGATGGAGAAGCCGTCTCACTCGCTAACTAAGATTGCCACTGAGATGGTTTTGTTTGTTTGTTTGCTGTCACTTTTCTCCCTCTCTCCCTCTCTCTCTCTCTCTCTCTCTATCTCTCTCTGTCCCTCTCTCTCTCCCTCTCTCTCTCTCTCTCTCTTGAGTTTTCTCTGTTTTCATTTGTTTAGACCCACAACACCCACCCAGCCCCTGTATTCGCGATTTCTTCACTTGCCTCACTTTTCTTCTCCCAACAGGACGAGAAGGCTGAAGGATTTGTCAGCCTGCCCGAATTCAAAATCGACCGTGCTAGCGAGTGCCGCAAGAAATAGTGAGTCCAGAATAAAGCAGCATCTTGTGCATGATATAGACCAATGTGTGTGTGTGTGTGTGTGTGTTTGTGTGTGTGTGTGTGTGTGTGTGTTTGTGTGTGTGTGTGTGTGTGTGTGTGTGTGTGTGTCTAAGAGTGATAGAGAGTCTAGAGAGATACACATTCTGTCTTTTAAAAGATCAAGCATTTTTGATCTGGATGTTGACCTGCTCTCTTCTCTCCCTCTCCACTCCAGTGCGTTCAAAGCCTGTCACCCGAAAATCAAGAGTTTCTACTTCGCTGCCGATAGTGTGGACGACATGAACAGATGGCTGAGCCGGCTGAACATGGCGGCGGCCGGCTACGCCGAGCGGGAGAGGATCAGGCAGGAGCAGGGTGAGAGGGGGCGCCAGGGGGACAAAGGAGCAGGGGGGGGGGGGGGGCAGTATGGGTGAGCAAGAGGTAGGATGTGGACAGTCATTGGTAGGAGCATTCAAGGTGGGAGAGATGGGGAAGAGGGTCCCTCATGAACCCTCCAAATATGCACACTCTACATTATCCTGGTAGGTTATTGGTGGCCCGCACATTGTCCTACATTAGTGTCTTTACAAGGGACCTCTCACCCCACTCATCCAGCTTTGGGTTGGAACTGGTTGGGCCCAAGAGTGAGATTGTAGTGTAGCTGTGAGAGTGAATGGGTTTGGTTAGCATTTAAATACGGTCGAGGAGAGGAATGAATGGGTGTGGACTACATTTGAGTGGCTGTGCTCTGAAATGGGGGTGGCCCATTACCAGGTGCTGTGTACATCAAATACCTTGGCCATAGAAAAGTAGATCCTGCGATGAAATCTCAGAAATGCCCAGTCCTGCCGGGAGTTCACAAGGTTCCACCATCCCATTGTGACCTCATGCTGCAGGAGAGGGTCGTACCTCATAAAAGCCTTTCACATTTTCTCCTCTGTCAGACAGGCACTTCCATTGAAACGTCAGGAATTAACTTTTGGCAATACCATTTCATTCAGCCCACATCTTTAACTTTAACCTGAACTCAGGATAAATTCAATAGGTTTAGAACATTATGGTCTTGAGTTTCCATCTTGTGCTCTAATGTCTAAGTACTGGCTCGGTGGCAGGAAAGCAGGAAGAGCTATTTTAATAAGAGAGGGAGGTTGAGTGCATTTTATGCAAGTTCTTATTAGGTATATGAGAATGGTTTGGATTAAACATATTGGGCTTTTGTCGGTTTCATCTGCTGTTCCGCAAGTCTCATTTATCTGTCTTCATCTTGTGTGTGTGTGTATGTGTGTTTGCCTAGGTGTGGGTGTTTGTGTGCCTGTTAGTGTGCTTGTGGGAGTGTATGTGCAATTGTACTGTGTGCCAGGGACCTGCCAACCTGGTGGGGCTTATTCTGGGGTGTCGTGGAGAGCTGTGTGGCTGTTCTCAGGGGAGAAGAAAGCGGAGCGGGGAATCGGTTGGTTCCACTGGGGACAGAGACAGGGGCTGGGGGACGAGCCCCCCACACACCGAGCGCTCCCCATTGCGCCTCAGCCAGCATGGCTAATGCACCCCAGCCACATGGTTTCATCGCTCTTTCACTCTCTTTTGGTCCCCCTTTAACTTTCTTTCTCTCACTCTTTCTTTCTTTCTTTCTCTCACTCTTTCTTTATCCTCTCTCTTCCTTTGTCTTTCGCGCTCTGATTTCTCATTTTGTCGAAGTCTGTCCATTCCATATTTCATGTAGCTGTGGGGTTCTAATTAAGGACCAAGGACCATGTTATATGGAAACACTGCATACGAATGACAGCATCCACATGAAGATATGGCTGCACACACAGAGAGAAACTGCGCGTGAGGACACACACATACACATGCACACAGATACACACAATTCAATCAATGAAATAAATCTGTTGCTTTTATAATGGAATGGGCTTTCATTCAGCTGAGGATGGCTATGAATGGGGGCTGTGTGTGTGCGCGTGTGTGTGTGTTTGTGTGCGTGCGTGTGTGTGTGCGTGTGTGTGTGTGTGTGTGTGTGTGTGTGTGTGTGTGTGTGTGTGTGTGTGTGTGTGTGTGTGTGTGTGTGTGTGTGTGTGTGTGTGTGTGTGTGTGTGTGTCTTTGTGTGGTTGCCAGCATTCGTGTGTGTGTCTTTCTCTGTATGTGTTAAATCCCTGAGTCCCTGAGGCTGGCTGTCACACGTTGTCCTTCAGCTCAAACTCAGAGCATCAGGTCATCAGACCATTTCCCTCACAGCTCTCTGCTTTTCTGCTGTCTAGACCACCTCGTATGTGTGTGTATGCGTGTGTGTGTGCATGTGTGTGTGTGTGTGTACATGCATACCTGAGGCTGTCCCTGTGTGTGCGTGCATGTGTTTACGCGCGCGCGTGTGTGTGTGTGTCTGGGGGGGGAGGGGTTGGGTGGCTTTGCAGTAGGTGCACATACGTGATGGTGCATGCATGTTACCATTAAAGGTGTGTGTTTTCATTTGTGTGTGTTCGTGTTCCTGTCTGATTGTGCCAGTGTGTGCGCTACTGTGTATGCGTGTGTGTGTTGGTATGGAGGTGCAGTACATACTCATCAGCTCCCTTTTCAAATCAGCGTTTAGTTCTTTGAATCCCCAGTGAGGAGGCTTAATGCAGCTCAGCTCCTCGTGATGTTTACATAGCCTCATTTAATCACGGCTCGCCTCCTGCGCCGTCTTTTTCCAATAACCCTCTCAGAAAAGTACCTGTGCTATAATGATTATAATTACCTGCCCTCTCTTTCTCTCTCTCTCTCTCTCCCCCTCCTGTTCCTCCTCTCTCTGTCCTCTTTTCTTTTGTTTTCTCTCTTCTGGCCCTTTCCTCCATTTGTTCTGTCTACTTTCCTCTCACTCTCTCTTCTTTTGTATTATTCTTTCTGTATCATCTCTCTATACTGCTTTCTCTCTATCTCTCTCTCTCTTCATCCCTCTCTCTCTCATTCTCTATCTCTCTCTCTCTCTCTCTCTTTCTCTCTCTTTCTCCCCCCTCTTTCTCTTCAGCTGACTACTGGAGTGAGAGTGACCATGAGGACAACGAGACGCCATCGACCCCTAAGCAGGACAGCCCTCCACCCCCTTATGACACCTACCCACGCCCACCCTCAGTGAGTCATTGTGTGTGTGTGTGTGTGTGTTTGTTAGTTTGAGTGTGTGTGTGTGTGTGTGTGTGTGTGTGTGTGTGTGTGTGTGTGTGTGTGTGTGTGTGTGTGTCTGTGTCTGTGTCTGTGTGTGTGTGTGTGTGTGTGTGTGTGTGTGTGTGCATGTGTGTGCGTGTGTGTGTGTGAGAGTGCATGTTTGTGAGGCTTGTGTAGATTCCTGCGTGTATGTTTGTGCCTTTTGGCCATTCAAACCTCCATGCAGACCACACTTGGCGTGAGTCCATACAGAGGCAGATCGAAAGGGTGTGTTAGCGGGTGGACCAGCTGCAGGTGGGCTTTGTGGACTGTAGCACTATCAGTGGAGACTGGGACCAGTCCATACATGCTCACTCTCCCCTCCTCTCTCTCTCTCTCTCTCTCTCTCCCCTCTCTCTTTCTCTCTCCATCCATGCTCACTCTCCCCTCCTCTCTCTCTCTCTCTCTCTCCCCTCTCTCTTTCTCTCTCCATCCATGCTCACTCTACCCCCTCTCTCTCTCCCCTCTCTCTTTCTCTCTCCATCCATGCTCACTCTACCCCCTCTCTCTCTCTCCCCTCTCTCTTTCTCTCTCCATCCATGCTCACTCTCCCCTCCCCTCTCTCTCTCTCTCCCCCCTCTCTCTTTCTCTCTCCATCCATGCTCACTCTACCCCCTCTCTCCCTCTCTCTCTCTCCCCTTTCTCTTTCTCTCTCCATCCATGCTCTTTCTCTCTCCTCCTCTCTCTTTCTCTCTCCATCCATGCTCACTCTCTCTCTCCCCTCTCTCTTTCTCTCGCCCTCTCCCCTCTCTCCTTCTCCCTCCCTCTCTCTCTCTCCCCTCTCTCCTTCTCCCTCCCTCTCTCTCTCTCCCCTCTCTCCTTCTCCCTCCCTCTCTCTCTCCCCCCTCTCTCTTTCTCCCTCCTACTCTCTCTCACCCCTCTCTCTTTCTCTCTCTATCCATTCTCATTCTCTTTATTTGTCCCTCTCTCTCTCCCCCTCCCTCTCTCTCTCCCTCTTTCTCTCTGTACATGGTGAGTCATATTCCTGTGTGGAGGCCATGTGTGAGTAGGCTCAGGATGACTTCAGCAGCATTCTGTTCTCTTTTCTCTTTTTTTCACTGCTCTTTCTCTCTCTCAGAATGTTTAGATCAATCTGTTTGGATGTCGGTTGGTGTGTCACCGGAGCTTTTTTATAGCTGTAGTGTGTGTCAGATCAGTAATGTGTGTTGAATTAAATGTCAGTGGTGTGTATGTGTGTGTGTGTGTGTGTGTGTGTGTGTGTGTGTGTGTGTGTGTGTTAGGGAGAGACAATGTTCGTGCTAGGTCAGGCCTAAAAGTGCCTAAGATCGGTGTGTGAATGAGCGTGCTAACAAGCGAGCCATCTCCACGGTTGTGCTGCACTCCTGTCTGTTTGACTTGACTGGGGCATGAAGGCCTCCTTCTCGTCATGTCATCCCTCTGGAGGTTGCCTGAGGTTTTTTTTTTACATTTGGTGCCAGCCCTTGCCCAGACACACGTGTACCAGCCGAGCCACACTAGAACCTTAACTCAACCTCGCTCAACCTCGCTCACATCACAGAGACAAACACAGGTTTCTTGGCTCCCGTGCACTTGACAAGACGGCACAAGAGTTTACAGTAATACTTTTCAATAGAGGTCGCCTCCAGGACTTGCTTTGACTTACCAACTACTCAGTGTTTATGTGTCTGGCCACTAATGTTACTTGTTTTCCTTCTGGCCAATAAAACTATTTAAAGTGGTAATACAGTAAACAGTTAGAAAAATATAACAGCAACATAGAGAGATGATGTAGGATAAGGAGCGCTTGTACTATAAATAAGTGGAAACTGTATTCCTTTTTTTTGTTTGGTTCCATAATCTAGTTTTACTGTAGGGACTGGTGAGCTCTGTTGTCATCAGAAGGAGCGTTTTTGTTGCCATGGTTTCGCAGGTCTCGGTGAGGTCATGGGCTGCTTGGGAGAGAAGCAGTACAACACAGACACATGGATGGGGATGAAAAACGTTTTTTGCTCTCTAGTTACTTTTATTTCAGGCAGGCTGTTACCACGCACTGAAGTTCACTCCAACCACACACACATATAAATAAACATGCACGCAAGCACACACACACACACACACACACACACACACACACACACACACACACACACATTCACACATTAGCACAAACACACAATCATGCACATAGCCATTACACATACACACATACACACGCACAAACACACAAATAGGCCTAAAAGAAGAAGAAAAGCAGGAGGGTGACATTGCCAGCAGCCAGTTCTCCTGAGCCATGTGCTCTTTGTGCCCTTAGTCTGAAGATTACAGGGAGAAGGAAAGAGAAAAAGAAAGAGAGAGAGAGAGAGAGAGAGAGAGAGAGAGAGAGAGAGAATCTTTAGAGGAGTCCTAAATGTGCCCTGCGGGGCCCAACCCTGTCTTGGTTGAGAGCGTTAGATGGCATAATCCTGTCTTTAACCTCAGATAACCCTCACACATGCAAGCAGAGAAGCACAGGCAGTCCAGCCAGCCAGCCAGCCAGCCTCCCAGATGAGCCATGCGGGGGGTCTGCCGGGGGGAGGGGGGATGGGGAGACATAGGGTTCCCTACAGAGATGATGCACATTACAGCCACACATGTGCTCGTTCAAACTCTCTCTCAAGCGCACACATACACACACACACGCACACGCACACGCACACACACACACACACACACACTCACACTCACACTCACACTCACACTCACACTCACACACACACACACACACACACACGCACACAAGATCAACCCAAGCAATTCCAGCTCCATTATCCACCCAACATATCTTATGCCCAGTCAAGTGAAAAAGAGAGTTAACAGTATATACCAAAGAAACTGGTTGCGGTTGTTTGATTTGTTGTTTGTGTAAATGAGGTGTGTTATCTGTGTAATGTCCATGTTGAGATATGTGCAGTGTTTCTAAGGTGCTGTTCTCTGTCTTCATCTCTTAGATGACCTGTGCCAGTCCCTACCTGGAGCCTAAGCACGGGCGCCTGTCCTCCACCGAGACGTCGCAGTCGCGCTCGTCCCACGAGGAGTACCGCAGCGAGCCACAGGGGGGCAGCAGCAGCGGCGGCGGCTCCCCGGCCCGCAAGTCGGCCAGCCAGCGGCGCTCGTGGCAGGACCTGATCGAGACGCCGCTCACCAGCTCAGGCCTGCACTACCTGCAGACTCTCCCGCTGGAGGACTCCGTCTTCTGCGAGCCCGGCGCCGGCCTCTCCCCAGAGGCCCGCCGGCAGTCCACACTGCCCGCCCAGAGGAGCCTGATGGCGGACCACTACGGGCCGATGGCGGGCGAGGGCCTGGCAGGCGCAGGGCCCGGGCTGGGGGGTCATGGCATGGGGATCGGGGTGGGCAACCGGATGCTGCTCATGCCCGACCCAGGCCTGGCGGCGGGCGGGAAGCCGCGCAGCTTCACACTCCCCCGGGACAGCGGCCTCCACGCCCTCCTCACGCCCTCCGTCAGCATGGAACACCGTGACCCACAGCGCCTGGAGCTGGTCCGTTGCCTTGACAACCCCAATGGTGGGTACGCCCGTCAGGGTGATGGGTACTGCACACCTGTACACCAGTTGACACACAGCTCAGGAACAGAGTCAGAACAATAGCACCTCATGCTCCAAACACCCAGTGGATTTACTTCACTTCTCTTTTCAGTGTTAAAGCAGGAAGCCATTGAGGCATTTCATATGGACGTGTTAGCTGTATAGGGCTGAGTCCACAGGGTGTGAAGAATTCCAAGTCCTTGGGTTTTTCTTTCATTTTAATTTAGTCTTTCATTGTTGTGCACATTAATTTAGGCAAAACCAAAACAGAAGAAAAGTAACTGGGTACCTGCATTGCTGCTGTAAGGAACAAGCATAAAATTAACATAAACCTTTTTCATGTCTGTCATTATTTCTCATTTCTTTGACTCATTTTAGTTTATTTATAAGCAAACTTCATACATCACTTTGTTGCATCAACTTTTGTACAAGCACAGCCAACAATAAGCTGGTAGCTGAGCAAACAGTTTCAAATTTAGATCACGAATAACATCCCATTATTCAAGCATTTCAGTGTTCACTAACAACTGTTCTCATATACCATCTCAGTCCTGGGATGCATGAAAAAGACTGCATGTGGATGTCAACATTAGCACTACAAACATAATAAAGCTCCCTTGCTATACAAAATTAGAACAGAACTTCTGGTGTTTACAGCCGAGAGTCTGTCGGCGCACCTTCACCAATGGAAAAAAAAGAAGCCCCCGAATCAGTCAGCCTCCACCGCAGAACCATAATATCTCTCCGCCGCGCACGCCGTGACTCAGATGGAGGCTAAGATAACAGCCAAGTCCAGAGATAGCCGTGTTTCTGTCTTGTGATCTCTCTCTCTTTCTCTCTCTCTCCATCTCTCTCTCTCTCTCTCACCCTCTCTCCATCTTTCTCTCTCTCTCCCTCTCTTTTGCTGTAATATTGAGGTGACACAGGCCTCACTGGCTGCTCAGTCCTGTGTTCAGCCATTGTAATCAAAAAGCAATATCTACCCCAGACCCCTCCTCCTCGTCCGCTCCCGCAAAACAATAAAGTGCACAACTCCAATTTAATAAAGCTTTTGTAACTATGCTCATTAGGAAATGGTGTAAGTAGGGCACAGTGAAGCCTTTAATTGCCTGGTGTCTGCTCTTGTTTGGAGTGCCTCACATTTAGACCAGGCAGAGAGAGAGAGAGAGAGAGAGAGAGAGAGGAGTGCTCAAAGTGGGCATTTTTTCAGGTTTTCAACTTTGCCGGAACTTTTGTTTTATTCGTATGATTTTATAATGTAATCAATGTTATGATGTTATCAAAGCAACCTGCCAACACATTGCTACGCAGTTTCAGTTGATTAGAAAGATAGTTAAGCAGGTTCAAAAGCATGAAATATGAGTAGGTCTGCATTCAGATGTGAAATACTGTTTGTTGTAGTGCAGTAGGTTTGATAGATATGTTTTTTTATTTTTTTATTCAATCATCAATTTTTTGATTCAATCAATGATTCCGTCATTCTAGAACGTGCTCGTTTAAAGAGCTACTCCTAGATACGTCTTGAGGGCAGCCATTCTCTAATGAACTTCATTTTTTGGCTGTTCAGACTGAGACTTGCGGAGCGACGTTCTTCATTTACCTAATGACAAATTTCATTTTAAATTATTCAGTCCCCCCCTACCCCGCCCCTCGCCTTATCTCCCTCACTCTCTCTCTCTCTCTCTCTAACTCGCTCTCTCTAACTCGCTCTCTTTCTCGCCCTTATCTTATTTGTTGCCTCCTCCTTTCTCACTATCTGATATCGCTCTTTCCCTCTTGCTCACCTCCTCCCTCTCTCCACTGCAATCGCTTCTCTCTGCCTCTTACTCCCTCCATCTCCTTCTCCATCTCACACAGTTTCTATCTCATCCCTCTCTGAATATCTATATATCAACAGAATTACTATCCTTCACAGCATTTGTATGCCTCTCTCTCTCTCTCTCTCTCTCTCTCTCTCTCTCTGCTTTCCCCTTCTCTCACTATGAAGTCAACTCCATCCTAACTGAAAAACGGTGCTATCTGGAACCCCCAAGGGACGGCTTGGTGCAGCACAAAACCTCCAGAAGTTCTCTCAAACTTTTCATCTGAACTTTTTACCGGGTTCTCCAATCGGGAATGGGCAGCTAGAGCCTCTAAGCCTAAAAATCTTACAGTAATCTCTCTCCCTCCCTCGCTCTCTCTCTCTCTCTCTCTCTCTCTCTCTCTCTCTCTCTACGTCTTGTCCATGTCATCTCCTCCTGCACTGATCCTGGCCTTAGGGCATTGTGAATAGCAAGTGTGAAAGCCAGGAGGACAAGGGTCCCTAAACTCGACGTGCTGTGTGAGCCCTGTCACCTAAGCCCTGTCCAGTCAGCTGGGCTCTATCACCCATCGCTCTGTGTCCCCCGCCCGGGCCTGTTTTCTCTCTTTCGTTTCTGTCGTCTCGTTTTCATTTCTCATTTTATTTAATTCCTCTCTCCCACACTGCATCACTACATCATAACCCCCAACCCCCCCCCCCCCCCCCCCCCCCCCGTGCATGTTTATATTTAAAGTGGGTGGAGGTGTTTAAAGCATATCACTGTAATATTTCCTCCTCTCTCCCCACCCTATCTCTTTCTCTCTCTTTCTCTCTCTCTCTCTCTCTCTCGCTCTCTCTCTCTGTTGTGGAGGCGGACGTTAGTCATCTCCCAGTCTCCCTAACTCTGTTTCCTGAGCCCCAGCCTGCCTGCTTGCTGGCAGACTCGCTGAAGGATCAAGAGTGTCGGAGACAATCGATTGCGGATTCTAAGCCACACGTGTCCCCAGAGTATAGCAGCCGTGGAGGAATGCAAGGAAGAGAGAGCAAAAGCAAGAGAGAGCGAAAGGAAGAGACAAAGACAGAAGAAAGAGAGAGAGAAAGAGAAAAGAAGATATAGAGAGAGGGAAGAAAGAGAGATATGGAAGAAAAAGAGAGTGATGGAGGGAAGAAAGGCAAAGAGAAAGAGGAAGGAGAGAGAGCAAGAGTGAAAAAAGAGAAAAGAGGGAAGTGCTGCTTTAATGGATCCTGTAACATCACCAGGCAAATGTCAGTGTCAGAGACAGATGTGTGGGTCATGAAGACGCATTCACTGCAGCCTGAGAAACATCTGATTAAAGTTCCGCCATGAAAGACTGGATTTATACTCTCCCCTGCACTGCAGCACAGAGGCCAGCCCACACAAAACAATTTAACAACCTGTCAAGGTAAAATAGAGGATATAGTATAATATTGAGCAGGGAACCGCTTCTGAAATGGCTCC
Source organism: Sprattus sprattus (assembly GCF_963457725.1). Lineage (NCBI taxonomy): Eukaryota > Metazoa > Chordata > Actinopteri > Clupeiformes > Clupeidae > Sprattus > Sprattus sprattus. Next base: position 21,272,711 of record NC_137915.1, on the reverse strand, counting down.
CCTGGCTTCAGCCTTTGTAAGATTGCTGCCGTAATTAAAATAAGTAGCGGTTACTTCAATTAATATGTTACAGTATGTCCATATTACATATTGCTAGCTGATAAGTTTGAGCCATTGTAAGGTCAGTTGTTTTTATGGGGAAATGAGTTCACAGTCTGTTTCCTTAATTAACATAAGCATTGTGTAAAAAAAGTTGTGATCCTTATCTCTAAATTCCTAATGGGTTTTCACCCATTACACTTATAAGCTATACGATTTTTTAATAAATGATTAAAGAGTTTAAAGAGGGCATATTGCTTGAATAAGATCCCTATTATATGACATGAAGGCAGAAGGAATCCAGCCTCCTTTTATGACAGCAACAAGGAACACGCTAGACCTTGAATTGAGATCAGAATATTGGTATTGTAACAGCACTAGAGAAAGTGCAAAGGATGCAGTATGTCTATGCTGCTAAGTTTGGATGTAAGCCTACAATGCCTCTACTGCCCTCTTGTGGGTGTTTTGGGTAACACGTGGCACACCCACTCTCCCTGTACAGCCCGGGGTAAAGGAAACCGCCGCTTCCCAAACACAATAAACTCCAGTTAATCAGGTCCCTAAGGAAAAGACTCATACACACAAACACACAAACCCTGGAGTAGATTTGTCAGCACAGCCTGGCTGGCAACCAGCAAACTGTTATGCCCAAGCACAAACCCAGTGGCACAACATCCAACAGTCTCAGGCTGGCGAGATACAATGGTGGCTGCTCTGCATGAAAATCACTTTCCAGCCTTAATTCCCTGTTTGGGCTGGGAGACTGCGGCGGGCTGGGAGGGACCACGCTGCCAATTCTGGATGTCTCTGTTTGGGTTTGGGAGCTCTGTTGGTTTGTGTGTGTGTGTGTGTGTGTTTTGTGAGTCTGTTAATACAGTTAGCTACATATATTTCTGCAGTTGTGTGTGGGTGTGTCATCGTGACCATGCAGACTCTAGAGGTGTGAAAAGCACATTGCCCTTATTTTCACTGATACAGCCATGAACAGAGCCTGACTGATGCGCACCAGAGATGATAACAGGCAGTGATAAGACGCCAGGGAGCGAGAGGCGTGTTGGGGTCAGAGGTTGATCTGAGCCAGGGCGCGGTATCTGTCCTGCCCGTGGAGACAGAGCTGGCTCCACAGTGCCTGACGAAATTGAGTGACACACCCTAACAGCCTTTCACGCCGCATCTGTGACACATCAGATTTGTGCCCGCCCGGAAGGGCTGCAATTGTCATGGGAACGGTGGCTGGATGGTAGACCTGCTGTGTGCAGCTGCACAGCTCCGTCTTAATCACGGATATCACAGAGCGAGCTGATAGGACAGCCGGAGTGGAAGCTGGTTCTTTTGTACCGCGTAGGCTTTTATGATGATAAGACATGGTGGACCTATAGCTAAAGTCCTTTCACCAGACCAGCCATTGACTGTTCTCCTTATAGAGCCTATAGAGTAAAAGACTATTTCTATTAATTGTGTTTAGTTTTGCGATGACGTTATCCAAAATGTATTTTAAGAGAGAGAAGGGGTATTTTGTCATAAATGCTTCCTGTAGGGTCTCCTTTGAACTTGAACCTACTTGAACCGAGCGAGATCAGGGCTAGAGCGGTTTCAGAATCACACAGTATCTGTCAACGTGTGTTTGATTGCGCTACAGGGATCAATTGTGCACAATAAACTCTGCACTGTCAGTCTTTATGACCGCTCTAGGACACAGAGCGAAATGAAGAAAGGCAGATCAGGTCAGGCCAATTATGAATCAATTAACCCATCCGTTCACCTACTTCTATTGGCTCTGCAATTCAAGTTAAGGCTGAATTCAGGACAGCTCGACTCAGACTGGTGAACAGAAGGAAAGTAACCAGAGAGGGTGAAAAAGACCATCTGTCTGGTGTGGTGACGGTGGATAACTCTCCATAAGGCTCTAACAGACAGCTCCGGCACTAGATACACTGCTGCTCCCGCTAAATAACCCACTGAATAACCATATCCACAAGCTCTAGTGCGGCTGTCTTAAGGAGAACTTTTCCTTGGGTTTTACTTGAAGCCTTGTCTACACACATCACAAAAAACATCCCTTCCTCTGCAAAACATGTCTCTTCAAAGGTGAAAAGAATGGCTTAGAATTTAAGTTTAATGCCAAAGGAATTTTAAAGGATTCTTAGTCGACCCTAAGGCATACCAAAGAGAGGTTTCTGTTGTTTCTATGGGTGTTTCATGTTTTAAGAGTGAACCCTTTTAACTGCACTGGTTCCTCTTACACCCCTCTGTTGTGTGGCGCCCCCTTTAGGTGAGCAGCAGGAGCACAGGCACGCTGACTCTCTGGGGGACCTGTATCGAGCCCTGGAGAAGGCCAGCCTGTCGCCTCTTGGAGACCCACGCCTATCCACGCGCCTCGACTACAAGCGTTCGTTCGTCCGCCGCTGCAACGACCCACTGCTCAACGAGAAGCTGCACCGCCTGAGGATCCTGCAGAGCACACTCAAGGTAGGCGCCACGCTGCGCTGAACCAACCCATGTCTGACTGTGTGTGTCTGTCTTTGTGTTGAATATATCGATCTGTCTACAAAGACAATCAGACTGACTGCTTCTTTGTCTGTCCAGTAGTCAAACAGTCAATTAGTCCTTCAGTTTGTGTGTCTTTGTCTTTCAGTGTGAATAAGTTCCTCAGTCTGAGACACTGTCAGACTGTGTTTCAAACTGTCTTTAAAGACGGTCAGGCTGATGGTTTCTGTGTCTGTCTACAGTCCTTGCGTCAGTCCCTCAGTATGCCTGTCTGTGTGTCTGTTCGACTGGAGACAGTGTTGCATCTCTGCGTACTGGTGTACCTGCAATAGAGTACAACAGTAGAAGGGTGTGGCGCTCTGAACCTGCTGTGTGTGTGTAAGTGTGTGTGCACCACAGAGACGGACTACTGGTGACTGTGTGCGTGTCTATCTGTGTGTGTGTGTGTGTGTGTGTGTGTGTGTGTGTATTCTCATTATCTTAAATGTCCTCTGAGGTTGTGTGATGGAGTTTTTTGGCTAAATCACTTTTGGGTGTGTGTTGGGTCTGTTTGTCTATGTCGGGTCTGCCAAATGTAGGGACTCCGTGTGTTCTGTGTTTGGGTTTGTTTTGGGTTTGTGTTGAGGATGTGTTATAGACATGTAGTTCTGCCTCAGCTGCTGGCTCTGTGTGTGTGTGTGTGTGTGTGTGTGTGTGTGTGTGTGTGTGTGTGTGTGTGAGTGTGTGTGTGTCTGTATGTGGTTGTATGTAAGGAGTGCTGGAGGTGGTTGTCGCACTTGATGCTGCTGCTGCTGCTTCTGCTGCTAGCGTGGGCGTTTTAGCGACTGATGTAGCTCTGGCTTAGGGATGCTATGTGTCCCCCCTGGGCTCTGACAGGGGGTTGCTGTGTGCTGCTCTCGCGCTTCCTCCTTCCAAGAGAAGACTCCTGTTGCATTGTGGGTATTTTCCGCCCTCCCAGCTGTGGGGGCGTGAGAGGGATTGAGGGGAAAGGGGGAGGGGCTATATTAGCCCACAGTGCTATAGGATTCTCCTTCACCTCCTGCATGCTGTGTGTGTTTGGATGTTTACGTGTGTGTGTGTTGAAAGTGTTTATAAGTGAACAAGACTGTGCTTTGTGTTTGTGTGTATGCGTGAGTACGTATGTGTGTATCCATGAGTGAGCGTGTATGTGTGTGTTTGTGTGAGTATGTACCCTGCTCCCAACTCCTCCCCGACCCCAGTCTAAAAAAGATACCTGCCTCGCTTTGGGTGTGCGTTGCGCTTCCTACTTTACCTTGTGTCTGTCCCGTAAAGAGAGAGAGAGAGTTCAACAAGAGGATGTGCTTGTAATACCCACCCTCCACTCCTCTGTTTCTGCGCTCCCATAGGACAGGGAAGGGGAAGTAGCTGTGATTGACAAGCTGCTGACCAATCCACAGCTGACCTCTGCCTCACTGCGGGAGTGGAAGAGAATGTACCTGGAGCTGTTCTCAGAGGAGCCACAGCACGAGCGAGAGTGCGAGCACGAGCAGCCGCCCAGCCCCCAGTCAGAGCCCAGCCCTGGCCCACCCACGCTCTCACACACACACTCCTACATCGAGACGCATGTGTGACTCACACAGGCTACATTCACATACCAACACACACACACACACACACACACACACACACACACACACACACACAATGCTTTTATTTGGATCCATCAGTTCAAAGACGCATGCAAACAATCACACACATCGCTACATTAATATGCATTTGAAGAAAGATTCATGAACACTCACACGCATTTAGGAACATTTGACTCACCAACACACACCTACATAAGGACCTATGTCTGACTCACTTACACCTACACATATGCATACACATGCACGTATGTAGGCACACATACATAGTCACACACACACACACTCAAATTCCTATATCAAGACCAGTCTGACTCACACACTTTTTCTCAGATGGTGCCCCAAAGAGGCTTTAGAAGTTAGCTGTGCAATTGTAGATGAATACCCACTCAAATGATTCATGCTAGCCATGGATGGTGTTATCCAATGCAAAACTAGTCTTTATACACAGGCATACATATGCATATTATTGTCACTATGATTATCATTACTGACACTATTTCAGATATTTTATATCTGCAGCGTTATATGCTTTTAAACTCAAAGCTGACTGACTTAGTATTTCTGTGAACATAATGCAAGTGAGCATGCAAATCATACACGTTTACACACACACACACACACACACACACACACACACACACACACACACACACACACATACACAAAGCCACTCTGCCTACAGGCATTACAGTGTTCTGTGTTTGAGCAAGGTGGTTGCCATGGTTACCTATTTGCCCAGACACTCACGAACTAATGGATTGAGAGAAAGAAATGGGGAGGCTGAATCACCTCAATACCACCCCCCACACACACACATAAATGCTCATACACATTCCTAACCTGGGGACTGAGTATGCGATATCGATTTTGGAGTTGGACTGTGAAAGATTTGGGTCCCTCGTGATCCAGACTTCATCATGTGTGGAAGGAACCAGCGTCACAAATATGGAAATACACACACACACACATACAAACCTGCTGGAGTGACTTTGCATCGCTAGTCATGTGGGAAATTTAGACTTCAAAGCATATAATTGGTACTGTATGACTTTTTACCGTGTTAAAGGGATGGTGTGTATGCATTGTGTGTAGGTGTTTGGCTACGAATGTGAGTGTGTGTGACAGAATGGTTCCAGAGTGCAGTTCCACTTTAAGAGTGTAAGAGGCACTCAGGTGTGTCATGCATGGATTGTGAACTGAGGCATGACTGTAGTTCCATCTGTGAGTTTGTGTGTATGTGTGTGTGTGTGTGTGTGTGTGTGTGTGTGTGTATGTGTGTGTGTGTGTGTGTGTGTGTGTGTATGTGTGTGTGTGTGTGTGTGTGTGTATGTGTGTGTGCACTGAAGGCTCCAACACACCTGGCCATGTCCTGTAAGATATGCCTGTTTACTGGCCAGTGGGCATCCAAGAGCTTTAGAGAAGACTGAAAATACCCAATCCTCTGGAGAGGTTAGAGTACTTTTAAAAGGGTGCACACTCCTGCACCCTGGACGAACTCACAGTCAGGCTGTGTGTGTGTGTGTGTGTGTGTTAGTGAGTATGAGTGTGTGCGTGTGCTTGTGCATGGGTGTGTGTGTGTGTGTATGCTCTTGCTGTATGTGGGTAGCTTTGCGCGCACATAGGGTGCTTCTGAATATGAACTCTTTTACTCCAGGATAGTAGGAACATTTTGTATCGTGGATCACGCTGTTACTCTATACACAGTATGGACTTCTCCAAAATGTTTTTTTTATTTACTAAACATGTGCTGGACCTCTGCATTAATCCATATTAGATTAGATTGGCCAGGGTTCCTTGCTCTTCTCTTCAGTATTTCACCTTTGACCCTGGAGTGCCACAGAGCACTCTAGGAAGAAAAGTGCAGTAGACACACAGGAAGACGTGTCTGCTCTTCCTCTACACCTTGAGGGGAACATGCTCCATCAGTCTCAATGCTGCCACTGCAGACTTAAGTGAAGACTGTTGCCATGGTTACTGAAACCACCCACAACCCCTGTCTCCAGTGGTGACCGTTTCCCTGGTATTTATAACGAAACTGTGTTTTGTTTGTTTGTTTTCAGGTCAACATTTATAGACATTAAGACAACCTGAAGCACTTGTAAAGTATATTTGTGTGTATGTACACACACTATATTGTTGCACTGCATGTTTTACCAGGTATAGTGTGAGGTTCTTTTGAGTATTCTGTGTTTCTTTGTCAACACTTAAACATTGAAAAGCTCAGTGTTAATCTTGTAACTGAATTGCTTTTTTTTTTGTCTGTGAGACTAGAGACTGGGAATGATTACAAAGAAAACTATCAAAAGGAATCATGCTCACAGAGGAAAGACAGAGTACTTATTTTGTGTAACTTATAGATTCTCCAAATGGTTGTGAATAGTTTATAGTAAGCCTAGACATGTATAGACAATCTAAGAATGTACTACTGCTGATGGATCTAAAAGCCACTGATGTGTGTGTGTCGACTGGAGTGATTGTTCAGGGAGGACATTTCTTTGGTAGAAATAGCACATCCATTTTCATCCCATTTCTCTGACCAATCATAATACCAACGTGGCCAACTATCATCATCCACATTCCTCTCATCCAGGTAACATTTGACCTTTAAGCTCTGAGTGTGGCTCAACTAACCATGGTTCATGACAACAGAGCACCCATGGGGTTATATGTTGTGTTGAAACCTGTGATCCCTGTCATTTTGATCAGTCTGTGACTATTTATTTACTTATTTATTCATTTATTTATTTACAGAGCTGTTCAATTCAGCATCATGTTCGATCTCAACAACATGTACTAAAAACAAGTCAATAAAATGTAGTTTATTGCAAACTAGTTGCGTCATCATGATGTGCGGTTGTTCTCTTTTTTTTTTGTCAAGTTCACTACAGTAGTTTTTTTCTCTCTGGAGTGGTCTGAGTGTTTGATTGCAATATTTGAACTCAATAGACTCTTCCTATTCTGGTTCTGTCTCTTCACTGTTCTTTCCACAAGGTATCCTTTGCATTTCAAATGTGAAAAGGCCTTTCAAAATAGACACAGTACCGCACCGTGGAATAAACATGACCGTAAGCATTTCGTTATATTTGCACAGCAGAGGTGAGAGTGTTATCACTGGGGTCTGCTCCTGTATTTGGAGGCTACAACCATCTTTTCAATCGGCAGAAGAAATTGTAGCTCCAACCTGACATTTCCATAAAAGGAGACGCGAGGCATGGCTCTGCCAGTTCAGGAAACGTCTCCCTGAGGAGGTGCGGTGCCTTCAATCAGCGCTCTTCTGCAGCAGTCCAGGTCCTTTCACTGAGGCTAATGGCTTCGGCTAAACCATTAACGGACTAAATGCCACCGTGGCGGCGTGGAGGAGGCATCAATGGATCTGTCCTCCCAGAGGGGAGCAGCGGGCAGTAGGGCATGAGGGCTCCATCTACCCGACTATCCATCACACCGCCTGCCTCTCTGGGCTTGGTCTCTCTCTCTCTCTAGCTCTTTATTTTTCTCCTTTACCCTCTGTCTTACTCTTGTCCATTTCTTTCTTTATCTTTAGACTCTCTCCTCTCTTTCTTCCAATCTCTCTCTCTCCTGTTTCCCCAGGCGGTTGCTGCGTTTATGTTAGTCATTCAGCAGGCATGTTTATCCAAAGTGACATTCAGAAGGTGGATATTATTTCCACCCTGGTGCTGCCTCCCTGGGATTTGAACCCGTGACCCCTACCAGTTCAGCCATATGACCTTTACCAGTTCAGCCATATGACCACTTTACTTTGTAGTACTTTTCCCTCTTTCTCGACTTTCATTGTTTTGAGCTTTCACTTTGTTGGGTCTCTGACATCCCTCTCTTCAAAATTATTGTGGGTAGTTGAAAATAGACAAAACAGTTCACTGCAGCCTTAACACACCAGCAAACACTTTTCACAGGTCATACTTTACACGCAGTCTATTCATGCATTTATTCATCTAGCGCACTAATCAGTTCCACCGTTTCTGATCTCTGGTTCTCTGTGGAGAGTTCTACCTCAGCACGGTGACCTTTAGCAGTTTGCCACAGCCATCAGGACAGCTCCATAAGCCTCTATGAGTCATGCATCTATTTTCATGTGTTTCCCACTCACATTCAAGCATCTGAACTGTCTATCTATGGTGAAACGTGCGATGGATGGAAACTTCATGCTAATATGAACATATGTGATGTGCATGATACATATGGTCATTCAAATACCAAAAGCTTTTCTCTTGACTTATTTTAGACCCCTGAAATCCACATTTCATTTTGAACTCTTAAAGGAAGATCACATTTATCTCATAATAGATCTCACTTTAGAGGGTTTTTTTCATGCGGAAGATTCAGTGTTTTCCATGCAGTCAGTGAGTTCTACTCTCATTGCAGTTTTGCTCAAAAAGTATGTTTTAATCTCTGTGTGTGAATGCTGGTTTCCGTACTCGCAAACTACAACTCAACACACCTGTTTACTCCTCTCTGTAAGCTCCCTGAGCTGCCCTTTGCCTGGCTGCAGGTTTCGCATTGTAACAGCAACGAGACACATAGTTTAATTCCCACCCGAGTTGACATTGGCTGACATTTCCATTCTCACCTCTCCCTACCTCAGTGCTCTCATTCTCGAACTTCCGTTACTATCCAGCTCTCGAGAGCTTTACTGCAAGTCTACTTCCCTTTATCTCTCTTGCAGATCGCTACGCTTTGTAAAAGCCTCCTCTCTTCTCTCTTAATCTCTGTTGGCTTAGACGCTGTTCATTTCTCTCTTTAATTTCTCTTTCTGTCTAATGCAGACTTTTGCACTGTGACGAATAGGAGAAGAGTACTGCCACTGTTACGAAGGCATTTGCACTAATTGTCACTTGTCAAAAGGCCTTTTCTGATGATTGGGTTTATGTATATTATTTTCTTGGGGGTGGGTGGGTGGTAGCTGGGCATGAAGGGTTCCTGTAAGTTGGACCCCCACCTCTACGTTTCTTCAGTGTGGAGGATGGGTAGCTGAACGCACTGTGTCCCACAAAGGGGGCCTGGCATTCGGCACAGCTCCCTCCACGTGTCGCCCACAGTGTCGTACTCCATAACGTTGGACATGACCACTTCCTGTCCATCGTGCCACTTCCTTCCCCCAAATAGCAGCACGCGGCCGTCGGCGGTGGCCGCCAGCCCATAGCAGAAGCGGTCGTTGATCAGCGGCCTCAGGCGTGTCCACTGGTCCAGCGAAGGGTCGTAGCGCTCAATGTCGCAGAACTGCTCGTACATCCCCAGGAAGGAGTAGATTTGCTCGCCCACTGCCGCCATCTGATGGCCGAAGCGGGCGATGGACATGGCAGCGCGTTTCTCCCAGGCCTCGCTCTTGAATGTGTCCAGGTGGAGCACATCCTTGCTGCTCTCAACCGCTTGGCCGTGGATACCGCCAGAGATATAGACAATGTTGCCGAGCGTGGTGCAGGCGTGCCCGTGTACGGCGTGTGGGAGTGTGATGCTCTTCCTCCAGCAGCCGGCACGCAGGTTGTACTTCTCCACTGTGGAGAGCGGCGGCTCCCCTGGATCTGCCCTGCCCCCGATGGCGTAGATGACGCCCTCTACCACGCAGCAGGAGAACTTTGCCCTGCGCTGGATCATGGGCTCGGCCTCCTCCCAATGCTGGAAGCGTGGGTCGTACCGCCACACCCGCTCGCTGACAGTCATCACGGCCGTCTTCTCGCTCTCGCCATCCGCCTCCACCTCCTCACCGCCCAGCACAAACAGGAACCCCCCGACCACGCAGATGCAGTGGTGCTGCAGCCTGCTGGGCAGCTGGGCCGCCAGCGGACGGAACTTCCTGCTGTCAGGGTCGAAGCTCTGCATCAGGCGCTGCGGCCGGTCGGCCTCTGCACCTCCCCCCACCAGCAGGACCTGACCGGAAGTATCTCTAATGCGCGTGTGCTCGTTCTGCAGAAGGGGCTGGAGCGGCCCCTCGGTGTGGTACTGCAGGGCCTTCTGCACCAGGCTGTGTATGAAGGGCGTCCTGAGGGCTGCCCAGGTGACGCTCAGCTGCCTGAGCTCCTGCGGGGACACCAGGGCGAAGCGCACATGGCTCAGAAGCAGGTTACTGTGCACCGCCGGGAGCTTGTTGTGATCCAGCCAGTCCAGCGCCAGCTTCAGCAGGCCGGATTCCTTCACGCCAGGCAGGTCCTCGGTACCCAGGGCCTCCTGCAGCGACCCCACATTGAGCTCCATCAGCCCAATGCAGTCCCTTCCCTTCCCCATCAGCTCCCACATATGCCTGGCTATGTAAGCATTGGCCTCCTTGAGAGCCTCGGAGAGCCCATAGCGGGACGCCACATTAGCGAAGAAGCAGCAGTTCTCCAGGGTGAGGTTGTCGCTGATGTAGCGACCACAAAGCTCCACGGCGTGGGTGACCTGCAGGTAGCAGGCGGCCTCCAGGGTCTCCTCCAAGGTGGAGGGGGATAGGCAGATCCAGGAGGTGTATATGAAGTCCAGCACCCTCTCCAGGCCGGTGGGCGTCAGAGCAGGCAGGCTTAGGGGCCCTAGGGCCCCAAATTCACAGGTGTGCTCCTTGAGGAGGGCCCAGAAGTAGTCACTCGCACAGGCCAGGAGGGTGCGGTGGGCAGGGAACTCCACGCCGCACGACTCCAGGACGATGTCGCACATGCGGCGGTCGTTGCGTAGACGCTGGTACTGAGAGAGGACGCTGTCGCCGTGGTATTTACTGAGCACCAGAAAATAACTCATCACTGCGGTCATGGAAATGGAGAAAGGGAGAAGGGGAAGAGGGGTATGTAACTGAAAGAGAGGGAATACAAGGCAGAAGGGGGAAAAGGATAAGAGAATGAGCTAGGGAAAGTAAGAGTGAGCTAGCTAGCAAACGAGAGAAACGGTTACACTACCTTGAAAAAGGAGCTGAGAGGTGATAAATAAAGAGAGGGAAAGCAGGTAAGAAGGGGTTAGAAATAGTTTTTGCACGTTGTCTTCTCTGCAGCAGGCAAAAGCAAAATTAAGATAGTCTTTAAAGCGAGGAACTCTCCTCTCTGGTTTTCTCTCTTCCCCTCTATCTTCTTTGGTGCAGCTGTGTCGCTTGCGATGTTGAGCCCTGGACTGTAAGAGACATCTGACATGCTGGCTGTGAGCTGAGAGGAGGGTCAACCAGACAACACCACCCACCCCCACCCACACCCCTGACCATCGCCACAATACCAAGCCGCCTGGCAGCTCTAACACATGCCCCTCTGTTTACCCCGCGCCGGGCATACCACTCCCCCTCATTATCAACAGGAAAGAAAGAGTTAGGAAAGACAGAGTAATTCATTAGTGAGGTTATTATAAAAGGTGAGTGAGTAAGAGAAGTAACTTTTGAAAAGAAAAGAAAGAAAAATAAATGGGGTTTGGTGCTGGAGCAGAATGGTATGAAATATGGCTGTGAGAAAGAAAAAAGGTTACGAAAACAAAAGTTAGACAATTAAAAGATGCACTGAGCAGCAGTGAGAGCTACTGTAGGAGGAGGAGAGAGATAGAGACAAAGAAAGAGAGAGAGAGAGAGTAAGGACACAAGTGGGAGTAAGACAAAAGTACAAGAGAGAAGTCTTGGTTTCCTTACTCCAACTCATCACCTCTCCACGCTGCCCTTTTCATGCAGCCTACAGATGGGTCTGCTGTTTAGTGCTCAGTGTATTCTCATAGGCAAACACAGTAGCTAGACTTAGTAAATAGGCTGGTTACCACAACACTGATGATGCCAGTCATCAAGTCCCATGACACCCGCCACCATATCTCACTCTTCAGCACCACACAGACTAAAATAGAAACAAGTGCTCCATCATACACACACGTGTACACACACACACACACACACACACACAGAGGGAGAGAGAGAGGGGGAGATAATGAGCGAGAGAATAGGGAGGCTGAGAAAGAGAAAGAACATGGAAAGTCAGATAAGGAGATAAAAGTTATCAACGGACAGAATGAGACACAGCAGCAACTCAGGCATGGCAGCAAGTGTGATAAGAAAAATATTGTCTTAATAATCTGAGAATGTGTGGGTCATGGAGCTTCAAGAGGAACACAGCAAAAGGGCAGACAGAGAGAGAGAGAGAGAGAGAGAGAGAGAGAGAGAGAGAGAGAGATGTATACAGAGTGACAGAGCAGAAAGAGGAGAGTAGGTTTGTTGTTGTTGGACTGCAGAAGAAGAGAGGGGTGCTTGATTAATAGCTGCTGGTCTGTGACCCAGAGAGGAGTGCATACACACACGCACACACAGACCGCACTAGACACTCTCATCATCCTTCATGAATAGCTTCTGGCTCAGAGCTGTGGCTGCAGTGTGTGTGTGTGTGTGTGTGTGTGTGTGTGTGTGCTTTATGTGTGTGTGTGTGTGTGTGTGTGTGCGTGTGTGTTTTATGTGTGTGTGTGTGTGTGTGTGTGTGTGTGTGTGTGTGTGTGTGTGTGTGTGTGTGTGCGTGTGTGTGTGTGTGCAATAGTTTTTGGCATAGTACATGTGCATGTACAGAGTATGTGGATGTGTGTGTGTGTGGGTGTGTGTGTGTGTGTGTGTGTGTGTGTGTGTGAGTGTGTGGGTGTTTGTGTGTGTCTCTGTAGTTATGAAAAATCTCTGCTGACATCCTCACCCATGTGTTCCTGGTCACCCCCTGGGTGAGCATCCTCTGATCCTAGGCTCCTGTTGGATGACACAAACAGACACACACACACACACACACACACACACATGCACACACACACACACACACACAAGCACACACACAGAGCAGAATGAGCTCACATGGCCCATTTAAGCCGGCACTGAGGCCATAGTATTAGCAGAACAATACATCCTGGTACTGTCTGGTGACAGTAGTCTCCCACAGAGATCAACAACAGACAGAAAGAGAGAGCGAGAGAGTGATGCCATGCGTGTGTGTGTGACTGTGTCAGGGAATGTTTGCATGCCTATGCTGTTAATGCCCTTTGGCAGCAAACCACTGGTGCCATCTTACTATCATGTCATCTTCCTTATGAGGCATCTTTGGGAGTGGTGTCTAAGATGTTCCTCGCCATATCACTTCCAGGTCAAAGGGTTTTTAGGGGCAGGGACTTCTAAAGGTTGCCATGGTTTAAAAGAGTGGGGTGTTTTAGGCAGATTGGTATTTGGCAACATCCATGAAAACACACACACTCAGACTCACAGACCCACACTCAGACACAGGCGGGGCTGAGATCAAATCTTTTATGCGCTTCTATAAAAAGCCTGTGTCCCAAGTTCTTCATGGTTGTTTTGTTGCAACTCTCAGCGTTGTGTGATGAGCTGTCTGCCACTTATTTTATGCAAGCATGTGGCTGTGTATGGTATGCAACCTACCTGGTAACCTCACACTGGATGCTGAAATAAACTGGATCATTACCTCTTACACACACTTGTCAGCGGTTGACCTGAGTGTGTATTTATCGGCTGGGGTGTCTTGTTTGCCCTGGTTATTAGAAGAGAGGGCAGTGTGCATCAGAGTGATATTTAGGTTATACGTGCAGAAGCACATAATTAATTAATTAATAATAAACCTCCTTGTATTGAAGAACAGATCATTAAGAGCCATTTTAAACTATGTCCCTTCTCTACATCTACACATAAATACTTTAAAGCAACACTATGCAGCAATTGTCCTACATTTTGTGCTACATTTTGAGGTATGGGTTTATGTGCAACTAGTTTTGGTATCCTCTTTCAATTGATGGTATATGGTGATGTGAAGGACAGATACACATACCTGTCATTCTCACTAGCTGTGCAGGCCAAGCACTATGTAGTTCTGTGGTATGGGACGGCAACCCATCAAAAATTAGGAAAAGCTTTCAACTTGCCAACTATCTCACCTTATGACACCATTTAGCATACAAACAAGCTTGTATCAGTGCCACCGGCCAAGGGTGTTTGCATGCATTACAAGTTTTAGACCAGAACTTCTTAGTGATATTATGTTGATCACAGATATAATGTTGATCAATGTTTTCTATTGATCAAAGTTTACTGTATGCAGTATATTTACAACAGCTGAATTTGCTCAGAAGTCTAAGAGCACAAGAGTTGAGAGCTACGAACTGTTAGTGATCCTGTTTGTCCCCCATGATATGCGGTCTGACCTGAGATGGATGCTCTGCTATATATAGCAGCTACAGTGTGTTTGGGTTTAGAATGGCCTGACAGGTGACACGGAGGCTAGGATCAGGGCTGAGAGACCTCTATGGCCTCTTGGGTGGGATTCAAAAGACTGGTCTGGTCTGGGCAAAATATATCCGACAGCAGACGTGGCGTGTTTTATGCACGTTTGCTGTGCCACACTGTGACAAGTTGAAGTTGTGCAAAAGTGTAGCTGAACTCAGTGCTGACCTTTTAAGGTTGCAGGAAGTAATTAAAGGGGGTGTCAGCAATTGTGGAGAAAGATTGTTATTTGAACAATTCAAACAAATACTCACCTTCCTTCAATGCTCCTTCAGAAGCTCCACCACTCAAATTCTTGGACGTGCCAAGGCAATGTTACTAACAAATGGTCTAGCTGACCAAAACAGAAACATGGCGGACAGTGTTGCCAACTTAGCGACTTTGTCGTTATATCTGGCGACTTTCCAGACCACCTTGACGACTTTATTAGCAAAAAGCTTTTTTTTGTAATTTGGTGGATTATTGTGTTGAAAAAGCATTCCACATACCTCGTTCTTTAGTTCACGTTGCAACCAATCTCACGGTCTTTGGTCTAACGTTCTAGCCTCAGGTGGAATGGAGGTGGACGTCTCTTTTTCATAGTTGAAGCTAAATAAACATCCTAATATAGAACAAACAACAGGCAAGCACACAAACACAGCATCAAAAACACAGCAGAGTAAAAACCAGCAAGAGTTAGTTGTTCAAAATAGTTTCTACAAAACTACAGTGACTACAGTAACATTACCTAGCATAGCATTTCGAATTATGCCTCAAGCCAAATAATCCTACACTGCAAGTGCTAGCAAACTTGTGTTTTCAAGTATTCGTGGCCATAAAAACCCTTCTCAAATGTCGCACAGACAAATTCAATAATGTAAAGCAAACAACCACATGGCAAGTAATGTAAGCTAGGTTGTGGGTTAGCAAACTGTTGCTACAGTTGCTGCAATGAGGTTAACATGCAGAGAGGATGAGATGGTTTCCATAGCCAGACAGCGATATTCACAACTCTCCTGCTACTATAGCTAACATCACAACAAAAGCATACATTGGCAAATTAAAAAAGTAATATGAATGTCCGTGGTAAAGTAATTTAAGCTTACCTGAGACACAAATTGTGATACTGGTACTTGCAAGCTTACCAGTTGGGACTAGCTATCACAAACAGTAGCCCATGGGACAAAACAATACTTATGTATTTGTCTGTGAAACAGTTAAACTAATGTTACCCACCTGTCAAGTATAAACAGAGAGCTTTCAGAGAGTTTTCATGCCTTTCAACTCTTGGAGGTTGGACAGCCTCACTGATGTTAACACTGCTTTTCGCCCTTAGCCCTTATTTTTTAAAATGTTCTCTCCTTCTTGACAATGCAATTATGTTGTGGAGCTCAGCACGTTAGCCTGACTCCCTTTCCTCTCCCCTTCCCCCTGTACTGTGCACAAGCACAAAGAATAATTGGAATTAGAGTAGGGGGGCTGTTATTATCACTAACACATTGCACTACCCATCCCAATTATGGTAGTATTGTCAGCACTGTGACACAGTCAGGATAGCAGTTGTGCTTTGTAATTGTATTTTCTTTGTAAAGGAGCTCTCAAAGGGTCATTTCAATTGCATGTTCCATTCCTCTATCCCATGTGTTTCTCTTTTCTTCCTATAAAAACAGCAGACTGAATAGTAACACACTAGAATACCAATGGTCCCCTGGTCTCCCCACTGTGTCAGTGTTCTCTCTCAGCATATGTATCAGAGGCTCCAAACTAAGTGGGAAGTAGAATAGCTGCTGTAAATCAGTGAAACCGCACTGTCAGAGTTGGGATAGATGGTGAAAACAGTTGTAAAATGGAGCTTAGCTAATATTCCTGGTGTGGTAGTGGTATATTGTGGGATGTGGAAGATAAAAGAAGGGATTAGCTGATTAGCTGGGGCAGCTGCTCTCTAAGTGCATTGTGGGTTATTCCAAATGCCCCCGTAATCCTTGGCAGCCCCAGACATCACACTCAATAGAGGAGAAAGGGACAACTCGCCTCTACGCCCAGGCTATGACGGGCAGATTTTAAAAACTACTCCCAAGCAAAGTATGCTTGACTGAGACAGCTGGCTTCTGATGCTCGCTGATACCACTGGCGCCATGTTTAGTCTCCGCACTTGCACTGCCAAAGCGGCCCTCTTTACCCTTTTTAAACTCCAGCAACAAAACTGCCATCCAAGACTGCTTCCTTGGCTACCATCTTTAGTCAACTTTACAGGCTCTAGTGAATCTCAGAATAAATGCAGGCCACTGCAGTCTGGGGGTGTCTCTGTGTGTCTAATCATAGAGATTACTTTATTTCAGATAAGGACACTTTCACCTGTTGTTCAATCCTGTCTGTTTAAAAAGTATTTTTGAATAACAGTTCTAGACCATTAAGGGCAGCACTTCAGTTGTGTAAAGCTCTTTTTTCAAGAACCATATATATCTGGGACAGTGTCCATTTATTTAGTTTTCCTTTTTTTCAAGACTTTACTATGACGTTTTAAACTCCTGTCAGTGTGAATGATCAATCATAATTTAGCATACTGGTGGCTATTTTGCTGTGACGATCCAAGGCTTCACAGAACAGAATCTGAAACTAAATGGACTAAACAGAAATCATGTGGAATGCAGTATAAAGCAACTGGAAAATAAATAAAGGAAACACAAAAAAATGTCCATCTGTTTTTCTGAGTCACATTCATCGAAGGTGAGTTTGTTGACTACAATAGTGTCATCTTTAGAATACAAATACAGTAGATTATCAGAGTGAATACAGTATAGTCAGTCGTCAAAGAAACGCAAACAAACACGAACACAGCACTTCAGTAACTGACAGCCCTAATACATGATCTTCACATACGCGAGCACAACAAAATACAGCACTTTTAAAGGTACATTTCCCACAAGGCCAATGTGTGGCATTCAGGAACAACAGATTGCAAAGGCGTAACAGAAAGCCAAGAAAAATATGTTGAAACAGAGACCATGTTTGTAACAGAGAGACACACATGGTTGTGTGTGTGTGTGTGTATGTGTATGTGTGTGTGTGTGTGTGTGTGTGTGTGTGTGTGTGCGTGCTAGCAACAGCTTGCTCCTCAACCACCCCCCACCCCCCAGTCAGTCTTTTAGAGTGAAGGATCTGCTCGCTACTCACTCCCCTTCCTTATCAGCATTGGATGTCTACCGCAGTCCTGTTGATGTTCACATGTTGGGTTGCAGTTTTTTTTTTCTCACACAGGTTGACACAGGGACATTTTCTGGACTCCCCTGTGATATCTCTTCTGAAGACCTTCGTTGCTATCGTCAAATGTTCTGCCAAGTCACTACTGTCCATTTGTAGTTTTTGTTTTATTTGTGTTTGAACTAGGGATATACAGTAGCTGAGCAGGAAGGGGCTGTCTGGGTCTGGGTCCAAGAGAGTAGCTGAGTCCATTTGTTTCTTCAGAGCAGGGGAGCAGGGGGTGATCTGGATAACACAACATGAAATAGAGAGGGAGAAAGACAGAGAGCTGACTTTGAGACATTTGTGAGTGACGCAGTGTATGACCACATGACTTTTATAACAAACTCAGGTCCATGCTGGAGGAGGACAAGGCATTGTTCTCCGATCTGGCAACCACTCCTGCCTTTTACACGTTCTCACTCTTAGCTGATTCACACACACACAAACACAGACACACAAACACACACACACACAAACATATATTTGACTGTATCTCACTGGTGAGGTGGCATCTGAAAGCTGTGTTCGTGATGCCACTCTTTCAGTC
Source organism: Sprattus sprattus (assembly GCF_963457725.1). Taxonomy (NCBI): domain Eukaryota; kingdom Metazoa; phylum Chordata; class Actinopteri; order Clupeiformes; family Clupeidae; genus Sprattus; species Sprattus sprattus. The sequence continues at coordinate 21,254,608 of NC_137915.1, read as the reverse complement.
CAGATGGACTGACGGGGTCACAGACTGTGTGTGTGTGTGTGTGTTTGTGTGGGTGTCTGTGTGGATGGTTGGTTTGGCCAGTCACACCACAGACGGACGCTCAGTGCCCAACCCTGTCACTACTGTATAAATAGAACCTGATTCACTCTCATACCCCTTCACATGCTACACACAAACACACACACACACTCTTGCAGATGCAGGTAAATACCTAACCACACTTTTTATACACTTTAATTGCAACACTGACACTATGTGGTCATATATGATACTACAACAAGGACAAGCTCTTAAGGTTCCTTCAACAACAATTTTTCTATTTTTATACGTCTTTCTTTCTTTATGTGTGTATTAGTGGGAAAGAGAGAGTCATATGTTCTGACCCTAGCATCTAGTCTTGTGACCTATCTGAATGTGTTCTTCACTATGTGTGCAAGATGTATTATTGTGTGTTTGTGTGAGTGTGTGTGTGTGTGTGTGTGTGTGTGTGTGTGTGTGTGTGTGTGTGTGTGTGTGTGTGTGTTGATGAGGATATGTGACTGACCCGTGTGTCTAGTCCTTAGTGACATATCTGAGTTCACTTTTGACGTTCTGGATCTCTGAGAGGTTGACAGCGGGGCCAGGGAGTTTGACCGCACCCGGCAGAGGCTTCTTCTCCTCAGGACTGTTCTGGGACACCTGAGGGGGCAACTTCATCAACAAATCACACACACACACACACACACACACACACACACACACACACACACACACACACACACACACACACACACGTCAATTATCATTACCAGACCAGACTAGAGAGAGAGGGAGACATGTGACATGTGTGTCATCATGTGTATCATGTGTGTCATCAATTATCAATTCATCATCGTATCACTCCTGTCTATCTGCCATCACATGTCACATGTGTGTGTGTGTGTGTGTGTGTGTGTGTGAGTGTGTGTGTCTGTTTCTGAGGTTGAGTGAAAGACTGATGTTTGAGAGTATGCATGTCTGTACATGCACTGAATGGCACAGAAAATGTGTGTCTATGTATGTGTGTGTGTGTTTCTTTTTAAACTGTGGTTCAAAAGGTGCCAGTGTTTGGAGTAAATATGGTGTCTTGTATAAACGGGAGAAGAGATGTTTACTTTATTGTCTATGTGTGTGTGTGTGTGTGTGTGTGTGTGTGTGTGTACATTTGTCTAACCTCCTCTGGCTCTGCTGTGTCCTCTCTCCTCTTCATAGGATGGCCCGCCCCCGGACGCAGACCGCCCATCGGGATATTGAGGTTGGCCTTAAACAGACAAGGAGAGGAGCCAATGAAAAGCCCACACTGACCGACACTGCCTCACTCCTAGATACACACCACATGAATGAAGGACATCTGTGGGATCTGAGCATGTCAGCGTCTGAAAGCGTCCTCCCTTCATTCACACCCACAAAAATAGCCTTCTTTAAGAGTTCTTTATGAAATGACAGCTTTCACACAGAACCATCTCTAAATGAAGTACCTTCCAATGGTTCACCAGTAAAAAAAAAAATGCCATGATACTGATACCCAAAGTTGCCTCTAAATGGTTCTGGGTGAAAATGGTTTTCCATGTGGGACTTTTAAGACAAGTCAAACAACCTTTGTGGGTTCCAGTACATGGTCCCCAATTACTCAGAACCAAAGCCTGGGATGATGTAAATCCAAACAAGAGTCTGGTAATCCACAATTCACATGATAGGGTAAAAAAAACTAAATCATTAACTTATTAAGTACATTTATGTTTCAGTTCATCTCCTTGGGTGACATCCAAGATATACTGGTTTATACTGTTTGGGAAACCTGGTTTCTTTCTGAAGTTCTGTTACACATTCTACCACGTATTTTCACTGAGTCCAGGTGATGCTGATCATCACAATGGCCTAAAACACAATGCACAAAAAATATGTTTCCACTTCCACAGCCACTCTCTGATGGACCAATGCAGTGGAGACAAACGCAACACATGCCCATAAAACTCACCTCTCCAGGCACTCCCCACTAATGACAACAGCTTCTCTGTCATAGCCAGTTCGGATTGTATCAGTATGAAAATCAGGAGGTTGGCCACTCAAATAATGCTCTGATAGACATCTCTGTGTTATTCCAGCTCCGCAAATTGGTAATCACACAACGATTACAGGGGAGTATGTGGGTCTTAATACACCCATTGAGGAGGCATCTGCAACAGTAAATATTGTCTTAACTGGAGAAGAGCTGTAGATAAAGCCATTAAGGAATTGGCTGCTGCTGCTGCTGCTACCTATTGCATCTTCAGTTATGTAACTTTAAACCAGTATCTTTTTAGTGTAACAAGTGTATATTGCTTGAAATATTTACATCTTGCATTCTCGGTTTCTTCTCCCATTATCCCCCTCTCCTTTTTCTTTTTTTGTTTCTCTCTCAAGAACCTGTTTTATAATTCTCTCAGCCTCTCTTAAAGTGACTGTCTATTCTTCTGAATTCCTGTTTATCAGTATCTCGCCTCCAGCCCCCCCTCTACCTCTCCCTCTCCCTCTCTCTCTCTTTCTCTCTCCCTCCCTCCCTCTCTCTAGTCTGGTCTGGTATCTGTCTGAAGCAGCTGCAGGTTTAAATCCATAAGAGCAGCCGGATCTCCACAGCAAAGGGTTTTTAATACCCTCCACTCTCATGACAATGTGTTCCTTATCTGGTGTGCATGCACAGTCTTCCTACCCTTCCCTCTCTCTCTCTCTCTCTCTCTCTCTTTTTGTACAACCCTGTGCTCTCTTTAATGGATCCATATTCAAAATATGTCTATAATCCCTGTCCCACGGCGGTGTTGTATTTTTTTTTCTATAAATACTTATATATGGAGAGTTTATACTACTACTGAGAGAGGGTAAAAAGTGTCTATTTTTGGCTGCGTGTCAGGTGTTTGTACGTGAGCTAATTGTATACGTTTCTGCTGCACTATGGTGAACTGGTATATTCTCTGATCACACACTTGCTTGTGCTGCTTCTACCAACAGTTCTGCACAATCCCCCTCCCCCCGACCCCTGACCACCGTATATTTAATTGTCCCTTTACCTTCACCTCCCCTCAATAACATGAGCAGGTGACTGGCAATAACCTACCCAAGCTCAACTGAGACGTTCAAAGGCCTATTTTTATACACATTACATTTATCGAAACGTTTTGCTATGGGGAGGATCCCCTGAGGAAAGTGAAGCACTGGAAATGACAGCAGCATTCTGTGAGTGTGTTATGTACTGTACATTGAAGAGCCTGACGTGAATTGTGAAACACTACTGTAATGCCGTGTGCATTTAAAATGTGTGTTTTTTACAGATAGTATTCAGTGTTAAAATAACTTGCTTTTCTGAATAAACAAGTTTATGTTGAACAGTCTTAATCTCTGGCATGATCTGAATAAATAAACAAACAGATAGTATTCTCGTCCTGGTGTAAATGAACAGATGCGACTGCATAAAGAGGTAAGAAGGAGGACATGAAAAACAACCACACACTCACCTGCAAGGCTTTAACGTTGGATGATGTCTGCTTGGACATTTTTTCACAGAAAAGTCCAGAATCCTGCAGCAAACACACAGGAAAGGCACTTGGAGCATTGAACAGCCAGATGGATGTGTGTGCGTGTGTGTGTGTGCGAGGGGGGGGGGGGGGGGTAGTTGCAAGTGTGTGTGTGTGTGTGTGTGTGAGTGAAAAGTTGGGCCATTGTCCCTCTGTGGCTTTCAGGAGCAGAGTATAGTCTTTCGGTTGCTTAGCGACTCCTGCTGTAAGGGGCAGGTTGTAACCCTCTCACCTGAATCATTCATGGGGCTTGAGAGAGTGAGAACCATATCTCTCTCTCTCTTGCACTCTCTCTCACTCTCTTTCATTTTTCTCTTTCTATCTCATTGTTTCTCTCTCTTTCTATCTCATTGTTTCTCCCCCTTTCGTCCTCTCTGTTGCTCTCTACCCCTCTCTTATCCTCTCACTATATCTGCCTCTCTCCCCCTTTTATCTCATTCTTTGTCTTCCTCTCCACACACACAAACACTAGTACTGGCACGTGAACACACACACACACACACACACACACACACACACACACACACACACACACACACACACACACACACACACACACACACACACACACACACACACACACACACACACACACTCAGACAGACAGACACGGTAGTTCAACTGTTGCTAGTAGTATACCACAAAGATATGTATGGTATTCTTGTCCACAAAGGTTTTATTAATTATATGCAAATATATAAGGCTTAATAAAATAGTATGAATGAACACTTTCAGGTTTAGTGCAGGGATGAATAAAAATAAAAAGCTTTACAGTGTGCAAGCCTCTTTATAAGTGATGGGGAGAGAACCATGTTGAATTCTCTCTCTCGATTACAGGGTCACTATGAAACTGTGTGGAAACCTGTCAGGTCTGTTTCAGAGTGACTTTCCAGCTCTAGTCACGGTAGAATAGGCTGTGTAAGTGTGTGATAGGCATCAAATATACAGGGGAATAGTTCGGGAATAGTTCCGCAAAATTAGGCACTTTGAATTTCACAAGCAAAATATCCATGGACACGGATCATTTCGGTTCTATTTATTTTGAACACCTCTTTCTCTTTCTCTCATTGTTTGTATGCTTTCTCTGTGATGACCTGACATCGTCCAGTTTTTCCAGTACTGGTAAGGCATTCGACAGCAGGTATTTTCATAACAAATATCCCAGCATGTTTTTGAATAGTGTTAATTGCATAAGTAGAGCATCCTGCTCAGACTTTGTTGTCGGTGAGTCAGTATTCTCCTGCTGCTGCCAGCCGCTGATGTGAATCACTTGGACTTTTCAAAGTCACCTTGGCCTCCCTGACCTGTGGCTGCATCACAGCACATGACACAGCCAAATTCACACAAATGAGCTCACACTCATTACATAAGATATTTATCACTAAAGCCTGGGTGGCATATCTTTACACTCTCTATTCTTTTCTACTGGACGTATTTGTTTATCTTCTACAATTCTGTGTAAGTGCTGTCAGTATCTTTCAGATCTTTACTGAACCTTGTTGTTTACTTTTAGCGTGTTTATCCCTTTAGACTTTACATTCTTTGTTTCCATCTTATTCTTGTTTAAATCTTTGATTGTTTGTTTGATTTTGATCTTTATCTGTAGTGAGTGGTTATGCAGCGTAGATGGGAGAGAGACGGGTTGGACTGGAGAGGGATATTGGTGGCAGACTCTTTCAAGGGCCATAGCTACTGTCGCTAGGGTTGGCTGTTTACAGTATCAACAGCGGGGCTTTAGTGGATAAAGTGAAGAGCAGATCCCAAGAGCTGAGGGTTATATTTACTCCTATGGACTGTTCCAGCTGTCCTCCACTCACTGATGGACACCCAAACATCTTTTCAAACATCCACACTTAGAACATACTAAAGCTGCAGCTCACACAATGGATTACACATGCTTTCACACACTAACTCACACACACACACGGTATATGAATATGTGCACATGTGGATATACATGTGGATATACATGTGGATATACAGACTCACCAATGGATGCAACACTCAACTACAAACACACTCACAAGGATGTAAACTCATGCCTGGACATGCCTATGATTGACCCGCTTGACCACTCTGACATCTCTTACAGTATTCCAACACCCACCCACTCTCTCCTCCTGCCTTCCACCCAAATATTCAGCACCCCACACACAACCACAACCACGTCCACACCCACACCCACACCCACACCGCTACCTTAAATATAGGATGCAAATCTCATGCTAAAAGGTGTACTCATCAAAGGGACCCAAACTGGTTTGTCACAATGACACCTGTGTGTGGTGTGCCAGCGTGCCTAATGGCAAGTTCATGAACAGTGACACCATCAGTGCACATTATGTAAAGCAGACCCTCCTGCGTGGCTGCACTGGGTAGGTTCCTTGTGGCTCGGTCTGTTATTGTGTGTTGTGTGCAATTCACAATTCAGAATGACATGTCAATTCAGATCACTGGACATGAGCCCACTACTCCAAGCCGCTGAAAGTTTGTAATCAGCAAGACAGCTGCAGGCTCCCTTTTTCCAATGGTTACTTAGTCACCCAGTGATAAACCTCAACCCTGATCAGGACTTCTGATATATATATTTGTCAGGGCTATAAAGACAATGATAGTCTGGTTATTTTCACTGACAGAGAGGATATCACACCTTGGCTTTATGAGACCCCAGTCACCAACATCAGTCAACAAAATATTATACTTTAAATTATGTTAAGATAGTATCATAAGAAACATGTAAACATCTCTAAAGTACCTTTATACTAATGATGACAAACTCTTTTCCCTCCTCACCCATCATTGAACTTTGCAGGCCAAACTCCTACTATAAGATTTCGGGGTCCCAGTAAGTCATCTCAGTTGAGCGATGGTATTAGTTTCAAAGTGTCTAACATTTTAGACATATTATATATACTAGCTTTTCTGCACTAAGCCAAGTCAAAGGCAAATGCATAACATTAGGGAACATACCTCAAAGATACACTATTTCTGATTGGGTAGTCAGAACGGATTATACCTAAACATGCTGATTTGACATTACACACTGAGAGTAATAGCCACAGTTATACACATCCTCTTAAGTTGAACTGAGCACTCACCATCCACACTGACTCACACGCACAAGCATGTGTATATACAGACACATATTACACATAGAGTATATATGCACTCACACGCACACGCACACGCACACACACACACACACACACGCACACACAGACACATCTGTGTCACTTACCTGATGTAGTGGAACACAGAGCTTCTCTTGATAAGACAGGACAGGTGCTGAAGTCTCTAGCTGCCTTTACACCCCTCTGTCTCTCTCTCTTTGGACCTGACCGGACTAGACCAGTGTGGTACTACTCCACTGGTCTGTGAACTCTCTCTCTCTTTCCCTCTTGTTCTCTCTGTCCCCTCTCACCACCCCACAGAATGGCTGAGGGATTCCTCCCATATCTGGGATTTGTTCTCACTATAAATAGCAGTGTGATGCACAGAGAGGACCTGCTTTCCCTCCACATCAACCACAGACACTTAAGATACACACTCTCTCTCTCTCTCTCTCTCTATCTCTCTCTCTCTCACACACACACACACACACACACACACACACACACACACACACCAAATACCTCATTCACATGTCACACAGGCATCCTGAGATCACACAAATACATAGCCTATACACATACTGAACTCACACACATACATAGCCTATACACAAATTTGCTGTAAGTAAAACCTCATTCAGCTGACTCATTCAAAAAATAACACCAAACTTTTAGAACATGTATCTATTCATCTGTAACCAGTCCAAACACAATAACATGAACAACATCTTCTCTGCACTGGCATATCTATCTTCACCATAGGACCTGGAGAACAAAGCATCACCGAATACCTCATGCATGGGTACAACATAAACATAAGCTTTGAGTTCATACCACTTTGACTTCATATATCTTTACCTCCTGTAAGACATGTGAAAGTGCTACGCAATGCTGTGCTAAAATGCAACGCAAAAAGATAGAAGATGACAGAGTAAGTAGTAGCGCCCCCCTGGCCTGGTTTCGCCTGGTGCCTGTAGAATGAGGAGCCCGAGCAGCACACACACCTACACTCTATCCCCATCTAAAGGGGACAGTGAAACCTGTCGCACACAACAACTTAGCAAGGTGCACCGTGTCTCAAGGTCCTTACCTCCTCAGAACTGCTTGTAAGGCTCAGGGGCGAACCACGCCCTGCCTGGTCTCTGTCAGGTCCTCTCCTCCTCTTTCAGTTCCTCCTGTGAAGGAATCGCAGTGTGATTCCTTATTAAGATCCTGACCTAATTTATGCCCCGGCAGGCAGGACTCAGGGAGCCTCCTGATTGGTCTGCCGTTTGACATGACAACCCCATCCCTTGTGGAAACGATTCTGCCAGTTTTGATGTTTTCAGAACTCTTAACTAGGCTGATATGGTCAGATGACAGTGCCAGCCTCACTATGTAATATACAGTAAGCAGGGCATGCTATCACTAGGAAACCGCATCACATATCACCAGTACAGTCTCTCAGGTGTTATCCAATGGTTTAGTCTAGTGGATTCCGCAACAACACTGCCAGAACACACCACATTCATTCAGATAAAGTTAATGAATTCTAAAGACAAACTTGAAGAGAACTCCTGCCAAGGAAATTGCAAATATTGAGAAAGAAACTTTGGCTGCCCTATGACACACTGAGATGTTCTGCCACTCACCTCTTCCAAATAAACTGGCTGTGTATGTTGGCTTCCTGAAGGCTCTTGGTATCCCCAATGGCAGGCAACCTTTGCTTTCGACAAGAGGACATCAACTGTCCCAGCACCAGATACATGACCAAGCATCCAGGTAGCATGGCTATGCAAATTCCCACCTCTTTGCAATGCTTTCCAAAGGAAGACAGCTCACTTCCTCATTTGGCTGCCAATCAATGGCTTAAGTGTGCCACTACACCCGCCCACCCACATGACATGTAACTAAGCTATTTGTCTCACAAATGCATTACTGCATGCTCATTTAAAACAACAAAAGTAATTTTCATGTAATACAATATTAAGTATGTGACAGTGCTTCAGGTCACTATCCACTCCAGGACCAGGGTGTCTGTCTAATAACAACTGACTGGAATGGGTCTGGCCCAGGCGTCTTCCGGAGGTATGCCTACTGTCAGAAGGAGGCACTGTCATTATGTAACATGGGTCTGCTTAGCAGACTGGGGCCTCTCTCTTTGAATCAAAGGGGCACTCCTCTAATCGCTACATCTCTGTGACAGAGTGACATAATTGCGGCTTATCAAAACTACCCTTCACACAGATAATGAATCTTGTAAAACATCAGCTAGCCCTCGGGGTGACTGAGCTTCCATTGCAGAAGAACAGTCTCCAGTCTAGCCAGCATGGAAAATGACTCTTCAGATTGTATCTCAGAGACACTCCTGCAAGTTGCTCCTGAGCATTGTTAGGTTTTATTTCTGATGATGGCAGATTTGCCTGAGGTAAATGTTGACTTTATGATTCATGATCATTGACCTTTTATGTCATAACATTTAATTTTTGTGCACTCAGGAGCTTAAGTATTGAATAAGGTTCATCACCAAACACTTATGTAATGTTTTTCTCCTTTGATCAAGAGATGGTCAATCAATATCCAGTGCAGGAACCTAATATTTTCAACAGATGCATAGGCCTGAATAATAGTGTGTTAGTGGTTGGAAATATAACATACCACAGCAAAAGTGTATCCAAATCCAATATTAAAACATTTATAGCCTACATAAATATGTTGTATTTTAATTTTACATCCTAAATGAATTGTTAATCTTGGTCATACAGTAATTGATATTTTGAATATAGGTATCTAATATCTGAATATCTAATCTAATAATAAGGCCTATCTATAGAATATTTTTTTCATGAAATGAAAATAGGCTACCAACATAAAAACAGAGGTCGGGGAACATTTGCATTCTGGCTCAGCGATTACGTCCGGGTTGTGTTTTTTATCATCCTGGAAGTATGGCGTAGAGCATCATAGTAGATTATCCTGCAAAAACTGACAAGAGATCAGCTAAGAATCATTGTTGACACTGAACTGGAGTTAAACAGCTGATCGTGGAGCAGTTGTTTAAATGAAAGTCGCTGCAGTTTGGCGCATTGAAATGACGTCACGTGTATACAACGAGCTCCAGCAATAGCCAGCAAAACACTTTACCCTGCCTCACTCGCCCTGCAACTGTAGCAGGGGTCCTGTGCCATTGAATGGATACTGTATGAATGTGCTTTTGTGTATGCAACGTTACTGTTGCTTAATGTTACCTTCCTGTTGCTAAATGTTACGGTCCTTTCATTCATTTATTGTAACCCAAGCCATTCCGAAAGGGTAGCGCGAACCGTGTCGCAATGATACCCATCCCGATTGTAGTATGTGTGATGGGAGGATGGTGTGCCATTTACCTAACTGACACTCTTATAAAGGTAGGCTTTCGAACAATTAATGTCGTGAAGTATCTCTCTAAAATGTTTTATTTTTTGACAATCTGAAATTCACAGGCACCTCATCTCTAAATCTCGGTGATGCATGTGTTTGTCAGCCACTGTTTTATTGTGACATCTGCGTTGACAAGCAAGTCAATAGCATATCAACCAACATCTGTTAAACGCAGGATTTAGCCAACTTAGTTTGGTAGACAACGCGTCTTATTGTCAAACTGAGTTAGCCGATGATATCGGTGAGTTTAAACTGTACACTTTTTCTCCTAGACGTCTACATCTGTAAAGCACAGATATGAGACCTGGCTGTCGTCCAATGGACTCACTCTGTCCCCTTTCCACATACGATGGCAAACAGGTCTCTTCAACCGCCTGTTCGCCAGATGTGCTAGTCTTAACCCCCATTTCCTTCATGTATGGTCAGTACAATTTTTTACATCTCAGCTTTGGTTTTTATCTACATTTATCTTTTATCTCCCTCTTGCCCCTTATCTCATCTTAATGGTAATTATCAGGACACTGCTTGTCTTTTCTACAAAAGCTAGCCCCTCTATTCCACCTTCCTCTCTGTCATATTGTCTGTATGACCGATCTGATCTGTATGATGTCAAAGTCTGTATGACTTTAAATGAACACAATTCTGTGTGTGGATATTTGGGTTGCTTAAATGTTCGTTGTGGTAGCTAGAAGAGAGTTCTCAGAACTTGATAAGCAGTAGGCCCTAGCTTCCTGTGGATCTCAAACCTGTTTTTCTGAAATGAGACATTTTGCATCAGAAATTCAACAGCAATTTCTAATCAATAAAAAGTATGAGGAGATTGATACATTTGTGCCTATGTCTCGTCTACAGGTTCAGTATGGGTATGGTGTTTGGGGTGGTGGCTATGTTCGGCTCTGTGATCTTGCTCTCACGGACGCTGCACCAGACCCTGAAGCAGATGACCTCAGAAGCTCCGGAAGGTTCTCACGAGCAGGTGCTGCAGGTGGTGGTAAGTGCCAGAGTTTAAAGACCACCATCCAAAATAAAAATCCCAACCTAGTGTGAATAATATTCCAAACGTTATGGATTTAATTAGCTTGATTCCTGATTAATACATGGTGATGATCTTTGCATCACACTGGCTCGACCTATGTACTAAATATGATAACACTTCACCATAGCCTTTCACTTATGTACACAATACTGTTGTAATAGTGATGTGGAGTGTTACCAGAAGTGTGCTTAGAGATGTACTTTTGCCACAATAATAATACAAATAATAATAATGATAATTGTATTTAAAAGTCCCAGGGTCACTACACACATACAACAAAAAATACAAATACAATTTATAAACAACAGAAAAAATGTTACAATAAATATGCCGGTGTGTGAGTTTTTGGCACAGTAGCAATGAATGCCCTGTAGAGCAACATGCGACTTGCTGAGGTGAATAGTAAGCTAGTGTTTTGATGGCATAATAAGCAATTGGGAAACACTCTACCATGACTATGCAGGAAGAGAGATAAGATGAGGTGACTCTAATGATTGTAAAGGAAATAAATGTAGTGGAAGTGGGAGAGCTGGTGGTTTTAGTAGTGGGGAAACAAATGTGGGGTTTCCCTTTTCTTCTCTCTCATGTTTCTTTTTCCACTGGTCTTCTTTTTGCCGTGATGTCACGACCAGGTTCCCGGGGTGAACTTGCCTGTGAGTCAGCTGGCTTACTTCTTCAGTGCCATCTTGGTCAGTGGAGTCATACATGAGTTTGGCCATGGGGTGGCAGCACTGAGGTGAGCACGCCATCAGAACTGCACACAAGAAGCATGCAGCATTTACATATGAATGAACCAGTGGAACTTACGAGAAATCTGTGTCATCCATCTATTGAGCATATGCCTCATAGAATGTGCTCATTTAGACATCTGTAGTTGAAATGTGTACAGTCAACTGAGTTTAATTGTGTTTGTATTTTTGTTTGAAAATAATGTTCTCATACCACTATGTCCAGACATACGAGATTTTAGAGTCCGTACATAATAATAAATAAATAAATAACCATACAATCATCAGCGCATAACCCCATGATGACCCATTACCTCCTTACAGGGAACAGGTGCGGTTGAATGGCTTTGGGATCTTTGTGTTTGTAGTGTACCCCGGGGCCTTCGTGGATCTCTTCACCACACACCTGAACCTCGTCTCTCCTATTCAGCAGCTTCGCATATTCTGTGCAGGTGAGAGACACACACACACACACCGTTTTTTGTTTGTTTGTTGTTCTGTGTTAGTGTCTAGTCATCATCTTGGTTATTTTAAAAGATTGTGTTGATATTCTTTGAGATCTTAAATGCACTTTGTGTGTGTGTGTGTATGTTTGTGTGTGTCCTTCCCTGTAGGAGTATGGCACAACTTCGTACTGTGTGTGGCTGCGCTGTGCTTTCTGCTGCTCCTACCTCTACTGCTGTTTCCGTTGTACTATACTGGGGCAGGGGCCTTAGTCACAGAGGTTGTGGAAGTGAGTGTTATTCTTCTACACTGGGGCCGGTGAAGTTTCAGCTGTATAGTGTTTATAAACATGCCCATCAAGGTTACAACAGCCTTGCGAGATAGGAGTTGTGTTTTTACTGATGGATTCTAATAACACATAGCTCGACCTACTCCACATGTCAAGGTAATTAAGAGAAACATGTCATGCTGTTTACATAAAGAAAAACTATGAATCTAAGAGACATGGGGTAGATGCTTGAAGCTGCATTCTCTTTGGACTAGCACACAACACTACTTATTCTAAGTTACATAAATGCAAGGCCGGCAGTGATGTTTGTTAGCATACAATGAATTGTTCCGGAGCAAGCAGTTGGTTTGTTGTTGATGACACAAATTGCCTACTTAGCATGATCAGTTGTATCATTATGCACAGTGCGACGTGGGTAATTTAAATTAAATGCTGCCTGCACACATAAATAAGGACACTGTTGTAGAGAAAAGTACATAGAATCATCTTCTCTCTCTGGGTACCCCTCTAGGGCTCCCCCAGTAGCGGGCCACGGGGGCTGTTTGTGGGGAACCTGGTGACCAGTCTGGAGGACTGTGCGGTGCACGGTGTGGAGGACTGGAACTGGTGCATCCGGCAGCTCTCCCAGCAGCCCCAGACCGGCTACTGCGCCGGAACCAAAAACCTGCAGATCAGCTGGGCCGCCGGACGAGGTACCTGCCCTGGGGGCTGCACTCACGGGCCATGAGGTCCTGTTTAGGTGCAATCCACAGGACGCGCAAGGGCAAATTAATTCTGTATCATTGTGTTGTCAATTTCTAATATCAGCAAATGCATCTGATTGGAGACAGATCATGTAGAGCTTTGGTGTTGCTGTAGTGTTTTGAAGGTACAACTTTCCAGCTGTAAAACATCTTCATGTTTGTTGTCTACCCCATGCAACACTTCCCCTTCCTTGTTCTGCTGCTTTGTAGCTTACAAGCGTCTGGACGGGACAATGGAATGCTGCAGCAACAACAGCCTGACAGACCTTTGCTTCTCTTACCACAACAACCAGGAGGGCAAGATGGTAGACGGTCATACAGTACATACAGACGCAGAGGTTAAGACACACACACACATACACACACACACACACACACACACACACACACACAAATTCGACTTGAATAATGTGTTTGCCAGACTTAATAATATGGAACAGCCATGTAGAACTACTCTAGCACAGTACTACAGGGCAATCATCTCTCCTCTGCAAGAAGACCCATCATGATCCACTAAGTAAGCCTGACTCTTCCCCCATCCCATCCCCACTCCACTGCAGTACGCCTGTTTACCTGCACGGAAGACCATGGAGTCCAGTCGCACCTGCAGGACCAACGCGGACTGCCAGCAGCCGCAGCCAAAGCAGCAGGATGGCGCAGGGCCCAGCCTGTGTATGGTTCCCTCGCTAGAGAACCAGACACGCCTGATCCGCGTGCGCCACCCTCCCCACCAGGACATGCTCTTCGTCGGGTACCCCTCTCACCTCCAGTTCTCAGGTGAGCCCCACCTGGTGGACTGGGTTGATTAAGAACATCTTTTCCATTTTACATAGTTTTACACTTCCTGTTCCTGTGAGTACATTCCTTAATGGTGGTTTATTAGATGTACTCGACCCAACATGTAGGCCCCATAGCCATGGCCAACCTTGGGTTTAGTACACAAATGCATCTGACCTGCAATCAGATATAATATAGGTCTTCAGATGATTGTTATCTGGTTTGGATTAATCAGTTGAATTAGCGAGATCAGTACTGCTTGTGTTTGTGGATGACAGTGTTTTAGTAGTGCTGTGTTATCTGCGCCGTGTCTCCCACATTTGGATCATCTCCCACGGCTACACTAAGTTCTCTGCTTTATTTCCTCCTGTCCTTTAGTGAGTCTTACAAACTTCGTGCCTCGACTCGGCTTCCTCCACCTTGACCTGCCAGTGTTGCTGGAGACCTTTTGCAAGTATCCTTTGAAATGTATTTGTAGAACATTCACTTGTACTTTATTGTAACATATTTCAACTTGCCCATGAAAAAGACATTAATTCCGACATGAACTTGTTTACAGAATTTGAGCGTCATACCTGCATGAAGTAGTACAATGCATAATATTCTTGCAGTTAGTGCAATTCACAATATTCATAAACATAAAAATAAACAATAAATATAACAATGGGTTCACAATGCCAGCTGCTAATGCCATAAGTTTGTGAAGAAATTTCAGTCAACTCACACATTAATTAAGGAACATGAAGATGAACATGTAGCTTGGATTGTGTATCGAGTAACGTGTAGCGAAACTATTCAACTCACCCTATGACCCTTGACCCAAGCCGCTTTGAGATACCTGGTGTCGTTGTCTGGAGCCCTGGCAGTGGTGAACGCCGTGCCCTGCTTTGCCCTGGACGGCCAGTGGATGCTGACGTCCTTCCTGGAGGCCTCGCTGGGCACGCTCCTGCCGGAGAGAAGCAGCCGGGAGATGCTAGGCTTCTGCATCCTGCTGGGGGGCAGTGCCCTGCTGGCATCCAACGTGGCGCTAGGACTGTGGATGGTCACGGCACGATAGCACACACACATAGACACACTCACACCCAAAGACAGACAGACAGACAGACAGACAGACAGACAGACAGACAGACAGACAGACAGACAGACAGACAGACAGACACACAAACACACAAACACACAAACACACAAACACACATACACACACAAACAAACAGATGGGGCAGGAGGACATTGTTGGATCCTTCTCTGATCATCAGTTTAGAGCCCTCTTTCTGACTGAACAATCAGATCAAAGTGGTAATTAACTCAGACTCAGAGACCCTTGAAGGGGATATAAAAACTACAATTCCCATTATCCTCTACCCTTGTATAAGAAAGCAACACAGTCAGTTACACTGTGATGTAGTGTAAGGTCCCCCCCTCAGAAGATGGCCAGACATTGAAGATGACTGATTCTTTAATGGGATTGATTGCCCATACAACTGGTGCGATGGCCTTAGGAAGATTGAGTGCATCCTTGTTCCCAAAAAAAACGTCTGAAAAAACGTCTGCTACTGTTTGAAAAAGCACAAAGGGACACCACCAACCAAGGACATTGTTAAAGTTGTTTTAGTCATACATAATATCCCATGCATAAACACAGAGTGTATGACATGTCATGATGTCCTTGCTATGCACACATTGAAACCACACCACCTGAGGATATATTCCAGTTTGTTGCAATGTTTGTCTTTGTACACCAGTGTCCCTATTTCCACTCTTATGAACTATGTGTGTGTCTGGGGGGGTTATATCCCACTTTCACTTCCTATATCCACTGGAGGGGGTTCATGTTAATTCCTCAAACGGTTTGCTGAACCTCAGGAGAAGTCGTGCCTGTTGTAAGAGCCGATTGGTTGGGAGACACACCGGAAAAATGCGTTGAAATCATTGTTTTTAAAAAATAACACCCTCTGTAGACTTCCCATCAAATTTAGAACCTGCTTTTGTGTAAATAAAGAATGTATTTGAAGGAGTGTGATTAGGAGGACTACTGGAGACTCTTAAATACTGAAATGCTAAAATATTCTTTTTATTTAATGTAAGTGATTTGTATGTTTTGGCGATAAATATGCCTTATTATTATTTTTATAGGTTGAACTTATTATTGCATACCACTAGAGGGCACTCTTACAGTGGAATCTGGAAGTTGTTATGATTGGCCTTGATAAAATAAAAAAACATTGAAATCCCTATTATAGGCTTGTGCCAGATCTGTCGGTCAAAGTCACAACATCCAACCAGAACAGACTACTTCCACTAGCAGAAACAGTATGCTGGTTAGCGCGATCAGCGGTGAGAGATGCAGTCATTTTAGAAGGCCAAGCTCTGCAATCCGTGCCATGCTCACACATGAGTAAACTCGGTCTCATTTGGAAGGGAATTAAGACTCTGTGACACTTCCATTTCAGCTTCGGCCTCATCTTCCACTTGCCGTCCCCCGAGCACTGAGCATCCGCTCTGCATGGCCCTGACGTGACGTCCTGTGGGAACACAGAGCACTGAGCATCCGTGCTGCATGGCTCTGACGTGCCGTCCTGTGGGAACACAGAGCCTGTCAGGGTGCTAATGGTATCTGAGTGTTCCTTCTGGCCTGTCCCAATGGGGGTGGGGGTGAGAGGTTCTAATAGCAGTGATGGGAACAAGTTGTTTTCATTTGCCTCTGTGAGGGAGCATCACGTGTCTAGTGAGATCCAGCACTGGTGTGTGTGTATTATGAGTAAAGTTAAACGATACACTATCCTCAAACTGCATACGGTGCTATATTTAGTGTGACTTAGTGAGCCTTTTGCCAAAATATTTCCAGTGGATGTTCTGAGGATTTGTTTCCTGAAATTGTTTCCAGATTATTATTCCAGTAAACTACATCATCAGTAACGAGCAATAGTAATCAGCTCTCAGAAGCTGGAAGAAACCACTCTTGTTTTTGGATATAAGCTTGCTAAAGCGATCAGTATCGTGTGATTACTGCCGATAGTGGCGAATGTACTCTAAGGTACCCTAAGGTCATGTACCACAGATGACGTCCCTGACAGCCCATGGGTAAAAGGAGGGAACTGAAATCCTCAATTCCTCCCCTTCAAATTATTTTCTCAAGTTCCCTCCCGAGGTGGGTGGTTGCTTACAGGAACTCCTAGCTTTGATCCATGTGTGGCGTGGCGCTCTGCTATATATACACACGTAAGAAAGGTTACTCATTGTTTTGCTTTGCTACAGTGCAGTGTGTTTAGTTATTTTTTTCTTGGATCACGTCCTCCCAGCTGATCGTGCAGTGTGAGCTGAGGGGACGTTGTCCTGGGGGACAGAAGGCCGCCTCATGTCTGCACTGTCTCACAGGGACGACAATTACGCCAGGATGTGGCTATGACGGGAGGGACTCCAACCCCACACAGACATGGGCTTACTCCCTTACTCCCACATCACTGCCATTGACGGGTGTGTGTGTGTTTATGCACGCGTGGTGCACCTTCAATGTATGCATGTGGGGGAGTCTGTGGTTTTTCGCAAAGAAAATCTAATTGTAGGTTGTGCCAGAACTCCTCTTATGACCCTTTGGGATATGTGTTTTTTTTTTTATCCAAAAGCTCCAGTGTGTGAATCTCTGAGGTCTTGGGTTTTAACTCCTCCAGTGTTTGTAACATTCCTCCCTGTGTTATTTCTCACTGTCAGGAAGGTTAAAGTTAACCTGCTATTATATCAGCTGTTTTAATCGGCTCCACAGCTTCCTGTGGTTTAAAGCGTGAACAGTAGGGCGCTCTCTGACAATGTAACACTGCCAACCCAGTACAGTAGCAGCAGTGATAAATAGATACCTGGGCAGAGGTAATGATTGCTGGGTACCGGAACTGCGAACACCCCTTTTGGGCCCCTTAAAGCAGTGCTAGCTACAGAGCTATTTGGCCTGAGTGGCTGTCTGGTTTGGGGGTAGCATGCCTGACTCCAGCTCTTGAGATTGTGGGTTTGAGTCCTGATGGTCCAAACAAAGTTCCATACTACTAAATTACATTGGCCAGTACAGCTTATGTGAACCGCAGTGAGAAGCCGCTGTAAAAATAATGACTGTGGTTTTTCTGGATGAGGCTTTCTTACCTGGAACTGTGCCTCCATGTTTTAAAAATAAACCGAACAAAGAAGACACTCTTTGGGCCTTCAGCTCCTTCCCCCACTCTCTCTCTCTCTCTCTCTCTCTCTCTCTCTCTCTCTCTCTCTCTCTCTCTCTCTCTCTGTCGCACACTCCCTGCGTCTTGTCTTGTACGGGTAATTGTCAGGTTGTGTGACGGTAATGAGAGTGTGGATGTCAGGTGCTGTATTTTTGTGTCCCATGCTGGATTAGAGCTTATTTTCCATTTTTAGATATGGCCATTTGTGCGCGTGTTGCTTACCACCCTAAGGGCAGGCTGTATTGACACTGGTACATTTAAAGGATGGTACATTTAAGGGATGTTTACACTATCTACCCATCTACCCACACTCAATGGCTTCCCAACACTAACATCAAAAACCTTGGTGTAACTATCAACCAAGACCTCCTACTTGACTCACACATAAAACAGATCTCAAAGACATCATTTTTTCTTTTACGCAATATTGCCAAAATTAGAAAGGTCCTATCCCTCCAAGATGCAGAAAAACGAATCCACGCATTTATTACTTCCCGCCTCGATTACTGAAATGCTCTCCTGTCCGGATGCAGCATCAACACAATAAAGAGCCTCCAACTTATACAGAACGCTGCTGCTCGTACACTCACCAGAACTAAAAAATATTAACACATCTCACCGGTACTCGCCTCTTTGCATTGGCTCCCCGTCAAAAGTAGAATCGATTTCAAAGTACTCCTGCTAACATATAAAGCCCTAAACGAACTGGCTCCAAACTACCTCAAGGAATTAGTCGTCCCCTTTTGCCCTCCAAGGCTGCTCCGTTCCCAGAGTGCAGGCCTCCTGGTAATTCCAAGAATATCAAAAACCACAATAGGAGGCAGAGCCTTTAGCTACCGAGCCCCCCTCCTCTGGAATAATCTCCCTGCATCCATCCGAGATGCAGACACCGTACCTATATTCAAAGCTAAAGACATTCCTCTTTAGTGCATCCTATAGCCAAAAGTAATTGCGTCGACAAACCCATCACCTGCTGCGCTAGCCACCCAGACATATCCGAACACAAATAATGTTCTAATTTAAAAAAAAAAAAAATTCATCTGTGTGTGTGCAGGTTGCAAGTTGCAGGCAGTGTATGTTGCACTGTGAAAGAGTGCTATAACAGATCTTGGTGTGACATGCAGCTGTCCTCACTCACCAGAGCTAAAATAGAAAACTTACGACTGATATCTCCATAAGTACACTACCAAACTAAATAACAAAAGCCAGCATTACTAAACATATCTTCTCCCTTTCTCTTTCTCTCTCTCTCTCTCTCTCTCCTTCCATATCATATTGCTTATGCTTATAATAACACTGATAAAATAGCCATACTGCCTACTGTTAAATCTACTACCCAAATGTATCTCCCTATCTGTTTCTGAAATTGATGTCTACTAACATAAATGTTCTCTCTCCCTTATAGCATGTTCCAATCGCTGATGGAAGTGGAACTATAGCTCCTCACCCCCACCACTCCGCATCTACGCACATGGACAGCTGAACTCTACCCACTCACTTTCTTCCTTTTCTTTCCCTTTTCTTTCCCTACTAATCAAGACTATCTCCACCATGGGACGCTGCTGTAGTCTTTCCACCTGGTCTACCTGGAGAAACCATCGGCTAATCGCACCCACCACCACTGCATTGCCGTACACCTACTCTACCCAATACCCTATGCCAGCACTTATATACAATATACATTATTGCCATCACTGAAATGTTTCTCTGTCCCTACATCCCTTACCCCTGTAACAGTAACCCTATTGGTACAGTAATCTGGTCTTGCCTGTATCATGTATTTACCACCGGTGTCTGTTTACATACTATGTCCAGCGACCAAATGCTGGCTGTGTATACCCCCTGTTGCTTCCTTTCCCCTTCTATCACACAATCCTCCCCCTTCCCCCTTCCCCCCTTGCCACCTTCCTGTCTCCACCCGGCCGACCTCAAGCAGATGGGTCCCCCCTTATGTGCCGTGGTTCTGCCTAAGGTTTCTTCCTGCCCAACAGGGAGTTTTTCCTTGCCCCTGTTGCCATTGTGCATGCACTAAGGGGGTTTAGGCTCTGGGCTCTGTTAAGCGCCTAGAGGCAATTGTATTGTTATGGCGCTATACAAATAAAATTGAATTGAATTTTATTGAATTGTGATGCATTGTGGTGTTTAGTCCACGTAGTGACGCTTGTGAAACAATAACCTGGTGTGTGACCATGGCCAACAAAGTAGCCATTTATACATGAATGTCTGTTTACAGTATGCTTCACCTTAGTGTCCATCAGAGTGATATGTGTATCACTGCATTTCTTTCATAAAGGTTATGTGGCATATAGCAATAGCAATTATTAATTGTGTGTGGCAATCTCAGAATAGGAGATTTACAGAGAAATCAGTCAGATTTTCAATTATCTCTTAATTCTTTTATGATAAATGGGTGGAGCTCACATTTTAAATGAAATAAAAATAGAAACAGGAAACAGAAGTGTGTGATCTCAGTCACAGCTGACTGTGTGTAGGCACTGAGTCTGGCTGCTAAAGTCTTCACCCATCTTTATGAGAACGCAACCGGAACACATTTCAGTTCTTCACTGTTTAAGTCATCTATGGGTTTTCCATCCCCTTGAAGTACAATACAACCATAACAGTGAAACAGACATTGTTGTTTGTGTTCCTTCCCTTTTCCTCTGCTCACATACACACAGTGCTCATATGAGTTAATGTTGTGCTTCAGTTAGTTCTGAGGCGCTGCCACTGGTAAAATCTGTTAGGAGGTTGGATTCGGTAGACGTGCTTAAAGAGTAATTTCATTATTTACTTTGACAGTAATTGCCTGGTCTGAACTTCTATACCAGACATCAGACCAGTAAGTCACTCTTGATTTATCACCAAACAGTAATTGCACAGAACACCCTGTCCTCTCAAGCAGACCCAGCGTGAACCAGATTATGCCCAAGAACCAGGTGTATGTGTGTGTGTGTGTGTGTGTGTGTGTGTGTGTGTGTGTGTGCGTGTGTGTGTGCGTGTGTGTGTGTGTGAGTCTCTGTGTGTGTGTGTGAGTCTCTGTGTGTCTGTGTGTGTGTGTCTGTGTGTGTGTGTGTGTGTGTGTGTGTGTGTGTGTGTGTGTGTCTCTGTGTCTCTGTGTGAGTCTCTGTGTGTCTGTGTCTGTGTGTGTGTGTGTGTGTGTGTGTGTGTGTGTGTGTGTGTGTGTGTGTGTGTCTCTGTGTGAGTCTCTGTGTGTCTGTGTGTGTGTGTCTGTGTGTGTGTGTGTGTGTGTGTGTGTATGTGTGTGTGTGTGTGTGTGTGTATGCAGGATCTAGAAGCTTGTCTCACTATATTGCATGAGTGTTTTCTTTATAACAACATCAAAGTCAAATGTATTTATAAAGTACATTTAAAAACAACTCACATTGTGAGTTTTTGTAATGCATAATATGGTCATAAAAACCCTTCCCTAGACTTAGTGAAAGTAGAACAAAGAACTTGTTCTCCCTTGTACGTCCTTTTGGACAAAAGCGCTTGCAAAATGACTAAATGTAAATGTATGTAAATGTATCCCATTAACATGTTATTGTATTTTATCTCCCAACTCATTAAGTGGAGAAAAAAAACATCCATCTAGCCCAAAGAGGAAGTGAAATGTTACATAGGCCTCTCACCTTGTCCTGCAAGTGCTGATATGACCTATAACTGCAAATTAACTGTAGCTAACTTCCCATGTGTCACCTTTGCATGTAACTTTTTATGGAAGGCGCAGTCTAGAATGAAGTATTGATGTTACAAGGTCTGGTTCTACTGAAAGTAAATTCCCTTAGAAGAAATCAATGAGAAATGTTTTGGAGGGGCTAACAACAGCTTGGGATGGACACCTAGGGAGAGAAAACTGTCTGCTAAATGAATAAATGTGAATGCCTCAGCGGTGGGAAAGGCTTCATCAGAACTAAAAGCTGCCATAAAGATGGAAGGAAAACAATGTTTACTGCAATATGTCTCTACATTGTCGCGGAGGCCAGACAGGAAGAAAGAAGGGAGGGGGAAGAAAGGGATGCAGTTGCACCCCAAAGCTGGGGAGTAACTAGTTACATGTAACGGAGTAACATAATTAAGTTACAAACAAATGTAATTTAAAATGTAATTAAATTACAGTTACTAATCCAAATGTTGGTGATTACAAAGGAGTTGCACCCAAATATATTCCTTTCATTAAAAAGCTTTAAAGCTTATATGTACAATATAACATTCATTCCGTCTAGACAGGGTCCATTCATTTGACCATAGGTACTTACATTTTGAGCGTTGTGTTCGAATGGTTCTCTTGTTTAAATTTGCACTGCCTCTCATCTCAATCAAAAAGTAATTAAAAGTTGTAAAGTAATAATTACTTCCAGCAAACACTTTAAACAGGGTCACTAGTAATCTGTAATCTATTACACTTCAAAGGTCACCTTACCAACCCGGCTGGAGACCTGAGAGTGGAGTCAAGCCAAAGGGTCAGAAGCTTGAAGAGTCCAAGAACAGGATCAAGTGGTCAGAGTCCGACGAAGCAGTGGAGAGCAGTCGAGAAAGTTGGATGAACACCGGGGTAAACTGTGGCAGAGAGCCCAGTGCCCAGTTAACCTGTTCGGGGAATCTTGTATTCTTGTATGAAGAATGCAGCAGCAGGAATGGCAAGGTGACCATTAGGAAGGCAGTAATAAGGGCAAAGGAGAGGAGAAAGAAGGTAGCAAGGTTATGACCTGGAGGCAGGCAGAAGACCTGGTGGCAAGCAGAAGGCAGTTCCACAATCACTGGAGGAAAGCAGAACAGTCAGAAAGTGCTCTTAGATGAGGTCAGAGGAAGGCTTATTAAAGTGACATTATTGTACTTTAAAATAACAGCTTTAAAATGATTTTGGTGGTACACTGACTTGTAGTATGGGTAATGGTGCCATTGCCACAGCACACCTGGTACTGTAACCTTGGGGTACAGGGCGCGAGACTTCTCGCGAGAACTACTTAATGCTGTACGGCACCACCTCATGCAACATTTAAGGTCGTTTTATACCTGTTTTTAGACGCAGAATCGTAAGCACGTAAGATACACAAGGGACTCGTTTTGGTTTATGGTTCTTTAAGGTTCCCTAAGGATTGTGCGTGTTGCAAAGCAAATCAACGCCAGAACTGTAGGTTTTATTTTGAGTGAAGTAAGCGTATTTATTGCAGCAGGACAAAGGAAAAAAAACTTACCGGAGCATGAAAGTATAGTGGGCGGAAGGCTTGATGTTATGAATACATGTGTTACACAAAATACAAAGGTTGGCAATTCAGTACCAGTGGCGAAAAAGACAGATCACATGATGCAGAAGTTTGTTTATTGACACACCTTTTAATGACGGCCACAGCGCTTTAAAACAATGTGTTTATGAGTTACATCATTCAAAGATGAAAGGAAAACGATGAGAGAATCGCCAGGTGTACCTTCTCATCATGAGTGTATAATGTCAGTGCTTGTAAATACAATGGTGTTGGTCTTATAAGTGTTTAAAGGAGTTCATGTATTCGGACCTCTTCTGATATGTTTGTTCATAATCCACAAGAAAGGCTTGTGAGACGGTCTGCAGGCTATTCATGAATAAAATAAATTCTGGGTCTAGAAAAGACTGTAGTATGCTATGAAACCGGAAACGTGAGACTCATGAAAGGCTGTGGTTAGCAGGCCAATCACAGTCTTTGCGAGCTGCGTAGGGCCGGCATATCTTTGTCGGATAGTCAGACATTTTGGGGGACGCACTCAAGGGGCTCTTGTGTATCTAATGCATTGCGTTTAAAACCAACTCTAAATTGGCCTTTATGTATCTCACGTGCTTACGTTTCTGCGTGAAAAGCGAGCATAAATTCCACTTAATAGACCCACCCAATGCGCTAGCTATAAGAGGAGGCTAGCGCAGTATTTGCTGTATGGACATCATGGCAGAGGCGATGAAGAAACCGAGAAAGACGTTGTCGGAGGATAGGAGGGAGAAAGAGAGAGTAACCAAGCAAGAGCACCAACAAGTAACCAAGCTTGTTGGACTAGTCATTTATAACTTATTAGCTGTCTTGCTATGTCTTGTGTTGCGCTTGATTGATATTTGGCTGTGTTCGGAAAGTTGTCGATTTGCTAGTTTTCATCATAAACATCCCTGCCAATGAAATTTATGAAAAAAATTGACGTAGGCTGTAACTTTATTGGTGCCATCCTTGTCTCACAGAGATTTGTAGCTTTTCCAGATGCCCAAAGTCATTGTCCTGTGTCAGGCTACCATCCAAATAAATTCATCTCATCAAAAAGTGTAATCAGTCTTCATCAATCTCACGCCAATAAGCCTTGGAAATTGGTGGCTGGAAGGAAACAGAGGACGGACGAAGAAGTGCAGAAGGAGGTGGTGGGCAGGGTCCAGACATGGTGGGCAGGCCTCGGATGGGGTGACCCCGCCAGCCTATGGTCCAGATCAAACAAGAAGGGGAGGTAGGACCTCTTTGTCTCTGAGGATACCAGGATTGAGCAGAAGGGGCACAGAGTGAAAGCTGTGACACAGGGGCAGCGGAGGCGTTGGACAATGCGGGAGAGTGTCGTGAATCAAGCAATCAACTAAGCAGACTTCTAGAAACTACCACAGGCTTGACTCTGTTTTCTCATCGGGGCACCCTACCCTGAACTTGCAACCTCCAGTGGCTTGGGACAGAGCAAACCTATGACCTCTGCGAGACTATCAATTCTTCTCTCCAGCACATTCTGTCAGGTTGCAAAACAGCACTGACAAAGGGTCAGGTTAGATGGCGACATGACCCTTGGGCCTGGGAAGTTGGCAGAGCCTCACCACGGAGAGCAGAAGGCAAGAGGCAACTAAAAAGAGTCCAGCAGAATGACAGAGGATCCACTTTCTTAGGCAGGGGGTCTCAGCTATAATGTATTTCATTTCATACTGTATGTTGTACGTGAAAGAAATATAAAGTGTTAACACACAAAATATGTCAGTATGGGCATCATATGATGACAAGTACTCTGGTAGTGTATTACTATCAAGTGATAGGACAACTTTTTAATTCATTGAACATTTTTGTTACATTCAGAGAACTAACGTCACACAAGTAAACAGCCTCTGCTAAGAAGTTGTCCTCTGTCACATTTAAATGAATGTTTTGGAAACTGAGACACTGGTGAACTAAGCGGTTGGTTTTGTTGTTCTGCATACTTTTTGGCTGTGACTGTGATTTTTGACACAGATGGCTGGTTAGACATACACTATTGCCAGCCAAACAGCTTCAGTGAAACATCTTCAGGCCACAGTGTCATTCACATAGAAATTCAATATTCTCACATTTTAATCTTAAACATGCTTGCTTTGGACTTTTTTGGCAAGGCGTCTTAACCGGAAACATGAAATGTGATGTGTGTTTTTATCAATTTGAGTGTAAGAGTGTGCACTGTACATTTTACAGTGTTTTTGTGTGTATTTTTGCGCATGTGTGTGGGCGTATGTGAACGTGCTTGTTTTTGTCATGGAGGGTGGAGTGAAGGGTGTTTACGACGAGTTAATTGTGCACACGCATGGGTATTTACATGTATGTCTGTGTCTGTGTGTAGGTCTGCTGAGTCTTGTTATTTAAAGTGGGTTGGGTTAAATGCTTATCTAGACTAATGACACACTGTCAGGCTGTTACTCTTCCCACTGTAAACACTGAAGTTTTAGCACAGGGCTGGGCCCAGGAATGTGTCATCTCAGACATGACGTGCTTTTCTGCATCTAAAACAGTATCGGTATCTACCCTCTCTCTCTCACACACACACACACACACACACACACACACACACACACACACACACACACACACACACACACAAACACACACACAGAGCGAGAGACTCTCTCTCCTGAAATGTAAAAGTGTGCTGATTGTCTCATACGGTTCACTTGCTCTGTGTGGAATTACATAAATCATCTTAGTACTAATGATTTTCTCATTTTGTTTTCGTTGCTTTCTTAAGGTTTGAATGTGGAGTATGTGTAGTCTTATAAAATGAAGTTGCCGACATACTTTATACATTTGACAGTGCAATGTATTACAAGCTAGCCAAGTAAGGTTTTCAAGGTCACAAACTTCCAAGGCTTATTGACAAAGACTGATCGTGAGAATCGTTTATTTGGATGCTAGCCTGAGAGGTCATGTCGATAACTTTGGGCATCTGGAAAAACTTCACATCTCTGTGAGACAGGGAAGACCAATAAGATTACATCATATTCTTTCATAAGTTACATTGGCAGTGATGTTTATGATAAAAACAAGCAAGAAAACAACTTTTCTAACACAGCCAACATCAAGCAAGCGCAACACAAGACATAGCAAGACAGCTTATAAGTTATTACTGACCAGTCCACCAGAAAGAAGGCCAGCTTGGCATCTGACTTGCATCCTTTTGTAACGTTTAACTCTCGCCAATGTCTAAAGGCCAGTCCAAGACTGACTATCAGTTTGGTCTCTTACTTAGTTACTCTCTTTTTCTCTTCCTTTTTTCCGACAACGTCTTTCTCGGTTTTATTTGTCATCTCTGTCATGATGTCCATACAGAGAATACTGCGTTAGCTTCCTCTTATAGCTAGCACATGGGTCTTGTTGTTGCATAAGGTGGTGTCATAAAGCATTATGTAGTTCTTGTCTCCAAGTCAATGTACCACCAAAATGATTTTGAAGCTGTTATTTTAAGGTACAATTGTATGGAATCAGATCAATGCCATAAATATTTTGTAATCTGTAATATAGATTTTGTATCTGTGAAACCCTCTACACTTTCAAAACCTATCTACAGATACGGATTTCAAATACGAAATGTATCTACACTTTCAAAAACTATCTACACTTACAAAAATCTTCACTTTCAAAATCTATCTGCAGATATGGATTTCAGTTACGGATTTCAGTTATGCATTACGGATACGGATACGGATTTCAAGTACGAGTTACGGATATCTGTTACGAATTACAAAATCTTTTTGGCACTGTCTTTACTTCCTTTCTAAAGAGCCAATCAGCGCTTTTGGCAGATTTTCTAAAGCGCCAATCAACACATTGTATCCTGTACTGACTAGCCAATCAGCGGCGCTAGCTTGCTGGTAACTGGGAAAGTTGAGTGAAACGGTGTATGCAGCAGTCATGGATCAGAGACCGAGAAATGGCACAAGTAAGAAGTCCTATATTTGGAGTTGTTAATAAAGTCATTGTAAAACGCACAATCATAGTCAGTGGTTTTCACTCCACACTTCGTTACACCTGTTTCAAAGATCCTTGTCGTTGTATGGAAGATATTAGGATCTGCTTTGGTAGCTAACGAAAGCCAACGTTAGCATTTTCGTGACCGATCTCCTATTCACATTTAATTAAGTTAACAATGAACAGTAGTCATATGACCCATTATCACGATGAGAACATTTAGCAGACAGACTGCTATTGTCTTGTTCTCCAGACACATGCAAAGTGATGGTGGGGGTATACCGTTAAGTGCATATGCATCCTCAACAGCTGGATAATGACCAGCCTGATTTCAAAACCACCTTGTAATGTCAATTTCGTTTCTTTTCATGGCACTTTGGGGTAGGCTATTTGTAACCCTTTTCTGAAGTCCTTGAAAACGTTTTATTGTGTATTTTGTGTGGAAGCGAGTTTTCTAGCGTCTCAGTGGAAGAGATATATGAGACCAATTTCTTAGTTACAATGCGTTCTGCAGCCAAGCGATCTCTGAATCGCCAGAGCCTAAGATTAACTAAATAGTACAGGTGTTCATCAGCCCTTTGGGCCAGACATAAGGCATGCTTGTTTAACTTCCCCCACGGTGTTCGTACACCGAATTGTATTCAAACCTTGCGGGGGAGACCCCAGATCTCTCCCTAGGCAGAGCGGTGGCAGATTTAGGTTATAACTATTGAATAATGAGCGGGCCAGCAGCAGTTGCCAGCAAGCTAGCGCTGATTGGCTAGTCAGTAGAGGATACAATGTGTTGATTGGCGCTTTAGAAAATCTGCCAAAAGCGCTGATTGGCTCTTTAGAAAGGCAGTAAAGACAGTGCCAAAAAGATTTTGTAATTCGTAACAGAAATCCGTATCCCTATCCGTAATGCGTAACTGAAATCCGTATCTGCAAATAGATTTTGAAAGTGAAGATAGTTTTTGAAAGTGTAAATAGTTTTTGAAAGTGTAGATAGTTTTTGAAAGTGTAGATACATTTCGTATTTGAAATCTGTATCTGTAAATACATTTTGAAAGTGTAGATGGTTTCACAGATACTAAATCTATGTTACATATACAAAATCTATATTACAGATTACAAAATATTTATGGCATTGATCTGATTCCATACAATTGTTGCATAATGTTACTTTAAGGTAGATGGCTGAAGAAAGTTAATCCTATAACTTCATTTTAAAAGCTGGGTTGTTTGAAATAATAAAAAAATGTATGTGAAACCACTGAACATAACATGCCATTTAACATGGTCTATAATACATTTATTCACAGAGCCAACTGCCATCATTGAAATGACAGATAGCATGGACACATAGAATGCCAACAATGAGCCTGCTTGAACCATCCAGACTTTACTTTGATTATATTATGTGCATCAGTAAGTACTTACAAATGTGTGTTGAGCTATGTGCATCCACCTCTTTTTGCCCATTTGTCAGTTCGTTGGTCTGTTTGTTTATCTCTGTCTGTCTCTATATCTGTCTTGTCACTGTGTGTACCTCTTTGCCCCTTTTATTCTGGCAATTTGACCCAGCAGCCCCCATTGGGAAGCATGAAAATGCCTCTCGGAGAAGCAGGGAGGTCTATATAAAGAAATCTATATAAAGAAACTGCACACACTCAAACCAGCATGGCTTTTACTAGAAATAAGCGTCACCACAACAGAGAGGCTGGAATGTCAAAAATGGAATGCCTGGAAACAAAATGAGGCACCTCGTTTCATCTCTCCACCCCTCTCTCTACCCCCCCCCCCCCCCCCTCTCTCTCTCTCTCTCTCCCCCCCCCCTCTCCTCTCCTTCACTCTCTCTTCCCCCCTCTCTCTCTATGTTTTACTCTCCTGCTCCTCTATCATTCCATCTCTGTCTTTCTCTCACTCCACCTCTTTCTGAGGCCAGGCCTCATGGAGGTTAAACATAGTATATCATTTCTTAAAGAACAGTCATTGGGTAATGTGCCGTTATAATGAGTGGAAACAGGAAGAGACTCCTTTTAAGGTTACAGCCTCATATGTACAGAGCTGGGTTTGAGCTGTGTAGTGCCTTTAATTTGATCACCTGTGGTAATGCATGGACCTGCTTGGTTATGGTGTGGATTCCTAAATGTGTGTGTGTGTGTGTGTGTGTGTGTGAGTGTGTGCGTGCGTGCGTGCGTGCGTGCGTGCGTGCGTGTGCGCTTGAGTGTGTGTGTGTGTGTGTGTGAGCGTGAGTGCGTGAGTGTGTGCGTGAGTGAGTGTGTGTGTGTGTGTGTGTGTGTGTTTTTGTGTCTGTCTTCTCTCTCTTTGTGTGTGTTGGGAATGGATGGGGGCGTGTATTCCTAAGCTAAGGTGTCTTCTTGAATCGCACACACACACAAGCACACAAACACACACACACACACACACACACACACACACATCTCCTACCCGTACCCAGAGGTCTGCAGAGATTCAGGTTAAAAGCCTTTTGCAGTCGTACTCATTTCCAGGGCTCTCTAGTGGCTCTGTGGGCCTGTGCTGCTGCTGGGTTGGAGATAAGAGAGGAAAACACACGCACTCCGGGAACGAGCACCGGCATTAGTGACGTCACACCATCAAACATCACTTAATCAACCTGCCCATCCACCCTGTGCTAAGGAAACAGATTATTCAGATAACACTCACTCTTTTTCAAACCCTCTCTCAACTTTTCTCTCTCTCTCTCTCTCTCTCTCTCGCTCTCTCTCTTTCTCTCTCTTTTTGTCTGTCTGTCTCAATAAACGTTATTGCCATGGCAAAACCCAATGATGTGCCTCCCATTGTGAAGATTTGTTTATAGCACAAGGGACACTCATAAAGATGTTTTGCCACATGGCTGGTCATATTGGTCACCATTGAAGCTGATGCCCATTCACATTCATGACAATTCTCCTATACCTATGACAACTTCAGGCTGCCTATGCCATATGCATGTTTATGACATGTTTATGTCTTATGCCTTATATGGAGAGTTCAATGCTTCATGACTAAATATTTTCCTTATCCCCAGATGAATGTTTCACATAATTCTTGTAGGCTCCACAGTCACCTTTAATCTCTGTTTGCATATTGAACTGAATCCTCCTCTCTCTAAATGTGTGGAATTTTTAATGGTAGTGAATCTGTCTCCCATGTCCAATTATTTTTTTTGCACACTGAGATAAGAGGCAGAATTCCTCTGAAAAGATAAGTGGAGGAAAGTTGGGCCTCTCCCCTCCATGTCTGATATTTACCAGGATTGCTCTTCGTACACAAATATCTTGCATGACAGATATCCAGACCGGAAAATATCCAGAACCGTGGAGTTCATTCATATAGTTTGGGTTCATTTTGTGGTGGTAGTGGTGCCCCTTAGGAATTCAAAGGCGTGATTTTGGCTTATCCTACATTCCATTGAGAAAGGGGATTGCAAAAGGCTGATTGGATGTACAATTCAGACATTTAAATCATATTTTATTTAGTGTGGTCTGTGTATTCTGTCTTCTTTCCCTCGTGTTCCTCATTCAGATTTTCTCTGACACACACACACTCACACATGGGTGAGGTTCTTTCTTCCCGTTTTTATCTGGGCTTCGAACATTGAAGAGACAAAAAAATGAGTCTATGCCACAAATTACCTCATGAAATATGTAATTATCTCCTCTGTGGGCAGGGGTGGGGGTATGCAACACAGACATGGACCTGAAGCACAAACAAAACGCAGACAATAGCTCAGCAGACAGACCAGAATAACACTACAGAGACACACACACACACACACATTCATACAGACACTCACACACACACTTAGCACACACATGCTCAAACACAGACACACACACACACTTTAGAGATGTGCTCAGCTTAATTAGCCTGTTTAAGTTAACTGCTTCCGTCAGCTTGGTTTAGTTTGAGGGAATTGCCCTCTCTTGCTCTCATCTCTTCCTCCTTCCCTCATTCTCTTCCTCCTACCCTCCCACTCTCTGTCATGCTGTTCCCTCTCTCCACTCCTCCCTTGTTCCTCAATCCCTCCCTCCCTCTCTCTTTCTCTCTCTCAAACACACACACACACACACTCTCCCCCCCCCCT
Source organism: Sprattus sprattus (assembly GCF_963457725.1). Taxonomy (NCBI): domain Eukaryota; kingdom Metazoa; phylum Chordata; class Actinopteri; order Clupeiformes; family Clupeidae; genus Sprattus; species Sprattus sprattus. The sequence continues at coordinate 21,223,027 of NC_137915.1, read as the reverse complement.
CTCTCTCTCTCTTTCTCTCTCTCCCTCTCTCTCTCTCTCTCCCGTAGTTAGTGACTCTTGTGCTCCTCCTGGCATGTGTGTAGTGTGACTCCAGCTGCCCGTGACCTCTCAGTGGTGCGCCGAGCACAAGGGGGGAGTTAAAAACACCCTCCCTAGACACTTACAGCAGGCCAGGAGGACAAACTCCACCAACACACACACACACACACACACACAGACACACGCGGGCGGTGCACACAGCTCTCAAAGGATTTGCCTCCCGGGACCAAGTCAGCCAGCAGTGGAGTGGACCCAGAGCTGAGGAGTGAAGATCCGTGACAGGAGAGGACTAAGAGACACAGTCTTGGACTTAACATCTGGTCAGAGGTTAGAGAGGGACAGAGTCTGTCAGGTGGAGAGGAGAGAGAGATAGAGAGTTAGTGAGTGCAAGAGAGAAAGAAGTGGCAGGTTGAGTAGAGAGTTTGTCAGAAAGAGAGAGAGAGAGAGAGAGAGAGAGAGAGAGAGAGAGAGAAGTTGAGTTAGGCTACATTTAGACGTACCCCATGGAGATGGAACGGCTGAATGGACATGGAGGATTCAAAGCGGACGCTGGGCCAGCGAAGATCCTAAAAGCAGCGCTGGCGTTGTCTGCGTGCATCTGTCTGTCACTCCTCATCGCTGTCATCGTAGGTAAGCACACTGCACTCCATCTCTGTCTCTCGCTCTCTCTAATCTCTCTCTTTCTCTATCTGTCTCTCACCACACACACACTTCTTAGTGACAAACTTAACAGCAGGTAAACATGTGACATGTGTTCAGGCTCATTTTGTGTCTCATTTTGTATCTCCTCTGTGGGCAGGGGTGGGGGTATGCAACACAGACATGGACCTGAAGCACAAACAAAACGCAAACAATAGCTCAGCAGACAGCACACTGCACTCTGTCTCTCTCTCTCTTGCTCTCTCTAATCTCTCTCTTTCTCTATCTGTCTCTCACCACACACACACTTCTTAGTGACAAACTAACCAGCAGGTAAATGTGACATGTGGCACATTTTGATTCTCACAAGCAGACTTCAAACTGAGCGGTGAGCACACCCTCACACTTCAACACGTCGGCATCGTGGGAAAACCTGTGTGTTTCATAGCCCACTAAGAACGGGGTTAGGCAGCGTACCCGTGTGTGTTTTAGATTATTTTTGGAGTGTATTGGGTTACAAAGTTCTCTCTTTCTCTCTCTCTCTCTTTCTCTCTCTCTCTCTCTCTCTCTCTCTCTCTCTCTTGTGTAGTGTGTAATTACATCAGAAGTGCTTGATGAAATAAAGACTCTGGTTTTATTCACATGGAGCATTAGATTCTGGATATAGATACCTAACATAACTCTCTGGCTGTGTGTACAAGGTTGTATGTTGCGTGTCTGTGTACATGCGCCTGTGTTAGTGTTTTCTTGTTTCTGTGTGTTTGTGTCCATCTGACTGACTGACGATTGACTGAAAGGTAAAATTTGTGTGTGCATGTGACAGTGCCTGTGCCAGTGACCGTGACTGTGTGTGTGTGTGTGTGTGTGTGTGTGTCTGTGTGTGTGTGTGTGTGTGTGTGTGTGTGTGTCTGTGTGTGTGTGTGTGTGTGTGTGTGTGTGTGTGTGTGTGTGTGTGTGTGTGTGTGTGTGTGTCTGTTTGTGACTGTTTGTGTCTGTTTGTGTCTGTTTGTGTGTGTGTGTGTGTTGATAAAGAAAGGGGTGGAATTTTCACATTGTTATTGGAGTTATGTCTCTGGGGGAGCCAACATTTTTGTGGCCAAATGTTTGGGTAATTATGCTTGCACTTAAACATGCACAAAGGCTCCAAAGTGATTGTTATACACGCTCTACACACAAACACACACACACACACACTATGAAGCAGGTAATTAGAAGTTCACATGCTGACTTTCGGA
>NC_137915.1:21208614-21218614 GCF_963457725.1 Sprattus sprattus | reverse complement strand
GTAAGTGAACAAAGAACCAGAGAGACTTTAGATCTCATGAACCGGAGAGTCTTTAGAGCTCTTAGGTCAAGTACTGAGGCATTCCTAACAGCCCTTAAAAAGCCATTAAGATCTATTTGAATTTGCCTTTTTTCATAGCAAATGTGTGTGCCTGTACAGGTTGTTCCTTTGACCGCTATTGTTTTATGACAACAGCAGTATTTACGGTGCAGAAATGAAAAGAGTCCTGCCTCTGTGTGAATGCTGACTGTGAGCCGGTTAATTTCACAAATTAGTTCTTGTGCCTGGTTGTAAACCTGAGCTAATTAGCATATCCAGATGGTTGACAGAGACAGATAGGGAGGGGCTTTTGCTTTCTGAACCTTTCTGGTTCCCTTAGTTCTCTGCTCTCTCTCCCCTCGTCACCCTTTTTTTGACGATGGGTCAGACTGTAGACGGGCAGCACCAAGAAGTTTATTTCCCATGTCTTGGTTTCAATCACAAGAATATGACTGAAAGCAGGAGTGTGGCCAATAAGCATGGGGTTTGGGGTTATTGGGGTAATTTGTCATGTGCCATTCACAGCTCTGGTGATTGGCTCCTCATAGGAGTTGGTGCCAACTTTGGTCAGCAGCATGGAGCAAAAATGTGTCAAGATGTCAGCACCCATTTTTGCACTTCCTGGGCTGAAATTGCTTGCACTGTAAAATGGCCGCTGAAATGAATTGGAGTGGTTATCCATCCCTCTCTCCGAGTCAGTATGACGCCTCTGTGCCTTTTCTCTGAAGCGCTTCTGGAGCAGGAGGACGCCAAGCCTCTGCTGAAGGTTCTTAAGCAGCGGGAGTTCCGCTGGCCAGTTCTCGGGGACGCTCTGGGTGCCGGGTGGCAGTGGGAAGAGTCCCAGTTCGACCTGTTGCAGACGCTGGCTGAGATCCGCAAGCAACACAGCAAGTCCGTCCTGGTCCGGTTCTACGTCTCCCCTGACGACAAGAACTCCAACAAATACATCATTAAGGTGAGCCGACCCATCTCAGACTATTCACTTAATTCAGGTAACACTGCCACAGAATGACACATACATTTATATTTACTCATTCAAAGGGAAAACACCCCACTGGCAAAGACACTGACATGGTGTTGTTACTCTCTGCAGTACCACATGGAGAGTTATAACATCCACTGAATCTGATCATTAGCACCCATCGGCAGGAGAGGCAAGCTCCTCCCCTGATTGTAAGACTTAGACTAATGCTGCACACAACTTTCAGTTTTCTGTATAAATTCAATGTTCATCCATCCACAGTGATAAAAACACGCATGTTGTTTGAAGAGCTTTATATTCATTGTTGTGAGATATTATTTCCAGTTGTCAAAAGTTGTGGGGACGAAATCGGTTATTGGAAGAAGTGGCGGAGACATGTCAAAATGTCCCATTGAAATGAATGGTGGAATCTTTACTGTTAATGGTCAACAGTAATCAGTCACTTCTGCAGTCTCTTCAGCTGAGGCTCTACCTCTCTTTCTGTCTTTCTTCTTATCTATCACACTATCTCTCTCTCACACTTTCACTCTATCACTCTTATCACTATCACTTATCACTCCATCCATCACTGCCTGCCTTTATTACTTTCTCTCTCAAAGACATTATATTGTCTCACTATCATACTGACCACTCCATCACTGTCACTTATATACATTTATATAAAATGTCCTCTTGTGTTACAATGCAATGTTTAATGCAGTATGTGAGCTTGTGTGTGTGTCAGACTTGGGCGTACTCTCCTTTCAGCTTCTTGTGGATCTGCAGAGAAGGCATTATGAGCATTAACACTAGAAAGATCTATATAAGGAAGTCAAGAAGGACATCACTGTTTAGCTGGAACCAGCCTATGCAATACAGTAATGTGCCTAATAGGCTATGGCTGATTACTAGATTTGTTAAAGTAAGCCTACCATTAGCATGACGCTTCAGTACAGGGTTTATCCTGGTTGCCTCCTGTCTCAACAAAGAGACAAATGTCTGTCTAAATGACTGAATGTAGATAATGTGTCATCTATACATTATATAACAATTAAATAAGATGTGTTGCAAAACGTTTCACCTGAACCTAACCCTGGCCGAACCCGTGTGTTCTTGTGTGTAGTTTGACCAGGCATCTCTCACCCTGCCCTCCAGAGAAGATTATGTTACCAACACCACAGAAGCACAGAGGGTAAGTCAGCTGCCAGTAAGCCCAACCCCATGGTCATGCTGATTCAGCACGCTTGGTTAAGGATACTTGTGTGTTCTGCTAGCTCTCTCTCTCTATTTATCTCACTTTCTTTCTTTCTCTGTGTGTGTTTGTGTGTGTGTGTGTGTGTCTGTGTGTGTGTGTGTGTGTACGTGCGTGCGTGCGTGCATTTACGTGTGTGTCTGTATGTATTTGATTGTCATTATGTGTTTATGTCTCAATATATCTGCATTTCAAATTCTCACACTGTCCTATCAGAGGACCTTGTTCATGTTCTTGACGTTTAGCCTACAAGCATGGTTGCATTATCTCCTCATATCATCTCTCCGTGTTGTCTTGTCCTTGGTGTTTGCTCAGTATCGGGAGGCCCTGCTGAGTCTGATGGTGGACCTGGCTGTCATGCTTGGGGCTGACCAGCAGGCGGCTGAGGCTCAGATGAGGCCGGTGCTGGAGTTTGAGATTAAGGTGGCTCAGGTGAGAGAAACGTTAGATAATCCTACAGCTCTGATAACTGTATCAGTGAAGCCAATACAGGATGGCACCAGCATCACTGAACTCAAAGGTTACAGAATTATCACCTTGAGGTGCTTTGAAAGGGGGTGTATGAGAGACTGAAATCTTCTGTATGAGAGACTGAAGTCTTTCAGCCGTCATTATACTCACCGATTTTAGAGGAAGTTTAGAGGAAAACAATCATCACAGAAAAACATTGTATGGCATTGAAAAAGTATTCAAATGTTTTTAAGCTAGAAAAAAACGAGAAAATAGAATGAAGCTATATCATGTTGCCAGTACTCTTCACATTCAACACTTCACAACAGTGAGTGCAAAGACATTTTAGACTGTATGGTAATCGGTCAGTGAGAATGCCAAGCTGACGTTGTGTGTTTCTGCTGTTTCTTTTAATAGATTATGATCCCCTTTGAGAATCGCACCAGTGAGAACATGTACAACAGATACAGCCTGTCGCGTTGGCAGCGCTCTGTTCCAGAGGTTAGACACCGGCCCAGCTATCCACATCTGTCATCTGCCCCTGAGTACTCAAGTGCACTTGAGCCCCACTACACATGCTGAAGTGTACACTCACTACAGTGATAGTATACTACTATACTAGTATATTATGCTATAGTATAGCATACTATTAAGTGTAATTTTTTTTGTCTTGTATCGCACTGCCTCTCTCTCTCTCTCTCTCTCTCTCTCTCTCTTTCTCTCTCTCTCTCTCTCTCTCTCAATCTGTCCCTGTCTTTCCCTCCCTGTAGTTTAACTGGATGAATTTCATCAAAGCCTCAATAGACACTAAGCAACACCCAGACCTGGTCATTTCCTCATCAGAGCCAGTTATAGTGCGTGCCCCACAGTACTTCAAAGACCTCTTCAAGCTCATCAACAGCACAAACCCGAGGTAAACACCAGGCTCTGCCATTGATCTCCTGACCAGAGCCTCACGCTCACACTAACTGCCATTCATCAAAGCTCATTAGACATGGTCGGCCTGTGTGTCTGGAATGTGTCAGTGTCATCTAGCCTGTATCTGGACTTCTGTGTGTGTGTGCGTGTGTGTGCGTGTGCGTGCGTGTGTATGTGTGTGTGTGTGTGTGTGTGTGTGTGTGTGTGTGTGTGTTGTTAAATTAATGCGTGTTGGTTCAAGAGAGGAGTCATCAGAAGAAGCTTCTTTGTAGCAAGATAAGTTTACCTGGTAAATGATGATACAATTCAGTGCAGTCAATAATGTTACATCAGCACCACACCAACGGCTAGAAAACCCTGATTCTGATTAGATACAGACAATGTTCAAACATTTAAAGCCCCAGCACAGTGATGTCACTCTGGGCCCACAAGTCACCCCCCCATGATCATGGGATGGTGACATACCGTCTGGTCCCCTCTGTACACAGTAGATCACAAGGTGTTTTGGCACTTTTCCTAAGTACTTCTGTATCCTTTACTGCTGGTCTGCACATTGAAAAGTCAAGTGTGTCTTCCTGTCTATGTGTCAAGTGTTTCTTCCTGTCTGTCTATGGATGCCACCCTTTCTCACACTGACATTCAGAGTCATGTTCTGCTGTATTCTTGGTCTTACATTTTTCTTGGTCTTACATTTTACATTTTATGCATGCCATATTGATACATTTTGATTTTAACCTACATTGTGTGTGTGTGAATATGTGTTTGGACCTGTGTGGGGATTTTATTTTTGCCAGTGTGTTGTGTGTGTCATATCATGCCTTGTCTGTGTGTATGCGTGCATGCATGAGCGTGTGTAGGCCTGTCTCTGTCTGTGTCAGTGTGTCTGTCTGTGCATGTGTATCCGGTAGAGCCAGTGATGTATACATTGTATACATGTATACATTTCTATAGCTTCCCCACTGCCTTCCTCTTATCCTCTCCCTGCCTGCAGGACTGTTGTCAACTACGTCATGTGGAGGACGGTTCTCTCCAGGGTCTCCACCCTCAGCCGGAGGTTCCTCTACCGATACCTCGACTTCGAGAGGGTCAGTTCTCTCAGCATCCTTTGGGGCAGCTGACTGCCATCCTCAATTATAGTCCGTGTATATCTTGAGATAGCAACAGACGGTCTGATGAGAGCACACAGACACACACACACACACACACACACACACACACACACACACACACACACACAGAGAGTCACAGACACACTGTACTCCTGAGACAGAGTAATGTTTGGTGCCAAACTATGCTCTCCATAATTCCATCAACAATCACTTGGCCCATTGTTTTCCTTCAGATGTTTTCTACTCTGATACAATGTCATATAACTGTATGACTCACTCATTGCGGCATGTCGTTATTATAACAATACCACAATCAACTGTAACCACCAATATTACCCATGAAACTATTTTCCCTCTTTTCAAACTGTATTGTGGCTCTCCTTACTGGGCCTTTATGAGAGACTTTTTTTGCTTCCTGTCCTTAGGTCATATCAGGGACCACCTCCCTCACCCCTCGCTGGGACAAGTGTGTGAACTATGTGGAAAACACTCTCATTTATGCCACTGGACGACTGTTTGTTGACAAGCACTTCCAAGAGGATAAGAAACATATGGTACATAACACTCCTAAAATGACTGCTGTGTGCAAGGTCCCCCCCCCCCCCCCCCCCCCCCCCCCCCTCATTCTGGTTCTGCTCCAGATGATCAATGTGTTCTATTCTTGCAAATAAAAATTAGTATTCAAACTGAACAAACTGGCATGTAAAACTCCTATTACTTGACAGTAACTGTTTTTTTGGAGAGAAGTGCATAAAACAAATTGAATTAACTTACATAGGAAATATTCTGGCTCCCTCTAGTGGTTGAACCACATCAGTGCAAACAGACTTCAGCATCCCAAAAAAAGCAGCTTTATCTGGGACAGACCTGTGTCTAATTGGGTGGATCAGGGCCCCAGCCATACCAGCCACTTGGATATCAAGTTTGTCAACCTGTGGTAAGGAACATGAAGGCAGTTACTCTTCTCATGACTGTGACTGTGCCTGTGTAGATGGAGGAGCTGATTGATGGAATCCGCTGGGCCTTCATCGACATGCTGGAGAAGGAAAATGACTGGATGGACGAGACCACCAAGAAGAAAGCTGTAGAAAAGGTTGCAATAGTAGTATATCACACACAAAGCACAACAAAAAAAGAACATGAAAATAACAGCATCATTCAGAGTGATCAACTTCTATTCTGTGACATGGTTATGTTGCTCCAAGTCTAATGTTTTTCTAGAACCTTCCATGGCTCCAGGTCCAGTGTATATATTTGAACCCTTTCCCACTTATTTCTCTCCCCAGGCTCATGCAGTTCTTCCGAAGGTGGGCTATCCAGAGTTTATCCTGAATGACACCTACATCAATGAGGACATCAAAAAGGTATCTCTTAGTTACATGTTACATGCATAACACATGTTGTCTCAAATCTATAGTTGAGGTTTACAGTTGTATAGTTCAGAGTTAGTTATTAAGTGTGTGCATGTTTGTGTGTATGTGTGTGTGGGTGGGGGTGGGGGTGCGGGGTGCGTTGAGTGTGAGATGTGTTATATTTGGTGGTTGGTTGCATGGTTTGTACTTGACTATAGAGTGTGTGTTTGTGTGTGTGTGTGTGTGTGTGTGTGTGTGTGTTTCTGTGTGTGTGTGTGTGTGTATGTGTGTGTGTGTGTGTGTGTGTCTGTGTGTGTGTCTGGCTGTGTGTGTGTGACTGTGTGTGTGTGTGTGTGTATTTTCCTCTCAGCTGACGTTCTCTGAGAAGGACTACTTTGGGAACGTGATGCAGACGCTACGCTTCATCGCACAGTCAGACATCGGCTGGCTCCGCAAGCCTGTGCCTCGCACAGAGTGAGTGCCCTGACATGGTGGAGTTCTGATCCCCAGCTAATTCTTAAGCATCTCACGTCAGCACTCTGTTGTATTTTACCGGTGTGTGAGGTGAACACACCTCTACTAAATACGTCATTCATATTCTTTAAAGACTGGAGAAACTTCAATGCTTCCTTTTTTTAAATTTGTGTTTCAGATGGTTCACGAATCCCACCACAGTCAACGCCTTCTACAGCTCATTTACTAACCAGATTAGTAAGACTCATTTCAGAGTGTTCTGGTTTTTGTAAAGTGTGGGGATTTTAGCTGTCATCCATTTAGCCCGTCGAGAATAATATATACCCTTTTATTTTTATGTGTGACTAGTTTTTAACTATGTTTTTAACCACAGTCTCCCTAAGAGCATTTGGTTTATTATAATCACATAATGGAAACAGAGAGAAATATCAAATTGAAAGGGAAGTTATTATGTGTCTTGAACACAACATTAATTTATTTTGTCCTAGTCATTTATCTAATTTCAATCTTAAAGTAAATCACATGGTGGCAAACTGTGACTTCAGATCATTTTGTTGCATATTGTCTCTTAGGCATGTGAGTTTATGTACTGCATCTATTCAAAAGATTTATTTGAACTCTTTTTAAATAACAATGTGACAATGTTCCTTTTATCTTTTGAAAGAGCATTTTTGTGGATGAGTCCTACCCATAGTGCGGGCATGTAGATTGAAATACAGCCACTGCAATAATCATCATCTCGTATATCTAAAGCGAGCTGGCAGGAAAATTAAGGGTGTGGGTCTTGGCACCAAAGGAATCAGTTTTCTGCTGTCGAGTCACCCTGCCTTAGAGCATAGAAATGCAATGAATTGGGGGGGATGAATAATAAATAATTGCACCTTAAGTGTGTCGTGACTGATTCGGCTTGGGCCTCCAGACGGGTGATAAGTGTGTCTCTCTTTGCTCAGGGTTTCCTGCAGGGGAGCTGCAGAAGCCCTTTTTCTGGGGTCTGGACTACCCACGGTGAGGGCGCGACACAGCGTAGGGACAGTCTTTTCCTCTGCCGCCACGTGCCAGACACACAGACAGCACAGCATTTATTTATGCTCCTCACATTTACACAGTGTATCTCTGTCTGTGTTCATCTCTCTCTCTCTCTCTCTCTCTCTCTCTCTCTCTCTCTCTCTCTCTCTGTGTGTGTGTGTGTGTGTGTGTGTGTGTGTGTGTGTGTGTGTGTGTGTGTGTGTGTGTGTGTGTGTGTGTGTGTGTGTGTGTGTGATGCAGGTCGCTGAGTTATGGAGCCATTGGTGTCATAGTGGGACATGAGCTGACACATGGTTTCGATAATAACGGTAGGAGGACTGCTGATGCTGAGCCCCATAAATTCTGCATTGTTATGCCAGAGACAAACAGCACAGACGCCATACTCCCCATCAAACTCAAGGATTTAATGTTCCCCAAGGGAAATTCGCCTGCATGCTGGAGTTCTATAAACATTACAGATGACATTACAATGCATCCTATCTCCAGGGGTACCTCATCATCATCATATAATGTCAGAGAGAATACTATTAAATTCTCTCCCAAACACATCCAAATACTCCATTATTGCATTTCCTTTCCTTTTTCTCGGCTGTAAATTTGAAAGACACACCATCCAAAGGCTAGCCGGTAAGTTTAGCAGAGAGATCAGCAGTATTTCTGATTTGCCTTCATGAGGAGCTGGATCAGGAGAGTCCTGGAGTAACAAATTGAATGATATATGGGATGCTGTAAAACTCAGTGTGTGTGCGTGTGCGTGTGTGTGTGTGTGTGTGTGTGTGTGTGTGTGTGTGTGTGTGCGTGTGTGTGTGTGTGTGTGTGTGTGTGTGTGTGTGTGTGTGTGTGTGTGTGTGTGTGTGTGTGTGTGTGTGTGTGTGTGTGTGTGTGTGTGTGTGTGTGCGCATGCCTTTTTCTGTGTCTGTGCAGGTAGAAAATATGACAAAGATGGGAACTTAGACCAGTGGTGGACCAATGCGTCAATTACCCGCTTCACTAGCAAGACCGAGTGTATGGTGAACCAATACAACTCCTATCACTGGACAGAGGCTGGATTAAATGTACAGTAGGCCCTCTCCTTCCACACACACACATATACACACACACACATGCACTAATGCACATACACACACACATGCACTAATGCACACACACACACATACACACACACACACACACACACACACACACACACACACACACACACACACACACACACACACACACACACACACACACACACACACACACACACACACACACATATTTTGCCAATTTCCCCCAATATGCACCCATACCTGTTAGTTCACCTCTACACTCTATCTTGTTTGATGGTACTCCTCCAGCTTCTTCAGCAGGGGCATGCGTACCCAGGAAGCACTCATCCTGTGAGGGTAAAGGGCTCTTCTGCACGGGAGAAAACTATCTACTCCATTCATGCAGAATTTAAATCATCACAAATCACTCGCAGTGTGTGTGGATTTGCACCACTTGTCGTATGATACCATTTCTGAAGAATACGAACAGTTATTTGTGAATGTGGATTATGGCACTTTGCCTTACCACTCATCTGGCTTCAAGAGTGACTTCAGAGTTGAGACAGCACCTTCTCAGTTGAGAGTACTTGTCTGTGGCCCCTCATTCATCTCTTTTCCAAATTGCCCTTTTGACTGCCAACTTTCTCTCTCTCTCTCTCTCTCTCTCTCTCTCTCTCTCTCTCTCTCTCTCTCTCTCTTTCACTCTCTCTGTGCCCTCTCTCTTGAATGCCAGCTGTGTCTTCTCTCTCATATATCTTGTGTCAGTCTGGGTCCCATTAGCTGTGTCCATGTACCTGCACCCACAGATTCGTGGGAAGAGGACACTTGCAGAGAACATTGCAGACAACGGTGGAATCCGTGAAGCCTTCAGGGTATGAGTTTTTTTTTGCTATTCCACTCTGACAAATGTTTTTTTTATTCTGACCTTTACTGAAATGTCGCCAATGATGTTGTTGTTTATTGTCATTTTTGAAAGAGGTGTCTGAAGTAAACTATATCTTAATATGTGCTCTAAATGTGGCACAACTATGTTTAGAGAAGAGACTGCAGTATTTCTCTGTGTGTGCAGAGTCACAGTAGAGTACACAGGCCTAAGGGCGTCTGATAAGCTAAGCTTATACTTCTCTCTCTCTTTCTCTCTCTCTCTCTCTCCATTTGTATGTGTGTGTGTGTGTTTGTGTGGTTGGTGTGTGTGTAGGCATACAGGAGGTGGATAGACAGAGAGAGATCTGGTAAGGAGGAACCTCTCCTGCCAGGAATGGGTTTGACCAACAACCAGCTCTTCTTCCTTAGCTACGCCCATGTGAGTGATCAGCTGCCATCATAAAAGCTATTCTCTATAATTAATCAAGTGATATATTATTTAATTGAGTTAAAATGTTATTGTA
>NC_137915.1:21198614-21203614 GCF_963457725.1 Sprattus sprattus | reverse complement strand
AGCGAGGATGTGTTCTCCCCAAGGTCATGACTTCTTCTCTGTCATTCAACCCTCTGTCATTCACTACACTATGCATGCATTAGCCAAAATGTATAATATGAAATCATTATGCTTTTGAGTCAAATACACATGTAGTTTTACCTCTAGGGGGAGTCTAAACACACATGCGATTTGTGTCCAACTGTCTGTAAGATGACTAGTGATAAATTACAGCAGTGATGGTTGTAAAGTATTCCTCTGTATCAACAAATTGGGCAAGGTACAGGCAACACCATAATACGTTTGATACACAATCAGCAGACTAAATTGATGAAATGTATAACTGCTGTCAACTATTTGAGACATAAGCATCTATGATTTATAAAGAACCAATTGAACAGTTCACATACAGCATAATAGCCTGTCCCCTGTTTTTGGATGGCTTGGAGTGCCATGGAATATCTGTAGACTCCATGTAGCCCTGCAGGTGCAGAGAAAAACAAAGCAAAGCTTTGAGAATGTATGCTTTCCTTTGGAATGAAGGCATTCTGCTTTGTAAAATGAAGCATTTCCCTTTGTCTATGCAGTCACATATTTTCAAGGCGTACCATCACCATAGTCACCCTGGCTGCACTGTATTTTTGACAGCAATTGTTGATTCATGACTGATGGACTTGTCATCTAGAAAGCAAGATTATGCATGATTTACCCTTCTTTGGTACATACATCCCTGCACAAAAAAAACCTTGGGGGGCACAAAAGGTCAAAAAGCACAAAATATTTGTCCTGGATTAAAAGTAGATTTACAGTGAATATAGCCTGTTCCTACACAGCAATCACTGCAAGTAAGACACGATGATGCTAAGAATATTCTTATTTCTCAGTTTAAGATGGCTTCTGTATCAAACCTAAAGCAGTAAAGGTAACAGTATCTTTCAGGTGGCTTTTCATCCTGAAGGTAGAGATAAGATGCAGACATGACAGACAAAAAAAACTACGATTCCTACTGTATATAAAAAAATACTAATCACTCTGTCTTTGTCATACCCTCACATACCACAGCAAATGATCTTTTTCATAAAAACAGCCTAGAAATGAGTCTGAGAGTGTTTGTCATCCTCAGACAGAATTCAATTAAACCTGGATACTGAGTGACAGGTAGGAGTAGCTCGTGTTCAGGACGGGTGGGGGGGGGGGGGGGGGGGGGGGGGGGGTCAGTCATGATGAAAGAGAGGAAAAGAGAAGGCTTTTCCCAAGCATTTGTCACAGCTGGTTGGACATGACATGTTCTAGAAGTTTCTACTGCATCCTTGCCTGGCCCTGAACTTCATGCTGGGATCTTGTGACCACTGGCGTTTCACATTGCTGTGTTCTACCATTAGAAGGCAAGGTGAGTTCTTTACACAGTAATTTAAATATTATTCATTACACAAACAGATACACAAAAGTCAATGATAGATTAGTAATTCTAACTATTTATTATGGTAATGGTTAAGGTATTCAGCAGAAATGGAAATATAACAATGAGAAAACAAAAATGTATTGAAACAGATAAGAAGATAAAAGACCTGAGGTACAGAGCAGTTTACATAATTGAATTAAATTCGATTAAATTGTATTTATATAGTGCAAAACAATAAATATGTTGCAAGGTGCTTTACAGAGCCCAGGTCCTGAACCCCCTTACAGCAAGCATATGGCGAAAGGGGCAAGGACAAACTCCCTGTTAATCAGGAAGAAACCTTAAGCAGAACTATTGCAAATAAGGGGTGGCCCATCTGCTTTAGCCGGCCAGGTAGAGATATAAAAATGTGGGGGGCTTAAAATAAATCATACATGTATCATGATGAGCAGGCTAGCATATAAATATAAACATAATATGGTAAATACATGATACATACATGTAAGTAGAGTAGGAACAGTAAACTATGCTGATGGTTGAAATGATTTACATTGCACGAAAATGCTAGCAGAGTATGGGGTACAGTAAGTGTATGTCTATATGGTGGGGTTTGGTACGAGTAGGTCGAGGTTTTTCTACAAGTAGATCGGGTGGAGAGACTACAGCAGCATCCCACAGCGAAGATAGTCTAGACTAGGAGGGGAAGAAAGGAACACGGTGAGTGGGTAGAGTTTGGCTGCCAATATGTGTAAATGTACTTAATGGGTACGGTGATGAGGAACAATGTTTCCAAAGGTCACACACACTATAAGACAAAGAAAATGTTGTTAGTAGTCCTCAACAGATAAAGATGAATGAAGGTAATTAACAGGAGGTGATATGGCTACCTTATCAGTATCAGAATTAGCATTAGCAATAGGATAAAGAAGGAGAGGAGGGGGGGGGGGGGTGCCTGGCAAGGCATATGGGAATTGTATTTATGTTTAGATTTGATGCGTTATGTTTAGTTATGGTTGGCTGACATGGTGCATGCAGATTTTAGTAAGGATAGCAATAGTTGCAGGATACACAACAGTGCCCAACTGGCTGGCGACAGCCAAAACACATGTTGCATGCTGTACCTAGGATCTGTTATGGTCCTCCTTCACAATACAACATGCACCGACTGTAGCCCAGTTGTATTGATATTGGGAATTGTATATGTGTTTTGTTGTGATGAGTTATGTAAAGTTATTTTGGTTGGCTTGGTACGTTAGGGAATTTAAATGCACAATGTATTGTGGCAAGAGCCAGTGCAGAACTCTTCGTATTTGGTTTCTGTAGCTGGTAGAATGGCCAAATGCTGCCACAACTTAGTGGTCAGTCCCTATAAAAAAAGCCAAAACAGATCATTCAGGTATTGTTACTCAAGGCACTCGTTGGCTCTATTCATAGACAGGTAACAGAACAATGAACTGGAAGCTAGTGTGCGGATCTGAGCCATAGTGTCTTCAGTTGTCCTGGCCTTTTTGTAAGGGTTCCGGACGAAGTATCTTGAATGAGCTGTATCTGTCTTATTATCATCACAGAACAAGAAAAAGGCTGCGGTAGAATTGTATTCCTCTGGTGAAAAGAGCCATCTAGTTTGTCAAGGTCTCGTCTGAGAGCAGAGCAGAGGAAACATTTTGACAAGACGCAACTAAAAGATGACATTTGCTATGAAGTAAGAATTCCTTTTTCAAGGGAATCGTCTCTCAGAGAGCAAAGGTGAAATGGTTATTTTCCTGTGATCCAAAACATGAACTGATAACTGACAAGAACTTATCCATGTTTTAAGTCATTTAGATGTGTTAATGCACTTTACTGTTTTGCATTAAAAAAAAATCTATTTTTCCATGTTCCTTTATTTGTAATTTGTCTGTGTTTCAATTTAAATTCTATGTTTGTTTCTGTAAAGCACATTGAATTGCATTTAATGTACGAAATGTGCTATATAAATAAATGTGCCTTGCCTTGCCTTGCCTTGTGAAGCTCACTGAATAACCAAAATGTATGAATTGAGCTATATATATAAACTTGCCTTGTCTAAAAGTTCATCAGCTACCCTCTTTTTTTCTGGTGAGGACAGAAAGGTGGGCTGGAGACATGTTACGTAACTTATACCTAGCAGATACCTAACAAAATTCGGATCCAGCTGTGTGGTCACCTGAGCAGACAGGTGAGAGAGATGGAAACCACACGCTCTGACACACATCACCTCACCTCCACGATGCCCTTCACGAGGGATACACACTTTAAATAAATCACGAGTCCCTATAAATGAATAGGGAGCCGGTTTGAAGATGACTGACAATTTATTTATGGACATGTACCAGAGAAAACATGGCCAGAGACAGGAAGGTGGGGCGCGAGGAGACGGCAGTCCATTTGTGCGTTAGCATTCCCTCTCTCTCCGGTCGCGCACGGAGTGTGCCTCACGCGCCATTTAAAGGAATGTGAAAGCTGTCCTCTCAGCAAACTGCTCATCAATAATTCACTGATCAATAAGTGTAAATAATGTATACTTGAGGAAGAGGGATGAGGACAGCCGGGGTTGGTGCCTCTCTTGGTGCTGTCACTCACGCACTCCCAAATTCTGTTTGGGGATCGTTCGTCTGTCCTCTCCAACCTTGGCTCAGACCCCAATCAGTTCGACAGAGAATGTACACAATATCTGACAGTTGAAACTGTTGGTGAAACGACAACGGACAGGAACATTCCATTTAATGTTATACTTCCCCCCCAAAAAATTGGATTTAATTTCACAGCATTTTTCTCTGTGGTGGTCCTGTCTAGTATGTCCCGTCGAATTTGATGCACCAAAAATGTTTTGTCTTGTTTGTCTAGCAACATGAAACATTTGTCTATGTTCATTTTAATGGCTGTGCTCTGAGTGTTGAGGCATCCTAATGACCCTGAAGTCTCAAGATGAACGAGACACACGTCAATGAAGGACAGCCTTCGGTTTTCACATGAATTATGCGTACGTGATTCTGCATTCAAGAATCATCAATCCCTCACATAGAGAACCCATCTGTCCTCCCAAGTCGGTGGAAAACCACTGATTAATCATATTAACCCGGCTTGGCTACGTTAAAAGGTTTCGGCATATGTTGCGAGAGAAAGCAAGCAGCGAGGCCTATTACCCAGCCTGCGCATATGCATGGACGGGTAGATCAGGGGATAGATATGTGTATGGACAGATGGATGGGCAGGCTGCAAGGATGCACAGGGGTGGAAGGTGGTAAATACACATCACATGCCAGTGATCATTAGGTTTGCTTTGAACAAACTTGCTGTTTTTTCAGGATATAGTGGCGTGCATGTGTTTCCCCTCTTACCTTAATGTCTGTGTCAGTGTCATTTTTGAATGTCCTAATGTGATTTTCCTTGCCCAGCCCAAGTCAGTCTGATGTCAAAAAAATACTGCAACTTTTTTTTTGTAGGTGTATTGTAATTGTAAGTTAATAGAAAACTATCAAATAGTAATTATGACAATATTGAAAATAAATACAAGGATGCTTTAAACAGAGCAAGGATTTTTTTTTTTTTTTTTACATTATTCTTGTCTTTGTACTGCTCTCCTCAAACACTCTGCTCC
>NC_137915.1:21156114-21191114 GCF_963457725.1 Sprattus sprattus | reverse complement strand
GAGATCTTGCGTGGCACACGCACACACGGCACACTCAGTGAGGGGAGAGGCTGCAGGGTGAAGACAGTGAACATGCATCCATTACACACCATCAACACACACACACACACACACACACACACACACACATCCATTACACACCATCAACACACACACACACACACACACACACACACACACATCCATTACACACCATCAACACACACACACACACACACATCCATTACACACCATCAACACACACACACACACACACATCCATTACACACCATCAACACACACACACATACACATACACATACACACATACATTACACACTATCAACACACACACATATACACACATCCATTACACACCATCAACACACACACACACATACACATACACATACACACAGACATTACACACTATCAACACACACACATATACACACATCCATTACACACCATCAACACACACACATCCATTACACACTATCAACACACACACACACACACACACACATACACACATCCATTACACACTATCAACACACCCACACACACACACATACACACATCCATTACACCATTACACACTATCAACACACACACACACACACACACACACACACATCCATTACACACTATCAACACACACACACACGCACACACATACACACATCCATTACACACCATCAACACACACACACGCACACACATACACACATCCATTACACACCATCAACACACACACACACACACACACACACACGCACACATACACACATCCATTACACACTATCAACACACACACACACACACACATACACACATCCATTACACACCATCAACACACACACACAAATACACACATCCATTACACACCCTCAACACACACACACACACACACACACACACACACATACACACATCCATTACACACTATCAACACACACACTCACACACACACACACACATCCATTACACACCATCAACACACACACACACACACACACACGCACACATCCATTACACACTATCAACACACACAAACACACACATACACACATCCATTACACACCATCAACACACACACACAAATACACACATCCATTACACACCATCAACACACAGTACACACATACACACATCCATTACACACCATCAACACACACACACACACACACACACACATACACACATCCATTACACACTATCAACACACACACACACACATACACACATCCATTACACACCATCAACACACACACACACACACACACATACATACATCCATTACACACCATCACCACACACACACACACATGCATCCAATTCACAAACGTGCACACACACCCACGCAGGCATACACCTAATCGCACTCAAGCGTGCACGCACACACACACACACACACACACATGTGCACATACACACACATACACCCACACACACAGAGTGTGACTCAGTTCTGTCCCTGCAGGGTCTCATCTATTGCCTCACACACCCTTCAAGGTGAGAGAGAAAGAGCAGCACGAGAAAATTGGAGGCAGAGAGAAAGAGAGATATATAGACAGGAAAGAGGAAAAGGTAAACGAGGAAGACAGGAAGGATTAGGTGTTTTTTTAATTCCAAAACCTGCTAGATACGGCTGTGTGTTTGAGAGAGAGAGAGTAAGAGAATGAGAGATTTTTTACTTTTAAAACCCCATTATTGAACCATCATATGGATACGGCAGGGTGGTTGTAAACTCACTGACATGCGTGATACATCTCTTTTCTTCTCCGTTTGTCAGTCGTTTCCCTTATTCCAGTATTCTAGTGCCTTTAGGCACGGCTTCTGTCCTGACATAGAGCACTGGAGGATCGTTACCATAAGACATGTTGCCACTGGGACTCACATTCATTCAAAGAACTGCACAAAAGCTCCAATAAGAACTGAAATGAATAGTTACCAGAAGTCCTGGTTGCTATTTCAACAAGAATTGTGGACAATAGGAAAATAAGTACTGCTGTTGTGTTTGGGGAGTCGAATATTAATGGGATGTTTTCACTCAACCATTTGAAGTGCTGTTATCACTTCTCCGATACTGTCTGAATTTCAGACCAGTGTCGCAGTAGCCTATAAAATCCATCAACCAGCATTTTATATATTGTGTCGGAGACAACGCACCCCCTACATCTCATTCAGCGATAGATCAGTGGTTAACCTGGGCTTTTTCATTCTTGACTTGGAATTTTAGCCTACTTATCGTAACGTGTTCTACCTGGTCTCTATGTTAATACCTGCTTGTTGTTTTTCACAAACATAGTACTCAATCAATTACTGAGTCATTTTCAGTGAGTTAACTCAAGCTCTTTATTATTCCTGAAATAGATTGCAAGAAATTAATTCTTGGAACTAAAATTGTTAAATTGTTCACATAAAAAAGGGGTCTTTAATGTGCTTAGGGGAGTCTTATGAGGACAAGAAGCCTTTAAAGCCTGTATCTAGTCTATTTTTGTATGAGTATGAATGGAAAGTGAAAAAATTAGCCAGATCACACAGTGCTTTGTGCTCGTCGGTATACATTGATTAAAAGGCCACTGAGGAAATGTAATGTTGTGTAGCTGGCTTAGTCATACAGAGCTGAGGGGAGGAATAGTTCTTTAGGGGGTTGTGTGAGAACTAAGCAGCACGTGGACAATGCAATCCCAGTGTGCAGATAACAAGCTGTCTGTCTCACGGTCTGCTCTTCCCCTCACTTTTAATGCATACTCACATCTTTGCACCCCCCCCCCCCCCCCCAACACACACATTCACAGACAGATACACACACACACACACACACACACACACACACACACACACACACACACACACACACACACACACAGGAGACAGAGGGGTGGGATTCACAAGCTTAGCACAAGACAGCTATGTCTCCCATTAAGCATCCATGGTTTATGAAACTTGTAACCATGGGAACTAAAGCATATCACTGTCTAAGACTGATATGTGGCAAACCATGGAACGCATTAACACACACACACAAATATACACAGAGGCGTAAATGCCTGTCTGCCCAACAGGTCCAAAAAGTCTATGATTTCCTTAAAGGTTTTCTGGAAGCTTCTAATGCATAAACAGGTTCACTTTTGACAAATACAATGACCCTCCTGCCTGCTAAGCCTCTGACACAGCATTGGGTTTCCATGGCAACAAAAGCACAGCATAAACAACAATATTCGATTCAAACCATTTTTTTTCTCCTACCACTGTAAGTAGTGAGTGTCACATACAAACCAAAAACAACAGCAGGTGTTGTTCAATTAATTCAAAACGGAAGCATTACAATCTGACAAGACAAAAACAGAAGAGAGAGATATAGAGGGCAAGGCTCATGGCTCACATTTAGCCTGCATGGCTACCTCTATGGCAAATGTCCTAGGCAACATATAGCCCAGAGTCAGTGTGACCGAGCCCCTGATCTGTCAGATGACCTGTCCTTGGGGGACTGTCTGGACAGAAGAGCCTCTAGCTAGGGTGGGGCAGCTGCAACTGCAGATACAAAGGATGAAGAGGCAAACAGACCAAACCAAAACCTTGCCTGAATGATTAATTAACAGTGATGAACAGCAATACACAATGAACTGACAGTGATGGATGAGATAACTGTTGGGAAGGTAGTCTGTGGTTGGCTGAAGCTAATGCTGTGAAATAGGATGTTAAACAAAAGGATAGCATCTTAACAACAGGGCAGCATGCATGCTGTCAGTGGCTAACAGACAAGGGGGCAGACAAAATGACAAATCATCTAAATCGTGGAAATTGAAATAACCAATAAACCTAATTTGTTTTTGTCTATTTCCATAAACTAGGACATACAACTTGTGATTTGCAGCTATTGATACAGTGGTTGGATAGATAGATAGAAAGATGGGGAACAGGGTATATTTTGATTTAATAGAAAACAGAGATATCATTTCACAACAGAGAGAGGGAGATTGAGTAAGTGAGTGTCTGTGTGTGTGTGTGTGTGTGAGATAGAGAGAGAGAGAGATAGAGAGAGAGAGAGAGAGAGAGAGAGAGAGAGAGAGAGAGAGGGAGAGGGAAAGAGAGAGAGAGAGAGAGAGAGAGAGAGAGAGAGAGAGAGGCACCTGCATTCCGCTGCCAGCCACGCATGTTCTTTGTGCATCACTAGACGCGCCGAGGAGAAGCACTGATTCTTCTTACTGAGTTCGTCGATAATACCCTACCGCACCTCCTCACTGAACCGGTGCTTCGCTCAACGACCCAACGATGAGCATCTCAAATTCAGTGGACATACTTACGCGGACCCGGCAAAACCAACACTGACATCTCCCAAGCACTAAAGGCTAGACTTCCGTGGAAACAGCAGATACGCTAAGCCTCCGTTTACGACGACTGGTCAGGATGAATCCGCCCTTACAAGCTCTGGTTGCCCATTCAGACTGGACAGGACACTGGGGTTCACCACTGGCTTAATATGGGAGATATGAGATAGGCATAGTACTTTGAACCAAATGAAATACACAAAACTGTATTTATGTATTGACGGGGTAAAGGGATAGAGAGCTACTGGAGCCGAGAGGGGATGCTAAAATGTGTTGAATTTGAGCACCAGCTACAAGTTTCTGAATGCTTAGAAGACTATTGCGGAATCATTCAGTTATCAGGTTGGCTCTGTTAAAAATAATAAGGGACATGATAACGAATACGCAAACTTCCCCGTGTAAGATTGTCTCTGTAATACTAACAGGAATCTTCACATAAATACGATACATCAAAATATTTAGAGAGACTTTTTTGACAGTGTTTCAATGCCTTTAATTCAACGGGATTTGATGCCGAAATTTCATTTTCGAATTGACTGGTCTTTGCATGGAAATGCACGACTGTCTTTCGCTCTCTCAGTGGTCTGCAACAGTTACGGAGAGTAAACATACAAAGGGATTATTAGTCAACATTAGAGGCTTTATGAAAGAATGTCAGTAACATGACATAGGTTCCTTGAATTATATTTCTGACAACCTGCCTGCTTCTGACTCGTAAACCTTTGTGCGCGTCTAACCAACTAGTGACTGAGAACCATGCGTCTTGAAACGTTCAGAAATTCACTTTGACCAGTTATTCTTAGGAGAATTCATTAAGGGTCAATGATCTAACGAAGAAACACCCGTAGTCTTGCTAAGTGATAACACAAATCTTCAGAAACCACTTCTCTCGCTCAACATGGATATCGATGCTCCGGAAACCTGATGGTGGTGGACGGTCGTTGGGAGAGGCTTGGATCCCGCAGATTCTTCCTAGCCCTCATACTGTGGATTCACTCTAGGATGTTGCGACAGGTGTTGCACGAAGGTCTCAGGACGTCTTTCCATAAATTGGGGCATTTTGTCGCCAATCACCCTGTCTTCTTTGCCTCTGCTCCGGTTCTCATCTCTATCTTGCTAGGCGCAAGTTTCAGCCGGTACCGCATTGAAGAAAACGTGGAGTACCTGTTAGCCCCCAAGCACAGTCTAGCGAAGATAGAGGGGAACTTGGTGGATAGTTTGTTTCCCGTAAACAGATCCAAACACACATTGTATTCGGATCTGCAGACGCCAGGCAGATACGGTCGTGTCATCGTCACCTCACGCAGAGGGAGTATCCTAGACCCACACTACGTCGATTTAGTTCTTAAGGTATGAACATGTTGAAATTGAGTGATGTAGGCGGAAATGTATATGTGCGTATCTTTTGCAATCACTAACTGTGCGTGGAATGGATGAGGCCTGTTAATCTTCTTTTTTTTTTTTTATCACACTGGCGCGTAAAAACTATTCCCGAAAATTGGAAAAGACAGGAAATTACATTAATCTGCATCACCCATTATGGAAACCACACCTGGTGTTCCGTGGTCTATTATAAGGAATCAGAGTAAATCTGCCCGGCGAAAGATTATTTTCAATGGGCACAATTGATTTGAACTGCTATTGAAATGATTGACGGATTGGAACCATCAGGAAATTGCTTTGTTTGAAACGCCAATGGCTCATCACACGCCACATTAGCCAGACTGGCTTATGTTAAATTACACTGTCATGTTTTTACTATGCTCACCGTTTTGCTCTCAATTTCGCAGTGATTTTTGAGCATGTGTAGCCAACACAAACCTACAAAGGTGGCAACTCATGCACCTCAGTCTTAGCAGCTCTGTTAACTTCTTAAAAAAACAGTGTCCAAATCACTAACTGGAGTATTGCCATACAGTGGATCTGAAGCTTGACATTTTGGTGAGGATTTCCTATGAGACACACCTATTCTCTTGACCTCATTGAGAATTTGGGATGCCTTAAAAAGTGAAACATACATGTGTGTGTGTGTGTGTGTGTCTACATGTGCTTGCCTACATATATGTGTGTGTGTGTATATATGTGTGTGCGCGCACGTGTGTGTGTGTGTGTGTGTGTGTGTGTGTGTGTGTGTGTGTGTGTGTGTGTGTGTGTGTGTGTGTGTGGTGTGTTTGTGTGTCTGTATTTTTGTCTTGAGGGTTGAAGGAGAGTTCTCCTCCCACAGCTCTCGTTGGCTTTCCCATTTTTTATGTAAGATAAAAATGAAGTGGGAGCAGTGGCCGGGGCGACACTCTGCGGCCTACTTTCCCCGTTCCCATCACACACCACACTCAAACACACCTTCCCCCAATACCTTGAGACATTTTAGAACCAAGATGAGGAACAAGCCTGACAACCCCCTTCAAAAGAGGCTGTAGAGTCAGAGGGAGTCAGTGTGAGACTCACCCATTTTCTCCCTTCTCTAAGTACTTATATCAAGGAATGAAGTTCCTTTAGGCTAAGAAATTAATCAGCTCCACACAATAGTTCCAATATGAACAGTAAACCCCATTTTAATGAATGGCACTGAATCCTTTAGCACAAAACTATTCTCCTTTGGACTAGCTTCTGTTATCGAAGTATAAACACTCATGAGAATGTTTCAGCTATTTTGATTTTGCAGTGTTGAAACAGGAGATGCACCATTTTTTTTCTCCAAAATGTCGAACCACACTGGTGCATTTCCACTGGTCTGCCTTATTGCTGCTCATTTTAGATCCCCTTTTAAATTCTGTATTCTTTTTGTCGTCTGTCAGTACACCCCATCTAGCCAATTTGTGTACCCACTGTCACTGCTAAATACTGCACATATGTCATCTGAAATTCTGAAGCACACCTAGACCCAAAAGCACACGTCCTCTGCTAATGCCTATGTAGGCGACTATGATTGCAACGCTGGCATTTAGTTCTAAGCAAGGGGCAAGCATCTCCATTATCAGTTTGCTGAGATTTTTCAAAGGTAAGGTGCTAATGTGTGTGATTCACTCTACGCAGGTCTGCTGATAGATAATAGAACCGGAAGTCAAATTGTCTTCCCACTCAGTGAAGAACCTACAGGCTTCCCTGTTGCTTGGCAACCGCGGACCTTTAGAAAATGATCCCCTTCTTGAGTAGAGTTTTTCTTTTTTCATTTCAGTTGCTATACAGTGAGTATTTGCACCTTATGGCAGACATGGCATGACGTATTCCATATGAAAACAAGAACATCACTGTTTATATATATATTTGGCACCATGGAACCACTTGCATTATGTACCTGGATTTATAGTCTAGGACAAATTAATATATATTTGCACACTTCAGAGTTTTTTAGTTTTCTTGTTTGCTCTCTGATCTGCATGGTTCAATGTATTGTAGTTGACTATTTATTATATAAAAGCTGTTATTGATAAAAAAAATAATAAAGAAGCAAACGTTTAATTCTCTATTTTTTTTTATATGCTGCAGGCAATTTTGTAGAATACTGCTTCACAAATGAATGAGTGATTTAGTTTTTTTAGACTAATTGTAGTTATTCATACATTTTATGGTTTAGTGTTACAGAGCATTAATTACCTATTTCATGATTTCTTGTTATATATGAACCAGAAAAATACTGGGGCATTACTAAGAAACATACTTGCTCTATGCCTGAAAGAGTTCAATTCTTGTCATTCACACTTTTTTTATTTTGTCAATCAGAACGTATGTACTTTGTTTTTTGATTGTTAAAACAATTGTTGTACAGTACATGGAGTGATATGGCAAAATTGTTAATTTTGAAGAATTCTATTCATTTGGCCAACACAAAGGGTGTTTGGAGACATCTGGTGCTCCTCACTTACTCTCTCTCTAATAAGTCAATTTCTCATGAATTTCCTCTCGGAGATGAGCCTTCTCACTGTGTCTTGCAGTACTAGTAGCCATCTCAGTCCTGTGATCTTGACCACCTCCCTCACCTTCCCCACTGTCCCCCTCTGTGTCCCTGTCTCTCCCACAGCTCCACCACACCGTCACCCAACTCCAGGTCCCCATGCTGGGCTTCAACTACACCTTCAACCACCTCTGCCTGCTGGACGATGCCAAGAGCTGCATCGTGGACGACATCGTCCACGCGCTGACCGAGACGCAGGCGGCCCGCGCTGCCAACCGCTCCGCCCCACCGCTGCGCTACCCAATCACGAGCTTGCGGGACGGCCGCGAGGCTTACATTGGGCACCAGCTGGGCGGCGTGCAGCCGTCCGCGGGCGGACGGGACGGGGTGCGCTTGGCCCACGCCCTCCAGCTCACCTACTACTTGCAGGCGGTGTCTCCGCTCAACGAGGTGGTGGCGGCGCGCTGGGAGGTGGCCTTCTGCGGGGAGCTGGAGCGCTTAGGCCAACAGCACCCTGAGCTGGCGCTCTACCCCTTCACCTCATCCTCGCTGCAGCGGGACTTCCAGAGGACCAGCCGTGTGGCCGAGCGGCCGCTCCTCTGCAGCCTGGCCGTGTGCCTGGCGCTGGCCGTGCTGTGCTGCTCCATGCGGGACTGCGTCCGCACCAAGCCTTGGCTGGGCCTGCTCGCCCTGGTCACCATCAGCCTAGCCACGCTCACTTCCGCCGGCATCTTCAACCTTAGTGGGGGGAAATACAACTCCACCTACCTAGGCATCCCTTTCGTCATGCTAGGTGAGGTTTGGTGTGTTAACTTGTTTGACTAAAGAGTAATATGCGGAAATATGCTTTGTTTATTCACAGGGTTTGACTCAACAACAGTGTTAGTTATGCCTTTTGAGGGTCTGTAAGTGAGGTCTCCACACTTTTCACCATCATTCCACTTGTTTATGGCGTAAACATACACATATCATTGATGAGATTGAGAGTTTGTGCTCATCTCATGAATCATACATGGTGAAAAGCTTTGAGTTTCAAAAAAAAATTCCTCCCAAACTTTTATGTCCACACACCTTCCACAGCTATTTAAATGCTGTCTCCTCACTGGCTCTGGTGATTACTCTAGCAAATTGTTAAACAAGTGAAATGCATTTCTTTTTTCAGCAAACAGGCTGAATTGTTCAAAAAATAATTGAATAATTAAGATGACAAAGAACACCATGGTGATGTGATCCATACAAATGACATGGTGCCTGTATGTGTGTACAGTGCCACATATTAACATACCAATGCCACAATTTGTAGCAGCACTTAAGAACTGAGACTTTTGTCAAAGCAATTTTTCATGGTGTGATAAATCAAAAAAGGGTAATAGCAACGATGGTCTCAAAACTAGTGACTGTTGGGTGTTTATCTTTGTTATAAGAGTATCTCACTGCCAGTATGACAACTGAGTATTCAAGATTCCCAAAGGGATCCCCCACCACCCACGCACACACACAGACACAGACACACACAGACACACACACACACACACACACAGACACACACACACACACACACACACACACAGACACAGACACACACACACACACACACACACACACACACACACACACACACAGACACACACACACACACACACACACACACACACACACACACACACACACACACACACACACACACACACACAAACTGACACAGACACACCATAGCATTACCTCACTGAGTGCTATACATGACATGCTTAAAGACCTCTGTGATAAAAGAGAGGCTGAGATCAGAGGCATAGCTGATGAATAGTGTAGATGTTTGTGTAGATCTGTGACACTACCACCCCCTCAGTCAGAGCTGTGCCTCAGGCCGGCTCAGAAACACCCCTCCCCCCCCCCCCAACACACACACACACACACACACTCACACACACACACCTGCCCCAGTGCTTACAAACACTCACACACTGACAGATTTTCCTCAGCTCAACGCGTACAACACACACTTATAATCAACACTCTGGCAGGTTTTCTGGCTCTATTCCCCTCTGCTCTTTCCATCCCCCTCTCTCCATCCCTCTCTCTGTCTCTCTCTATCTCACACACATACGCACATTGTAATTAGTGCCATGTGAGGGCGGAACCTCTGTTGTCTGACATGCTGGATGAAAATAGCAGCATAGAGAAAATGAAAGAGAGAGAGAGAGATAATAGGGAGGAGAGAGGGAGGACAGTTTAAAGAGAGGGAGGAGTGACATGAAAGGGGGGAATTGAGGAGATGGAGAGGTAGAGACAGTGAGTGCTCTCCAGTGGGTGCATTCAAAACGGTCTCAAAGCAACCTCAATCTGCACCATTACCATTGGCCCTCCATTTCAGTAAGTGGGCCCGAACAATGCTGGTCTCTGCCGTGCTCTCCATGATGTGTGTGTGTGTGTGTGTGTGTGTGTCTGTGTTGAAGTGTTGTGTAATGGTGTGTGTGAGTTAATGGATATCTACATATTTGTGTTTGTGTGTATGGGTGTGTGTGTGTTGTTGTATGTGAGTGTTTTGATGTAGATGTGCATGTGTGTGTGTGTGTGTGAGTGTGTGTGTGTGCGTGCGTGTGTATATGTGTGTGTGTGTGTTTGTGTGTGTGTGTGTGTGTGTGTGTGTTCAATGGCATATTAGCTTCACCCTCTCAGAGATTCATTACACTGTATACTTTTTGTATACTCAAGCCTGGTTCGTGAATTTTGAGACATTTTCAAGTTGTAGCACATAAATGGCCACCACATGTAAACAGATCAACCGCTAAGGGTGGGGGGAAGTAGAGCTGATATGGTCTTGTAATCTAATAGGGTTTCTAGAGCTGGCCAGTAGGGCTTGCACTCTCTGGTAAACACACTGGGCCATGATTTAATTAGAATAGAAAACCCCCCTGGTAGAGCACCCTGTGGTACTGTAGAAGAGAGATACACGCCAAGATAGTGAGAGCGCTGTAAATGTCCGCTAAAAACATTAGCCTTGTCGCTAACACTATCAGGCCCTTGGTTAAGAACTAATTCCATTACAGAGGCATTAGCTCCGAGCTAGCATTTGTGACAGTCCTCAAATGACTGTGTTGTGATTGAGAGAAATAGCTATTTGTGGCATAATTGCATGACTTAATGGCATACTTAGGGGGAATACATAGCTTGTTGTTTGTGCTGTAATGGCTCAGGGTGTCCTCGAGATGTGGGATATTTCTCTGGATGTTGTTGTTTTAGTTTTTTTAACTAGCTGTAGCTCTGCTGGAAGGAGTGATTGCTATATCAAGGCTGTGAGGGGTTTATCTCAGAGGAAGTCAGATTTCAGATTGTTTACTGCAGCCAAGGTGGACTACATTTCCTGGCTGCTTCATTATACAGGGCTACCCCATCCACAGAGATCCTTAGTAGACATGCAGCCTTAAGGGCATCTTAGATTACCCTAAAATCCCAGTGCACATTGCTTTTCTTTATATCATTTTAAACAGTAAACTATGCCAGTTGTCTTTTTGCATACAGGAAAAGATAATGGGTAATTACAAGATAATCATACAACATATTTTGTTTTTAAAGGAGTGTAGCATATTTTATAAAGGTGGTAGCAGGAGATTGAAATGCTTCATGACTCAGTGGCAGGTAATGTCATGTAGGTGATGAGACTACTGATGTTTCCTGTTTTGGGCAGATTCATTTGCTGTTCCAATATGTTGCATCCTGAAGGGGATCCTTAGACAAGCACTGCCGTGGAGCCTGGCTCCCAGAGCTGGTTCCTATGTAATTACAGATGGCATAATGGGCATCTATATGCTCTTAGCCTGACTTTGTCCTTCCACAGTGTGTGTGTGTGTGTGGGTGTGTGGGTGTGTGTCTGTGTCTGAAGAAGTGTGCCTGTGTGTGTGTGTGTGTGTGCGTGTGCGTGTGCGTGTGCGTGTGCGTGTGCGTGTGCGTGTGTGTGTGTGTGTGTGTGTGCGTGCGCGGGCGGGTGTGTGTGAAAGAGCGAGAGTTCCAGACTGAAGACTAGGTCTGTTGAAGGAAGCAGATAGGGGTTAGAAGGTCAACCTCTGGTGAACCCGGCCCTCAGGGGAGCCCTAGCTGCTTGTGTCGCTTCCAGCCCTCCTCTGCATCTCACTTCCCAGTCTCCCATTCATGACTATCTTATCTCTGTCCATGACCACTTCCTGCTTCTTCCTCCAATTCAGTTAATCTCTCGTATGTTTACGTCTGTTTGCGTTAGTCTCTGTATGAGTCAGGTTTGTACCGCCTGCCACCATCACCGGCACCAGTCTCCCTTTATTGGGTCTAGTCGGTTGTCATGCCTTAGGCACTGTTCCCGGGTCAGGGCTGTCAAGCCATCTGGCCCCCAGAGTGCCTGGAAAGGCCCCGTGGAGTAGCCGAGGCTGGCTGTGTCCAGGTCAGTGTTGGGGAGGTGACAGGGAGAGAGAGAGGTGCCGGTGATGGGAGCTCGGGGATACACTGCTGTCATGGCTGAGTCACGGGTGCCATGGCAACCCTGGAGGTGAGGGCCATCTGCTGCCTGCTGCCTTGAGAAGTGAGATGGAAAGAGAGAGAGAGAGAGAGAGAGAGAGAGAGAAAGAGAGTGGGGGAGAGTGGCAGAGAGTGAATGAGAGTGTGTTTATGTGACAGAGAGAGAGAGAGGGAGAGAATTGAGCAAAAAGCAGTCCCTCAAAGCAGTCTGACACAAATGGAAACTCTCTATCACACGCAGACACACACCAGCATCTCAATTTAGCTCACAGGTATTCCTTTAGATTTCGTCTTTGATTAGCTTCCACCAAGGATCCATTCGTGAGACTTGTTGGCTCCAAGTTTACTTTTCTCTAAAAGTAGACTGACCCAGTTAGCAGAGCTTCTACCGGTGCCGCTGAGTCCCATGGCTATGTAGAGAGATGCTCTCAGCCCAAGCAGCCTGCCCGGCCCCATCAGATCAACTTTGCATGATGAGTGACTGGTCTGAACGAGCCAGACATGGCGTTCACAGATAATTCATCACCCGGGTGATTTATTTATTTCTTTTCTTTGAACATCTGCCTTAAGAAACAGGGTGAATACATGCAAGTGCTGAATGACCTGTAGCCTGGCGTCTGAGGACGCAGAAGGGTTTTTGGCCATACAGCTTGGCCATTGTGACTGACGAGCACAGATGATGAATGTGTTTGTCTTTTTCTGCATTAAAGACCTACTGAGGAGCCTGTGTTTAGATAATGGTGCACCTACACACCAGCACAGCGCGCCTATTAAAGGTACAAGATTAAATTAGCACGGGGTAGAAAAAGTGTGATAGTGTGAGAAAAAAAGAGAGAGAGAGAGAGTGGAAGGGAGACTGCACGGGAGAAAGAGAAAGCTGGGGAAAGAATTGAAGGAGATGGTAAATAAAGGGGGGGATAAATACAGACATGAGGGAAGAGGAACGTGATGAGAAATGGAAAGAGAAAGAGAGGAAGAGACAGATAAAAAAAGAGAATAATGTGGAAGCGAGAAAGAGTAAGCTGACGTCTGCTGAGAGAGGGTGAGAGAGAGGGAGAGAGAGTAAGCTGACGTCTGCTGAGAGAGGGTGAAAGAGAGGGAGAGAGAGTAAACTGACGTCTGCTTCCATGGCTCCTTTATCAGTGAGGTAAGGAGTGTGGCTGCTGTGAAGTAGAGCTTTTATTCTTTACATAACCTTCCCAGCTGCCACAGGTGAGATTGGAAGCCTGCCATTATGCCTTCTTGCTCTTCTCTTAAGCCAAGCATTAATAAATCACAGTAAAACAGCTCCTCTCCCACACCCTGTCTCTCATACTCTTTCTCTCTCTGTCTGTTTTTTGTCTCATCTGTGATATCCAGGTCATGGTTTGTTCGGCACCTTCGAAATGCTGTCGTCGTGGCGGCGGACACGAGAGGACCAGCACGTGAAGGAGCGCGTGGCGGCCGTCTTCTCCGACTGCCTGCTGCCGTTCACGGCCAGCACGGCGCTGCACCTGGTCACCTTCGGCATCGGCGCCAGCCCCTTCACCAACATCGAGGCCGTGCGCCTCTTCTGCCGCAACGCCTGCCTGTCCGTGCTCTTGAACTACCTCTACATCCTCACCTTCTTCGGCTCCAACCTGGTGTTCGCCGGCTACCTGGAGAACAACTACCGCCACAGTCTCTTCTGCCGCCGCGTGCCCAAGCCCGAGCTCCTGCAGCAGAAGCCCGCCTGGTACCGCTTCCTCATGTACACGCAGTACAACGAGGGCCCTGCCTCAGAGCCCGACATGCAGGCGTACGAGAGCCACCTGCTGGTGGCCTTCATGAAGCGCTACTACTGTGACTGGATCACCAACACCTACGTCAAGCCCTTCGTCGTTCTGTTCTACTTGGTCTATGTCTCGTTCGCGCTCATGGGCTACCTGCAGGTGAGCGAGGGCTCGGACCTGAGCAACATGGTGGCCACGGACACGAGCACCATAGCGTACATGCGCGCGCAGCAGCGCTACTTCAGCAGTTACAGCCCCGTCATCGGCTTCTACATCTACGAGTCCATCGAGTACTGGAACAACAGCGTGCAGGAGGACCTCCTGGAGTACACCAAGGGTTTCGAGCGCATCTCGTGGTTCGAGAGCTACCTGAATTACCTGCACGGGCTCAATGTTAGCGCCAGCCTGTCACAGAAGAACTTCACAGAGCGCTTGCGCTCGGGCTTCCTACGCCAGCCGCGCTACCTGCACTTTTCCGACGATATTATCTTCGCTAGGCGTGCCGATGGCGATTTCGAGGTTGTGGCCTCGCGGATGTTTCTCGTGGCCAAGACCACGGAGAACAAGCGTGAGGAGATGTCCATCCTGCTGGACACGTTACGCAAGCTCTCGCTCACCTCACGCATTAAGTTCATCATCTTCAACCCGTCGTTCGTCTACATGGACCGCTACGCGTCGTCCGTGGGGGCTCCGCTGAAAAACTCCTGCATCGCTGCCCTCTTCCTGTTCTTCTTCTCCACATTCCTGGCGGCTGACCCGCTGGTCAATGCCTGGCTGACGGTGACGGTGGCCTCGGTGGAGTTTGGCGTTGTGGGCTTCATGACGCTGTGGCGTGTGGAGCTGGACTGCGTGTCGGTGCTGTGCCTGATCTACGGCGTCAACTACGCGGTGGACTCAAGCGCACCGATGGTGTCGGCGTTTGTGCTGGGCCGCGAGCACTCGCGCACGCGCTGGGTCAAGCTGGCGCTGGAGCGCCACGGCGTGCCCGCGCTGCAGAGCTACCTGTGCTACGGCGCCGCCCTGCTGCCCGTGGCCGCCGTGCCCTCCAACCTGACGCGCACGCTCTTCCGCTGCCTCTTCCTCACCATGCTCATCACCGCTTTCCACTGCCTGGCCATCCTGCCCGTGCTGCTCACCTTCCTGCCACCCTCCAAGAGGAAGAAGAGAGATAAGAAGAGGGGCGGTGACAGTCGCGAGGAGATCGAGTGCGTAGAGATGGAGGACAGCACTCGCGTGGTTGACCAGATCACCACTGTCTGACAGTGACGATGGGGGAAAATCGCTGGGGTTAGGTAATCTGGTCAACTGTTTTAACAAGAATAACAAACAGATGGAAAAACGGAAAGCTAATGCCCTTCCAGTGGAAGATGATACGCGTTAGGGCTTGTTTTGAGTGTATGAGTATGAGTACGTTGCTCAGTATGATGTAGGGTGTCAAGTTAAGGCTCCAACTCAGAGGCCTGTGTCTTTTTTAAAGTGTTCAAATTCAAACCCTAGTTTTCAAGTGAGGCTCAGTAACTGTGTCGTAACCCTTTTTCTACGCCTCTCCGTGGAAGTTAGGCCTGGTTGCTATGGTGAAATTCCTCTGTAGGCGATAGCGCAGCACAGCAGAAGAACCTTCACCGCTCTATGCCCTTCAGGACCATTGGAGGCCGATTATCCAACAGCTGCAGATAATTACAGAGTTCTTTGGCAAGAGGTTTACAAGTGTATGAGACAGAGAGAGAGAGTGAGAGGGTTTTAATAGGTTTTTTGTTTTGTTTTTAAATGCAGATGTAGTATGCACTTGCTAGACATAAAGCAACATTACTGTGATAACAGCAGAGAGTTGAGCCATAGGAAGAGCGACTCCCTTAGTGCTTATTTATGAGCTGACTCCTGCTCCCTGTCAAACACTTGTCTCCATCTGTGTCTCCTCTCCCATCTTTCCTTCTAAGTCTTTCCTCTTTCTCTTTGTTGTTTCCTTGCCCTTTGTATCTGCTATTTTCTTTTAAGACTTTTAAGAATATGACAGGGGGCATGGATGTGTGTTAGAAAGAGAGAAACATAGAGAGAGAAAGAAAGAGAGAGGGTGTGCGAGTGTGTTTGTGTGAGTGTATGTCTGTGTGTATGTGTGTGTGTGTGTGTGTGTGTGTGTGTGTGTGTGTGTGTGTGTGTGTGTGTGTGTGTGTGTGTGTGTGTGTGTGTGTGTGTGTGTGTGTGCGTGTGTGTGTGTGTTAGTGAGTGTGTGTGTGTGTGTGTGTGTGTGTGTGTGTGTGTCTGAGTATGTGTGCGCTGATCTGTGTGTGAACAGAAAAAAAGGGTGCCGCCTCCCTGAGACGGGAGGTCGGGGCGCAGTGCAGTGCAGTGCTTCCATGGTAACCCACATACAGTAGTAGTAGTGCTGGTCACTGGTTTTGCTATGCAGAACGTTTCTAAATCCCATCCTCTTGACCGTGCCCGCTGCTGTGAGAGACGGGGAGCGTCGTGGCGAGTGGCGCCGTGTCAGAAGCCTGGGTTTCCTCCATCTGATTTCTGTTTTTGTTTTCTTCTCAAGCTGCTGAAGAACCCCCATGATGTGCCTCATAAATATGTATAGGCTAAGAGCACTTGTGTTGTCTTCTCCTCGCCCTTTGTGTGAAGAGGACAAAATAGCGGGGAGAGGAGAGGGGAGAAGGAGAGAGAGAGAGCTGCAGGGAGGAGAATAGAAAGCAAGGAAAGAGCAGAGAGAGAGACAGACAAAAACAGTGGAGAGATGATGGAGGAAGAAGGCAAATGTAAAGGTGCTAGAGTAAGGGGAGAGGAGAAGAGGAGGCCGGTTTTGTTCTCGTCTATCTCAAATATAAAGCATTGTTCTGCAGGTCTGACATATCTGACCTGGTTAGGTGGAGCAAAAGTCATGCGGCCCTCTTTACTTATAAAATCATACACATATCCTCTCTATCTCTCTCTCTCTATCTCTCTCTTAATTTCTCTCTCTCTCTTTAGCTCTATCTTTCTTTATCTCTCTCATGCAGACACCACTGTCTTTATCTCTTTATTTCTCTATTTATAAACATGCAATCTCTAAAGGCAGAAAGATATAGCAACAGCAGAAATGCATAAATACACAGATGGTGGTCTGCCAATGCTACCCTCAGTCCACCCCCCACCACACACACAGACACACACACACACACTTTGCTAAGCAGATATCGGCCTCTAGCAAAAGCCCATATAATAGGTGGATTTTCTGCAATGTCAGCAAGTGCGCTGAAAGTATCCATGGTGATACACTCAAACACCATGGTGACGGGCCCTCTGGGACCTTGGGATGCAGCATCTAGCCTCAGAATATCAGCTGCTCCTCTCATCTCTCTCTCTCTCTCTCTCTCTCTACACCCCCTCTCAGTGTGTCTGTCTATCCCTCCCCTGCACCACTACAAAGCTCTCAACACTGCATAGAAATTCCTTACCCAAAATGCATAGTGTCCAAAAATGACATGAGCCTGAGGCTCCGTCTGACCAACTGGCCCTGGTCTATCCAGTCATTTTTGGAAGAAAAGACGTCAATACAAGACAATCAAGGACAGCATGTCACTGATCAGGACCACAGAGACTTGAACAAGAAGACAACGACTGGGCATGGTGTCTGAAGGCACCTATTGTGGGTCAAACAGTGTGAAGACATGCTGAAGCGTTACTCTGGATATTGCATTGTAACCTGAATGTCTAAATTCACGTTTTCACGCAAGCATCAGAGCATCGTTAAGCTGTGCTTTGAAGACTGGATGACCCTTCCGGTCTAGGCTATCGGCCGTCCCCGGAGGCTGCGCTTAAACGCTTTGACCCTTTAAAGATTATCACAGACCTCTTCGCTCTCTTATTGATCGTCATTTTATAAATTAGCCCTTCTATCTCTTCTCAGCCTCTAAAAAGCTGTCACAAAATGAAAGTCATCTGCCACCTGCCTCGCACTGTAAGCCGCGAATTGCTGAACGCATTGTCACATCGACTATACCTGTGCATTCTCTCTACCACACTCGTACACACACACAATGAACACATGGCACCTCACCTATCAGCTGCTGAGCCCAGAACCCCTTAATGATGTCAGCAAAAGCACACAACACACAAACACACACACACACACTCACACATACACACTTCTAACTGACGTTACAAAATGATGTAATACAACACAAAGAATGTCTAGTTTTGCAATTGATTTCACTTTTTTCAGAACAATAAAATATGTGAACAGCTCTCCACACGCCTCCAGCTTTTTACATTTGACATTTTGCCACAGTTCTGATTTGGGCAAAAGGGATTTCTTAAAGATGCTCAGTCTGTCATCATTTCAGTGTTTGATTATGAACAACCAGCCACAAAAGTCTTTACTAATACTCACAACAGCTTGTTTGCTTACATTGCTTTATAGTGTCATCTTGTGGTTACACAGTGTAGTGCAGAAGTAATTTCAACGGCCTGAAGCCAGTGGCATCGTCTGGCAGGAGGCAAAATGAGTAGGCTGGTATATGGTCAGTAGTAAACACAGATATTAAAATCAGATGCTTAACCTAATTGAGTGGAGAAGACGTACAGATGGAATGGATGTGGAAAATAAACACACTGCATATGTAGGTTGCATGAAGACAGTCTAATTGTTCGAATTGTTAGTTCATCCACTGTGTCAAATCAAACACCCAACAGAGCACACAGTGGGTTCGGTTTAGCACCCTATCATTATAGTCAGAGAGAAAGCAAGAAAACAGCCCACTTATACCCATGTAGAGGAAGGGGAAACAGCGTGTGTTTTTGGCCCGGTGGGTGTGTGTGTCTGCTAGAAAGGGTGAAAGGTGGTTTTGAAACATATTGTGGTATGTTATGGTAAACTGATGCAGATACCTGTTTGGGAGGAGGAGCAGTCACATGTACTGTACAGTTACAGAGTAAGGTCACTCTGTACAGCAGGCCTTCAGCCTTAAGCTGATATCACGGAAGCTACCGCTAACAGACAACAGTAACCCAATACAGTCTGTTTGTCTGGGCCCTCATAAAGAAATCCCCTCATACATCAATGATTGTGTTACACGACACATGTTATTGTCCATGTGGGGTTTTGAACAAGAGACAATCCCCAGTAGGAAATGAGTCAGTGCCCAGGTACAAGTGGGAAGAAATGGGATAGAAATTCAAGAAGAAAAGAGAGATTGCAAATGAGGAGAGTGGGACATAGTGGTGTTGGGAAAGGCACAGACAAGTCTAGAGTGAGTAGGGTTTTTTTCACAGGTGTTTTGCAAGCAGAGGGCCTGCGGTATTGAGGACAGGAGGACCTCATGTAAATCATTCCACATAACTGCTCAGAAAGGATGGCAGAGGGTTGAATTGCTCCTCTCAGGCAAAGGAACAAAAAGCCTGATCAGCAGTGCTCGGATTATGTGATAGATCTCTCACAGACACAGCAGTATAACATGGATTACACATTCTGTTGGCTCTCTGTGTACAGTGGCTTGCAAAGGTATTCAACCTCCCTGAAAATCAACACCAATTTCACAATTAAAAAAAGATAACATTATTAACATTTATGCAGTAGAGGCAAAATGTTGCTAATGTTAAAAATCAATTGATTATACAATATATACTACTTACTTAAGTGTTCAAGCCACTGTGCATTTGAGTTCCAGATAAAGACATCAGACTAACCCATGAGAGGTTGCAGTAGAAATCTCCATATGTATACAAAAATCATTTGGTCTAAGGGTCATCAGCCAGGTTGTGAAACAACAGAGGAAATGACTCAAATGATTAAGTGTGGAAAAGACTCAGAGAAAGAATCCAAGTGTTTTGATGTCCAATGGAACACTGTCACACCACCCAAATTCTCTGTAGAAAAGCCTGTCTCCCAAACCAAGTATCCGAGGAAGATATTACTTGGTGACGGAGACCACATCTATCTACACATCACCCAGAACAATCTACTAAATTCAGTGGCTGGAATTGGGGTACAGGTGTAGGAGTCCACAATGTTTAGAGCTATCCATAAAACTGGACTTTATTTGAGGGTGGCATTTGTTTTAGAAGATCCACATAAAAGCATGTTTGGAGGTTGCCTAAGAAATGGGAAAGTGTTTTTATGGTTGCATTAGACAAAAATAGAGCTTCTTGGACAATCTTCAATGCGCTGTATGTTATGCAAATCTAACCCATCCCAATTGTGAAATATAGTGGTGGTAACCAGTGGTGGTGTCAAGCTAAGAAGGCACCGGATGCCTAAAAGAGCCCGGGTGACGTAATGTTGATTCTTGAGTGACAGTTTCTATGCCAACGTTAGCATTACGTACCCGGTCACCGCGTACCCCGCATCTATATTGCTAATAGCAATTCCTCCTTTTGTGCGACAATATTAAGCGACTAAAAAGTAGCTGATGGCTTTCGAACAACTCTTGAGACTCTCTGACTGATAGCCGAAAAGTGTCGGGGTACAAAGTGTCAGTTTAGGCACAATATTAAGCGACTAAAAAGTTTTAGCTACACCTGCCTGATGGTATTCTGTAAGTTAGCAATGTCCGCTAGCATATCAAAGCTAGCAATCCCCCGTTGTTCTTTAGTAAAATTTTGTGCAAACAATGCACTGTTTTGTTCAAATGTAACTGTGCGTGCCGTCAGATATGTCTAAAAATCACAACACATTAAGGAGTGTCTTAATTTAAGCACAACAACAGATGAATAGCTTCAAGCTAACAAGACACTAGCACGAGCTAGCTAGCTGATGGAATGTGCTTACTTTGATACATACATTTGATTTATATAAACTAGCGAATCAACAACTTTCCTACCAAAGTCAAACATCAAATGGTTGTTTTGGTTGGTTTATTGTAGGTCAAATACAAGCAAGCCGGTCTCAGGTAGCGAAGTTCAATGCAATATGCTCTGAAGTAAATCGCGTTATGAGCGATAAAGACCCGGGTGACGTAATGGCGTTGGCATAGCAACTGTCACTCAAGAGTCGTTCGAAAGTCAACATTACATCATCCGGGCTCTTTTAGGCAGCCGGTGCCTTTTTAGCTTGACAGTGGCGCCAGAGATTTTTTTCTGCAGGTGCTATGGGGGTGCTCGGCATTTTACCGAGGGTGCTATGAAATTAAGGTGATACTAGCATATGTGTCACATGGTTCTTTACTACAACACCTAGGCTACCCACCATATCGTCACATCTGTTTACATGTTTGCTTTCTGAAGCGTCTTTGTGGTCCATGAAAAGCACCATACAAATCGATCGTATTATTTTTATTATCATTAGGCTACTTCCGACGGACACGCACATAGCCGCGTTCATCTGCGACGGTCACTGACAAAATGCATGCAGCATGTTATAGATTCCGCAATCCCAAATACTTCGCTTACTTCAGTGGGGGTTAAAGTTGGTGTAGGTGACCACCAAGCCACCACTACCATGTCTGACAAATTAAACTAAACATAAATTGTTCAATACATTCTAAACTAAAGAGCGCAAATTAGAATAGAAGATAGATATTTCTAGATGGCCTAAAAACATGTCCGTACAAAGTGAGACAATTATATTCACATATCAGTGCTAAAACAGTCAAAGAGTCAGAAATGCTTTCAAAAAGTATATATTATTTCAGGTCACAATCAATTAAAACGTAGAAGCTTATGTCCACCTGGCTAGAACAGACAGACTGCTCGTCCTAGGCTAGGCTAGTCTCTGATTTTATAAGGCGGATCCAGAAAACCCCAAAAAGGACCGCATTTATTAATGTTACACATCAAACAAGACCGTTCCAGCTTTAATCTTAAACGGTGTAAAGATACAGGCCCCTTTTAAAAGTGAATGAAACAAAACAGAATGCACTCAAAACCACAATAATCAGAGCTAGATCACTGTATCATTGTACAATAAAACTTAAAACTTTACTTCTCAAAGAATGGCTAGCACCCTCAGTTGAGGTGTAGGGTTCATGGCCTCGTTTCCCGATAACGACGTATCTTAAAGGCCTACGTGGATTTTGGCGACATCGTAGACTCAATAACACTTTCTACTTACGAGCGTTTCCCGAACATCATCTTAATGTCAGGTGCACGAGCGCAACGTGCACGAGTTCTTAAGTATCTCTTAGGAGCTGTTTACGTCACGTTAACCTGTTTACGTTAATTGCTGTGAAATTAGCTAGCCTATGCGCGCATCGAACGTGCACTGTGCACTGAATTCGGGGCGGGGATAGTAACGCCATCTCCAGCAGAGTATTTAAACTGTGTTCCCATTGTATATGGAGGACTGAAAGTGCCACAATTCAATAAATAAATACACCATCAATAATTATTTAAATGTGTCATTAATTAATTCAAATTGGAATTAAATACATAAATGTTTAAATCAATGTGTCATTAATTAATTCAAATTGGAATTAAATACATAAATGTTTCAATAAATGTGTCATTAATTTATTAAATACCAATTCATTTTATGTAAAAAATTAATTAATTATGTTATGGTCCTGTGTTGCAGCGCATCAATAATTTATTTTATCTGTCAAGCTCACCCATCAAAGTCAGTGGGCGGATTCCTAATACCTGATTGGTTACCCTGCACATCAAGTCAAGGCTTACAGATTCAAGATATTTGGATTGACGCAGGCCTCATTCCTAAACACTGGGTGTCAAACAAAACTTTTTCTTAAACGCTAAAAATCCAGAGCGTGCGAGGTGAAGAAAACGGAAAAATCGATCCAGTAGTGGAACATGGATTAAATACCTTGAAAGCAATTTAGCCATCAACAGAAATGCAAAACAAAATTGAAGTCAGTAAGGAAAGCTAAAATGTATGAGGAAATACGAGGAGAGTTGGATAGCAGGGTTCAAAAGGACAACAGAACTAATAACAAACACATTACAAATAATAAAGAGAGCTTTCATCCATCAAAATGTGTTGGTTTGTCTGCTTTGTATACATTATCTCTTTCAATCTGGCTTGTTGTTTTTGTGTGATATTACACTTGATATTAACAGTTGACTAAGCAAGTTCTTGTAGCACTAGCTGCTAGCTGTCGTGAGGTACTACTACAGTATGCTAGTCAACTCCTATCATGAGCTGCATTGCCTGTTCGTAGAAAACCCGTAGTTGCATCTATAACTGAGACCGTGATGTAGTGCTGGTTTTGTATTGTGTGTACTGTAGAAGACTTGCCACTTGAAAACGAAAAAAAAAAGCTCTTGACTAAGCAAGTTCGTGTAGTAGCTAGCTAACTAGCACTACCTGCTGTGTTACTGCTACAGTTGTTAAGGCAACTGGTTAGTATCAGTGTGGTAGCTAGTCAACTCCCGTCATGAAGTAAGTAAGTAAGTAAGCTTTATTTATAGAGCACATTTATATACAGCATAAACTGACCAAAGTGCTTTACAATGACATAAAAGGCAAATAATACAGTATAACAATAATACAATAACAGCCCACATAGGCAAGAACAGGGGGTTAATAGTTCAGGGGGAAAGGAAGGCCAGGGAGTAAAGGTGGGTTTTTAGCCTAGACTTGAAGGCAGAAATAGAGGGGGCGGATCTAATGTCCTGAGGGAGCTGGTTCCACAGACGTGGAGCGGCGACAGCAAAGGCCCTGTCTCCTTTCTGATTGAGCCGTGAGCGTGGCACATGCAGAAACCCTTTGGTACAGGATCTGAGGGACCTTTGGACTGAATGTGGCTGTACAAGGTCAGTGATGTAGGCTGGGGCCAGCCCATTGAGTGCCTTAAAAACAAATAATAAAACTTTAAACTGTATCCTAAAATGAATGGGGAGCCAGTGCAAGGAGGCCAGAATGGGGGTGATGTGCTCACACCTCTTGGTGCCAGTTAAAAGACGTGCAGCTGCATTTTGGACCAGCTGTAGACGTCTGAGTGAGGAGTGGGGGAGGCCGAGGTAGAGGGAATTGCAATAATCCAGCTGTGATGTTATAAAGGCATGAATTACTATCTCCAGGTCTTTGTGAGATAGGATGGTTTTGAGGCGGGAACTCACTCTAAGTTGGTAAAAACTAGTTTTGACCACATTACTAATCTGTTTGTCAAGACAGAGTTCAGAGTCAAGGATGACACCTAGGTTTCTGGCGAAGGGTGTGACAAGGTGTGAGTGAAGTAACCTAAATTATTTAGAGTAGTGCATCTTGCCTTGGGGGGGCCAAAAATGATGACTTCTGTCTTGTCACCATTTAACTGGAGGAAGCTGTTGGCCATCCAGTTTCTAATGTCTTCAAGACAGACCAGGAGAGATTGGATGGAGGAGTCCCTAGATTTTAATGGCAGGTAAAGCTGTGAATCATCTGCATAGAGGTGAAAAGAGATGTTATGCTTTCTTATAATGTCACCCAGTGGGAGCATGTACAGGCTGAATAGTATGGGACCCAGTATGGACCCCTGAGGGACCCCATAAGAGACAGGGGCAGATGATGAAGAGAACTGGCCTATAGAGACAGAGAAAGTCCTATGTTTGAGGTAAGAGCTAAACCAAAGTAATGCAGTCTCCCTGATACCCACCTGCTGGTCCAGGCGGGTGAGGAGGATGTTGTGATCTACAGTGTCGAAAGCAGCACTAAGGTCAAGTAATATCAAGATGGCATTATCACCAGAATCCAAAGTGAGGAGCAGATCATTAGTTACTTTAAGCAGGGCAGTTTCTGTGCTGTGAAGGGATCTAAAACCTGATTGAAAGGGTTCTAGTATGTGGTGGGTGGTCAGAAAGGGAGTCAACTGTGACAAAACAGCTTTCTCTAAAACTTTAGAAAAAAAAGGAAGCTTAGAGATGGGGCGGTAATTTTTAAGGCATTCAGCATCAAGGTTGTGTTTTTTAAGCAAGGGTTGGACAACCGCATGCTTAAAACATGTAGGGACAGTGCCGGATGTGAGGCATGAGTTTAGAATTACCTGAATAGAGGGGCCAACTGCATCAAAAACATCCTTTTTAATGAACTGCATTGCCACTCGTCTGATCTACGTGAGAATATAGAAACCCGTGGCCAAGTAAACAGAACTTTTATATGTCGTGGAAAATTCTAAGAGTTCTCAAGAAACTTCTCAAGGCAAATAGATGTGAATATGGTGAACGGTTTATTTCAGAGGAATTAACTACTGCTGAGCTGGTCCATGGAGCATCTCAAAAACTCTAGTCATATGCTAAAGCGATCAAGTAAACAGAACTTTAACTTTAGGTCGTAAGGTAATACATGGTATTAAAAAGTTAAACATAATTTAAGTTTTATCGAAATTAATTTGCCTTCTCTTTGGAAGAAGACCACTCGTGAATAACTCACAATTGTAACCAAAGTAACATGTCACAAGATTCCATAACGTTAAGTTTTGGTGCTGGAACCGGTGGCAAAATGTCTCTCTCCAGGCACTTCAGACTAAAGCAATGGATCAGACTAAATCAGCGTTAGCCCCGCCCACTGACTTTGATGGGTGAGTTTGACAGATAAAATAAATTATTGATGCGCTGCAACACAGGACCATGACATAATTAATTAAATAGTGAAATAATTAAATATGTTTTTTTTTTACACAAAATGAATTGCTATTTAATTAATTAATGACACACTTAATAAAACATTTATGTATTTAATTCCCATTTAAATTAATTAATGACACATTTAAATCATTATTGATGTTGTATTTATTTATTGAATTGTGGCACTTTCAGTCCTCCATTAATTGTAAGGATCCCATTGTAAGGATATTTATTACGATCTGTCTGAGAGTGGGCTGTCAAAGCTAGCATCATCGAGGTCATACAGTACAGTAGGCTACATACATTCAATAAAATTAACCTACATTTGAGTCCAACTGCATGACCATTCTTACCCTACACTTACCCTTACAATAAAGAAGTGATCCTATTTCAACCATAATTTCTTTCTTTATGACATTTAGTTTATAGTTTAGACAGCAACGTTGACATCTATATTCAACTGCATCCACTACATAATCTCAAACTGTATTTGTTGGTAACTCTCCAAAAAGGCTACCATTAACACATTTCTTAATGAAAAGGAAACATGCATCACAATAATACTTCAGTGTAACATGTACCTATGTGGAGTGCAAATATGTCTTGCCATTACACTACCCAACAGCTCTACGTCTGCTAACACTACAGAATGCATAATTCCTACGGGCACTGCACTAGTTTTGTATAGCCTAATCTTTATTTTCAAATACTCAATATTCTTTATTTCTATTTTGATGGGAATAGGCAGGTAAAACCATGACATTCTCATGATGTGCTATACACAGAAACATCGTTTGGATTTCTTCTATAATAGGCCGAACGACGCCCCTGGTGGATTGCATCGCTAAGTGTGAAGTTACTACTGGATTGCATCGCTAAGTGTGAAGTTACTACTGGTCCTGACCACACGTAGAATTCTTCTCAACGAAAGATAAACTTAAGGTAAGTGCCGCGTCGGGAAACCAGTCTGCAACGTATTCCTCTTACAAACGATTTCAAGTCCTTTTTAGGCTAAGTGCGCGTTCGGGAAACGAGGCCCATCTCTTTAATCACGACGTCCCACTTCTTCTAATAAAATGCAGATACCTGTTGCATTCCTTCTTGTTCTTCAACGTCACATGATTCTTCTACTCGAGACATTTTGGGTATCAAAAACGGTTCCATTATTGTGAATTTGTTGATACTACCGCTTGAATGACGTGGACTAGCTCTCTTTCTCCTTCTATCGTCAGTGAACGTCAACGTTCACGCACGCGACCTGTCTTTGTCCTGCTACGTGAACTATGTTCATTTCAATCTGTTATTATTTTCTTTTGTGAATTAAATATTATTATAACACAATTAATTAAATTAACAACGCAGAATTAAATGAAATACTAATTATAAATAAACCATTATTTTCTTGGGGGTGCTTTGGGGGTGCTATGGCTAATCCAGGGGGAGCTGTAGCACCCCCTAGCCCCCCCCCTGGCGCCGCCCCTGGTGGTAACCTCTTGCTGTGAGGATATTTCTCAACTGCAGGGAAACTGGGAAACCTTTTAGAATCGAAGGGAGGATGAGTGGAATTAAAATCTTATTTTTACCTACCTTATTTTTACCTACCTACTAACCCAAGACACAGGACTAAAGCAA
Organism: Sprattus sprattus; assembly: GCF_963457725.1. Classification (NCBI taxonomy): domain Eukaryota; kingdom Metazoa; phylum Chordata; class Actinopteri; order Clupeiformes; family Clupeidae; genus Sprattus; species Sprattus sprattus. The sequence goes on along the minus strand of NC_137915.1, from coordinate 21,163,566 downwards.
TACTGGAGTGGCACAAAAACAGGGAACATTCTCGGTACTGTCTCACTTCAGAAGACTTAAGGCTGTTATTGAAGCAAAGGGGTTTTCTACCAAATATTTATGTATAGGGGTTGAATACCTACTACAGCATACTTCAGCAGAATAGCATACAGCGGAGGTCACAATGAGAATACTGACTAGGAAAATGTGTATCTTTAAAGTATCTTGAAAGTGATGGTGATTTTCAAGGGGGTTGAAAACCTCAGAGCAACAGAGCAACAGAGAGAAAGACAGACAGACAGAGGGAGGGAGAGAGAGAGAGAGGCGTCATTCCCATTGATACCATAGTGGCCCTTCTCAGACAACCTCATGTAATACCACCAAAGCGTGCTGTATTGTAGGTGGCAGCCCATTTCCTGAAATGCCATCCTCTCAAATGTCTAGTAATAAATAGTCAGCAGAACTAACATTAAACAGCGTCAGAGGTTGGCTGTAGCATAGAGGCTCCTATGCAAATGTGAAAAGCAATAGCCATTTCTCTAACCACGTGTGGGTGTTTGCTTTTGTTTGGATGGTCTTTTATTGATCCTATAAATTGCAATTTATTCAAAACTGTTTTCCTGGCGCACAAGAAGCAGTCAGGCTAACCCTGACTGTCAGCATCTGTTCATCTCCACGTGCTGAATACATACCTACAGACACTTCACCTCCTCATGGGAGCTGGAAATGTTTGTTGTTTAATGTGTTTTATTGGCCAAAATAAACCAATACAATTTGATTCCAATTTAACCTTCTGACTCGGGTCGAGTTATGGTTAGGGTGAATGTTAGTTGACAGATAGTTAAGAGTAGTTGGTAATGATGTTAAAAGGTGGTTTATATGTATAATGGATTTTGGTCGTTTGATTGTTATGGACCACCGAAATAAAGTGTCACCCATACCTCAATGGAGAGACTACAGATAATCTGTTGGGAAAGGCTGCAAGCAACCAAAAAATCTGAGGATCTGATGCTGCTTTGTTTCAGGAACCACGAAACACAAGACTGTTTGCCAGGTCAGAATACAAAACAGGGATCTCTCAACAGACTGCGCTAGAGACAAAAAGAGACTATATGGTGATGTATATTGATATATGATATATATTATAATACTATAAATTCTCATGAGCGTAAAAGAGACTCACAGCAGCAGACATTGGGTGAAAGTGGAACTGATTCCATATATATACTGTATATATATATATATATATACTGTATATATATTCAATAAAATATTCCTTGGGGAAAAGTAGAATGAAGAGGCCCATAGACACTACTCTGCTGAGGCTCCGTACCTTGGTGCCACACTCCTGGAGAGCACACAGCCACACGGGAGATCTGAGGGGCTCAAGGCTGTTCACCTTGCACGAATGACTAGACATCCACACCCTTCTCAAGTGAAAGAATGAGCTGCATCCCTGAGCTCATTCCCATTATCAATGGCGTCACTGCGTGCCTGTTAGCAGCCAGCTCAGGTAAGAAGAGGAGAGGCCCAACCGGTCGACTCACCTCTATGGCGCAGTCAGTAGCCTGGGGCGCTTGGCCGTGACTGACACCCGTGAACAAATCACAGTCTTAACACCACTGAAACTGCTTTAACACTTCAGCCTTGTCTTATCTGCCTGACCTTGCTTTGGGTACTTCATAGAGGTTGGGCCTCTAGTTTGCTCCTGTATCCTCTCTGTCCATCCATCCATCTGTCCCCATCACTCTCTCTCACACACACACCCACCCTTACAAACACACACACACATACACACAAACACACACACACTCACACATACACACACACACACACACACACACACACACACACACACACACACACACACACACACACACATACACACACACACAAGCACACACTCTCACAGACACACAGACACACACACCCACACTGTGGGCTAAACACTCTCCAGGAACTGTCTTGGTCAACATCCGTGTAGCAGGACCAGCTGTTGCTTCAAAGCCCCTCATCCCCTCTCTTGTTCTCCAACCCCTGTCACTGAGAACAATGTGGCAAGCCAAAGACTCTAAAAGGATTAAGTCTTTCAAAAGATATTTTGCCAGAAGGATACAGCACAAGTTCTGCAGCACTGGTGTTTTTGTGAGCCTTGACCAGAATGTGTTGCCTTTTAAGAATAAATGTGTATAATTTGTGAATTCATGTGTGGTTTCATGAGGGAATACACAGCTCCCCTGTTGATGGGCTTTAGTTGTCATTCATTTGACAGCATAAAAGAATAGACAAAAGGATCAGAGATGACATCCAGAATGCAGCAAAACCTATTAAGTGATGAGGGCGTGTCAACTCTGTGCATGCCTTACGTATGCCTCACAATGATGGGAGTGTCAGTTTTGACGCTCTAGACGGGTGTTACGTTTCAGAATATTATTTTCCAAGGAAATTACTTTGCGGACGTTCATGGTGCGGTTGTAACGATTTGTAACAAAAAGTTTAAACATTTTACAAGGGAGCGCCCGAATAGCTACGGAGTGATGCTGGGCGGGGGACAACAAGCCGCGGAGTCTCAAGAACTTCTCCCCCCATAAGATGGTCTCAAGCATATTTTATTCGCGGCATCAACAGGTGAGTGTCTTCGTGCTTCGTTTGAAATAAAAACATATTTTACAGATAAACTTGTGACTATGATCTTAACAAATGTTTGTGGATATCATGAAGAAACAATACGTTCTATGTACAGGAACTGATATTTGTTTCTCATTGGCAAACAGATACCAAGTTTTGCATGCAGTAGGTGCAGACAAAAGGCATGCTTTCAAAAACTGACTGATTGAATGACTTATTGAAATATGGTAAATGCAGTTTTATGTAATCATGTTTTATATTTGTTCTTTTCAGTGTAGGGCTCTAGTTATGGAATATGTTCGATACAACATTATGGAATCAAATACACTGCAGTGACTTTGACAAATATCCAGGGAAATAGCATCTGTCACTCGTGTGCATACACACACTGATCTCTGACAAATGAAAATTACTAGGTGGAATAAATAGGACATAAAACATGGATATCTAAACAAAGATAGATAGCTAGATAGATAGACAGTTAGATAGATAGATAGAAAGATTGATAGATAGATAGATAGATAGATAGATAGATAGATAGATAGATAGATAGATAGATAGATAAACAACATTCCATAGATTTAGTGATTTCAACTTCAGCATCCTCCTGTGTCCCCTTAAGGAAATGAAAGAAGTCATAACAGTCTGGAACATCAGAGAGGAGTCAGTGAAATGCAATTTTCCGAACTACAAAAGAAATGTCACGGCTCTTGTGCCTGGGGCACTTTAATGTAATGTGAATTAAGTGCCGTACATGCCACTGAAGACCACTGGGTTTTCTAAGGGATTTTGACCTGGTGATTGAGCCGTAATGACACACATTGTTATCTTGTGGACACACACTTGTGGGATATGTCTTCTTTTGTGGTGGGGGAGTAAGACGTCAACAGAATGGGACCATGTCATACTGCAGGTCAGATTGTTCCCCTGCCGAGTTCTGGAATGTTCCCTCTTGTTGTTTTTGGCTCACATCTATTGATACGTGACAGGCACTTAATGCATTCCCTTTAATACCGAAATGTCTGTCAAACTTTCTCATCAAAGTTATTTAACAACTAAAACAATTGTCTGTCAATGAAACTGTCCACAGATATATCTACAGAGGGTGTCCTTTCCAAGAGACAAACTGGAAAACTCTGAGAGAGACATAGCTCAGATCAACTAACGCATCACCAAATCAGGCTTTAAAACTCCGTGCCAGCAAAGCTAAAGAAATATTTCCCCACAGAGTGGAGCTAACTTGGTACTGTAGTTTGGCACCAACAACGCACTGATGTGACTGCCTTCGAACCTTAAACTTTAAGACACCTTGTTCATTTGAGATGTATTGTTGGTGCATCTCTCTTGATGTATTGTTGTAAACAATGACATACATAAGACACAGAATCTCATCATAATGGCTAGGTTAAACCACACCTACCTTCTCATTTTCCCTCAAATTTTTTTCTTACTCTTTGCAAATGGTATTCCATGTTCTTGTTCTCAGACATCAAACCTGTCATACCATCACTACTTTGAATCGACTAATCTCTGCTATGACCTTTCCACTAATAAGACAAATTCCTGTAATGCTGCTGAAAATATATTTGGCAGAACTGTGACCATTTCATGCACATAAAATACCTTGTTCAGAGAAGGATGCAGGCTCGAGCTAAAGTTGAAAGTGTAGTTAAGATCTGTTTAGTTTAGTTCAGTTAAGTTAGTTTTAGTTCTTCTTGAGTTCTGCTTGTGACCCAGAACTGCAAACTTAGGAGGAGGACGGCAGGATGTCTGTCAGCATCATGTGAACATGTTAACATGCATTTGTGTAAGTGAGGAGTGGGTAGTGGGTAGTGGGTAGTGATTGAGGTGTGTTGTGTATTTAATTCTCTACTTAACTTTAGTCAAGGACAGCACTCAATCCCGAGTACACCACCATCTCTGGCACAGTGACGCCATTCTTCATCATGATATTTACAGATGTCAGGCCGCATACTATGACCTCTATAATAATATCCCATCTCCCTGATGTTCAGTGCAGTGTTTGGTACATTTCAAGTATGTATGTATGGAGTATGGATCAAGTGGGCCTATGGATATCTTGCTGATCTCAGATCAAAATCTAGCCCTCTGTAGCACACTTCAACTATGAGCTGGCTGTTTGTTCATCAATGATGCCTTGACTGAAACCTTTAAATATAGGCTTTCATCATAATCCTGGAATGAATTGCTTTTCAGCAGAACCAATAACATCTTCATAACCCATCTATTGTAAATATTTCCCTACTGTTACTCCTTGTTGATCTGGTCTGATTTTAGTCTGACTCTATCCTCCCTTTATCAGGCTAAAGGATTATAAATTCTCACAATTTTTGACCCCTCGGTTGTGGAAAGGTTCCTTTTCATGGGGCAACATCCACACCACTCCCTTTAGGATTTCGAAAGAATGTGTGATTCGGTCAAGAGAAATCAATGTATAACACATGACAAATACACTTCCTGTCACACTATTGCTGCCTTTCTCCCCTCTCTCTCTCTCTCTCTCTCTCTCACACACACACACACACACACACACACACACACACACACACACACACACACACACACACACACACACACACACACACACACACAGAGACACTACCTGAACAACATCCTGAAGAAAATTAGAAATGGCCCCAAGATGTTATGAAAATGTCAAAAGATCAGTGACATAATTCACCTCTCGTGACCTTTAGTTCATGGATCTTCACATGCATGGGTAGGGCCGTGCTCTTAAGTCTCACCCAGTCGCTGAAACATGATGGTGATAAAGTGTTATCTTACGTGATCCACAAAGGGCTACACTGCTATCTGTGTAATAGTAACTCTGCCCTTTCCTTCCTCTGGGAGGGAGGTGGCTTATCAGCAATGAGTCTTGTTTTTTTTTCAGTGAAAGCCTGTTATATCTAATAAAAACATTTCTAATTCCATACCATTTTGGAGTTAGAAACGGCAACGTTCAGTGCATTGTGTTTGTATTTGATATCGTGTGAAACAGTGATTTAGCACTTGTTCAGTCAACGTGAAGTAGGAACAAGTGAGAGAACTGCACTGGTCAGGATTGCATTGACACAGTGGAATGCTCTGATCCTGTCTTTAGACAGAGGGGCCTGGTGGAAGCTGAGGTATTGTTTGTGTTAGTCTGGTTCTGACCCAACCTAAATGGTGCTGAGGATGTGGGCACATCGCAGCCACATACAGGTTCCTGAATGGTCTTCGGAGCCGTCTGATTCGACTGGGATTAGTAAGCAACCTAATTGACACACAAAAAAAAACAATGAGGCTGGCTTGTTTACTTGCTGTTTATTTTGTTCATTTTCTGCCATAATTATATACTGTAAGTACATTTCTGGTATGTTCCATCACTTTTAGGTTGTGGTATTCAGGTCAAGTCATATAAAGGAAGTATGCTACTGGCTTCTGTGTCATGTGTGAATTGCAAATGGAGGATTTCAATAATTTCAGTAATCCCAGAGTTGGATTCCTCTGAACTTTGTGCACCTAAGGTGCCACCTTAACGTGCATAACTTCTAAGTTGAACAGTAGAGTTATTGCTCTTACGTAGAATTAAAACAAAAATGTTAACAGTACAAGCCCCACTGTAGAAACTCAGATAACAAAAAGGGATTCAAATCAATACTTCATATGTCAACCTTTACTTTGATGACAGACTCAATGCTCCTTGGCATGGAGGATACCAGTGTTGCAAGATATTCTGCCATTCTTCAGAGACAATGTTTTCAGCTGCTCTTTTCTGGAGGGGTTGTGTTGCTCTTCGGCTCTCCTTAAAGTACCCTAAATGTGGCAGGCAACGTACTTGGCCAAGTCATAGTTTTCACTTCTTCACAGTGGCTATTGGCAGTGTGCTTTGGATCATACACTAAACATCAATTTAAGTATAAGTGCTAATTAGTGTGCTCTTAGTGTGCTGTTAAGTACACTTTTCACTTCTTCTGTATTTGTAATTAGTACATTTGTAATATATATTTATTGCACTTATATTTAGCACAATAGTGTGCTAGAAATTGCTTGCTTGATATTAAAGTCTATTTTTAGCAAATTAGCTCCTCTAATGTGGCAGAGAGTTTTTCCGTACATCTCCTCTTTCGCCCAGCTTTCATCTCATTCTTCAGACTTTGCACTGGTAGTTAGAGTTGTATATGTATATAACACACACTTGCCATGAATCTTTCACATCAGTCATGGACAGAATATGCTTTCGTTTTGTGTATCTTTTTTTTTTGTAGAGCTCATCATTACATATGAATTTGAATTTGCATTTGAACATGGATATGATTTTGTTTTCTGTACCCTCTTTGTTTTCTTTTTTGGTGTATGACATCTTAAAGAGGCAAGAAATTCACTTCAGTTCATTTGAACTAATTTAGTTTCTTCTCTTACAGAATGATGCAGCCCGGTACTGTGGCTTACCACTCGGCTATCATAGACAGGAAGACCATAGATCTTCTCACTCGGATTCTCTTGTTCTGGATTATTAGTTCTTCAGTGCTTCAAGGTAAAGAATTACTTCACATTTTTCTAGCAGCCGGAATTCATACCATGAATATAATTACCAGGAGATGACTTCAACTGTGTGTCTGTCAAAGTAATACACCAGAGAATGTTTATATAAGCACAGAGTCAAACAAAGACAAGGACCATAATAAAAGCATTCTTTTTGGAACCACCGTTTGAATGTTCTCAGGTTCCCATGGTTACCTCTTAGTGTCCAGTGGAGTCTCTCCTGAGTCGAAAAAGTCTGTAATAAACTGTGAACAATGAAAGATAAGTTGGTATGGCAGGGAGGGGGGCAGAGAGAAAGGA
>NC_137915.1:21128614-21153614 GCF_963457725.1 Sprattus sprattus | reverse complement strand
GAGTGTGTGTATGTGGGATGTGTGGGTGGGTGGGTGTTTGTTTGAGGGAGTGGATGTGTGTGGGTGAGCATGTGAATTTGCATAAACTCAAATGTAACAGGATCAAAGGCAAAAAGTTAAAGATAAATAGTACCTCAAATACCTTCCACAACAATCATGTAACCTGCTTCATAATTACTCCATCCACAACTGGCATTTCAAGTCAAGGGGAGCACCTGTTACTAACATTAAGGACCTGATGAGTTTATTACTTTATAGATAGAGATCCCATTACTGTCCCTTGAGCCGATGTTGGTATATATTTATTTTTTTTTAAATGTGATTATAGTTCCTCAATGTAAATATAAGATTAGTATAGGTAACCTTTTATTGAGGTTTTACCAGTCAATCACCTCTTTGAAATGGAAGGGCATCAGCCTGAATGCAGTTCGTCCTGTTTCCAAAATGTGCACAGAAATACTGATTGACTGAGAAGTACAGGGCTGGGCCTAATCAGACAGGTATTGTAGATGAATCAGAAGAGATATCACTGCATAACATTTCTTGAGATACTCTGACAGAGAACCCCCCCCCCCCCCCCCCCCCCCCAATGTCTTCCGAATTTTTAAACCATAAAATAAGAGGTTTGGGACTGGAAGTGCAACAAAATAAGTACCTGTATTTACTTCTTGGAAGACGGTAGGTACTCAAGATTCCTTTGAAAAGTTTCCTGTGACTGAGATGGCTTGTGTGAACAGAAATAACTATTCATTTTGTAGTTCAAAGGTTTAGTAAAATGCTAATCTTACCCAATGTGAATTGGTTCTTCAAGCTGTGAAATATGACAGATATCATACATGTTTGTTTCATATAATCACTTTATTGTCACTGCCTTTCCTATTCTGACTACAAACGAACACTTCCCAGCTCATGGATACTACATGTATGACTCCAAGGCGGTTCTGGGTGACTGCCGTGACTACTGGACCTTCCAGGACCGCGAGCGCATCCCGCAGCTCTTCCAGATGACGGTGTGTGTGGACGTGCGGGTGGTCTCACCGGGCCGCTGGCTGGCTTTCTCCTACAGCTCGCCCCGTACGCCGCACTACGACCTGGCCCTGGAGGGCGACCCAAACTCCTTGTATGCCTGGCTACTGGGTGTCAGGCATCGCTTTCCCGTGCGCCTGGAACCAAGACTGTGGCACCGCCTGTGCCTGCGCCGGGACTCGTTGCGCAACACCTTCAGCCTGGAGGTGAACGGGAACGCTGGCGAGCACCAGCGCACAGTCATTGCCCGTGTGATACCCCGGCACGGGGAACTGGTGCTGGGCTGCAGGCCCAGGGATGCCACCCTCGGGGCTGCCCGGGGGAGAGTAGAGCTCTACCTCTTCCGCATGTGGGAGGACGTGGGAGAGCACCAGATGTGCGAGGATGGATCGGTAGTGGGCTGGGAGTCCCGGCTGTGGGGCGTCACGCACACCAGGGCCCGGGTACGGGATGAACTGCTACATTGTGGTAAGATGAAAGTGTGAGAGAGAGAGCGCAAGAGAGAGAGATAGAAGAAAAGGAAGAAAAGGATATGATAATCATTTAAAGCATGCTGTCAATCAAGCATGATTATCCTGCAAAATAAAAATTCCTGGGGTTTCTTTCACCAGAAGAGTTGGTAGATGTAGTTTGTTTAAACTGTGTGGTTATTTGTATCTATTTTTCCAGTATTGAACATACCTCACTTACAGCCTCTTCCATTAGGACGTCATCATTATACTGTAGATCAAAGCATATGGCGGGGGGGGGGGGGGGGGGGGGTAGTGCATTCATTATGTTTTTCTTTCTTTTGTGAAAAACATATGCTTGGGCTAAAAGGGAAGGATGATGTTTATTTCCCTTTTGAGTTTGAAAAAGACCCAATCTTTTTCAAATGTGCATGACTTTTTATATTATTGGATGGCTAGAATGGCTCTGGGTGTGTAGATGCATGCTGTCCTTACTGTCATACTGATCTCATAGGCAAGACACGGAGGAAGCGTGAAAGTAACAGGGACATGAGCACTGGTAAGATTTGTTGGTGTTGGTGTTGGTGTTGGTGTTGGTGTTGGTGTTGGTGTTGGTGTTGGTGTTGGTGTTGGTGTTAGAGTGTTGTCGCCTGTTTCTCTGGTAATGGTGTATGTGATGTCGTGTGGTAGAGGCAGGTGTTTGCATCTGTGGTTAATGTGGGAGTGGGTGGGGCTCTGAGCACTGTTCGGCCAGTGACTCGCCAAACAAATTCACTGGTCATGAAAATATAACAGCCAAATAAGAAATATTATCACACATTGTTCGCACGGCATACATATTCATTTCCTGGTTAGCAGACATTTATTTCTTGGTTAGCAGACATGGCAAGATGTCCTACACTTATTTCATGTGTCATAGCAACCACAAAGGATTGTTGTCTTTTCAAATGACCAAAATACTTCCTTCTTTTCTTGCAGTTCCAGACACAGGTGCCAGAGGATTTGTTTCCACGCCTGGTAAGAGCAGTAAGCCCCTCTGAGGAAAAGCCTTTTTTCACTGATTATCTCACACTATTCTCACTGATGAGCTCACGCTATTCTCACTGATGATCTCACGCTATTCTCACTGATTATCTCACACTATTCTCACTGATTATCTCACACTATTCTCACTGATGATCTCACGCTATTCTCACTGATTATCTCACACTATTCTCACTGATGATCTCACGCTATTCTCACTGATGATCTCACACTATTCTCACTGATGATCTCACGCTATTCTCACTGATGATCTCACACTGTTCTCACTAATTCCATGGACTCTAATGAAGGTGCCACTATCACCAGGTGGTTTAAGTTAAGGTTTAAGGTATTTGGCAGATGCTTTTGTCCAAAGCAAATTATTAAAAAAATTGAATAAAAACAGAAATAAAGCATTATGCAAAGTACAACAAAATGCATTTAACAATATTTAAATAGGTTGAATGTATTTAATTTAATATAAATATTAAATAGGTTTACCTGCTTACCAATAAAGTACCTACTGATGGTGCACCCACTGCTTCACAACCGGGAATTTCTCTGCACTGCATCTTTTAGCCCCAGGTCAGACCTTCAGCACCCTGGCCTCAATGTTCTCCAGCATGATGGCCCAAAGCCAGGACACAGGTCAGTGAAGGAGGTGGACAGAGAGTCATGTTAGAATTACAGTCTGAGGATGGTTTATTTGAAAGGGAATTGCATAATGTAGTTCAGACATTGCAGAGATCAAAGCTCTTGTTCAGAAGTTCTTGTTGACTGTATTTAATGCGGTGAAATGCATTAGGCTCAGCAGATGTGTGATAGTTCTCCTAGAGGCTTATCTTTCAGCTAGAACTCGACTTTAAGTTCCGATTTCACAGTTCATATTTGCATATTTGTATATTTGCACCACACTACCACTAACACATTCCTTTTATGTGGAAACCTGTTTGGTAATACATGTAAATTAATTTATGATTCTGATTTCAGTGCCTCCGGCTACCACCTCCTACAAGTCAATAACCACGCCTATACCCCTGACAACACCTACAGGAACCACCCCTCCACCCCTGACAACACCTACAGGAACCACCCCTCCACCCATGACCACACCTACAGGAACCACCCCTCCACCCCTGACCACACCTACAGGAACCACGCCTCCAACTTTGACCACACCTACAGGAACCATGTCTCCTCCTCAGACCACAGCAGTAGCTACCACTGTGGCACCAACCTCAGTGAGCTCTCAGCAAACTGGGACTGAAGAAGCAAATAGCACTTCTGCCCGCCCAAGCCCACATCCAGCCTCCTCAGCAACGCCCACAATGACCTTTGACCCTGAGACTGCAACAACTGTGGCATCCACAACCAGCGTCGCCGTAGCTACTGACCCCACACTCACAGCTACAGAGGGTGCCCCGAACTCCTCAGTCTCCTCTAACACACCCACAACCGAGACCAATCCGATTACAGGAACAACCTCCATGACTACCATACAGGCAACTGCATCCAGTTATTCTCCTACAAACTCCACAACCGCACTGTCAAACAGGACCCTGCTGACCAGTAACAGCACAGCTGCTCAGTGGTCAGCTACTGATATGAGTGAGTGCCATCGGGATTAAGGGCTGTAAACGGGATTCCCAGGCATCTTTGTTTTCTCACAGTATGGCTGAGTAAATGGTCTGTTTAGCATTGCGAATCATATGTCATTACATTAACAAAACATTTGTTTTCTAACTAATGCTGAGTTTTGGAAACAGAAATACACTTTTAACTCTATAGCATACTGTATATCTCTGTAATTTATATGATCTATATTCATCATGTCTTGTCAGGCCAAATTGCGATGCAGTGCAACTTCTCTCAGTTATGTTCAAACACAAGTAAGTTCTAGTTTCATGGCATGCTGTGGCTTTTCACTAAATTTTTGCTTGTAATGAAACAAGTGCATGACAGGCAACATTAATATTATGTGTTTTGTATTATAATAGCTTCCCATTACTGGATGTTGGTCAGTGTAAATGTGAGTGGAGAAACAAAGACTGAAGCAGATATTAAAGACGGGGTATGTCACAAACCATTGAGTCTATCCACTGTAGTACCAAAGACCCATAGGTATCATGTGGGGTCAAATGTAGTAATTTATCTATTACAGTATGCTACAAAAATGGCAGCCATCTCTGCTACTGAACATTTTTACTGGTTTTACCGGTAAATTGATGAGTAGGAGTGTGAAGTGTAAAATGAGCTCTGTGGAAATATGTCCACTGAATTTGTTTCCCCTCTTCTTTGCCCTCCGATGTGTTCTCAGCTTAATAACATCACCCATGATGAGGTAAGCCAAATCATACAATCGTCAAGACAGCATTCTATAAAAACTGTTACTAAAGCTACTTTTAGAACTCAAGCTAAACAATCCATTCTTATTGTAACAGTCCACAGAGGTCAGCTGTATAGACAAGACTAATATAACGTAAGTATCTTAACCGCCCAGCATCTCCATGCACTACGAATAATGTATTATTATTAATATCACATGGTCAAATGTTTGAATTGTTACAAACAAAAATTAGAATCACATTCAATATGATTTCTGTGCTGCCCCCTTTCCTCCAGGAGGACTAACTGCACAGTGCTGCTGCGGCTCAGCAAGCCCATGAGCACATGTGATCTGAGACACCTGTTACAGCGGAGTGGCGATGGAGATGGCATCCATGTCACCATCCTTGGCGATGTGGAGAGAGTTGGTGGGTGAACAATTAGATCTGGCTCTCTTACAAGCAGAAAGATGAAATGCTATGTTACATGTTCAATGAACAGAAGGTAGATTTTAGAAGCCTCCTACAGTTATGTACCTATTTAGAGTGCAGGTGCAGGAAACGGCTGGTTCATAAATTCATCATGATACTTGTACATTGATTTGTATATTCAGGAAACTGGCCCAAAACACAAAAGAGGGTTTTTTGGCTTTTGGAATGAAAGAATGTCAACTCTGTCACTACAGTTTGTGTGGTTCATTATATTTTGCATGTTTTTTCAAAACCATTATACTTCCTCCCTGGCTCTCTTACCCATGTTTTCTGGGGTATGCCATAATAAGGTGAGGTTTATGCTGAACATAATGCCCAAGTACCCTCTCACCCAGGCCACACCATAAGAATTTAGAAGTTTCTTTTCTTTGAGTGTAGATCTGACACTGGTGGTCGGGACTATTACAAGGAACTTGTTGTTCTCCTGGGTAGTAATATGTACAGTTTTGTATCCATTGCACTGTAGGTAAAGGCCACTGTGTTGATGAAGATGTGCTGCCCTCTGGAGGAGGGTTTGTGAGGTGCATCTACCTGGAACCCTTCCCTGGAATGTGCATCTCTGAGCAAACTCTCAACGTCACATGGTATGGAGGGCAGCTTTTCTAAACCTAGGATATGGGTAATGTTATGAGGGGCATCTCTTTGCAAATGTGTTTTGGTAATATGTAGTATGTGTAATGGCCATGAATGTATGTTTGTGTGAGAGCAGGAAATGATTTGCTTGTCATATGATAATTTTAGCTCGTACAGGCAAGAAATAAGTGCATGAAATGATTAAATAATTTCTTCTTAACGATGTGTGGTCATATTTGTCACATCACAGCTCTTACATGGACGCGGATTATGTCTCTGTCCCTGTCCTGGACCCTAACCTGGACCCCTGCACCTGTGAGTACTACTGACCGTCTCAAAATGAAAGAAAAACTATACTGTGAAATATGCATCATTTTAGCCTATTTCAATATATACTTTGAAAGCTGAAAGTGCATTGTTTGTGTAATATTGGCGCAGCGGTGCATACACATGCAACCACACCAACCTCTCCATACATCAAACAGTCATTGACTGACTGTCACTGTGAAATATGAAGCCGAAAGAAGGCCTTAATAAATTAAACCCTCAGTGTTCTTCAAATTGTTGTCTTTTGACAAGATGTGTTTGTTTGTTGTTGTTGTTGTTGTTTTTTTTTACAGTGGAAGACCAATGTGACTGTGAAGCCTTTTGCAATGATACGTGTAAGTACCCCAGTTAGACATTGCATCTCAGTTGGGTATCCACTAGGAACAAATATGGATGCTTGCTCACTGGCACACTGTAGTTTTTTCCTGAGAGATCTTTCAAAACATTGGTGCTACAGAATGTTTTGTAGTCATGCGTTCGTAAAAGAAAGGCAACCTACATTGCTGAGCTGTCATGAAAGGCATTTTGGAGCTTAGCTGAATACATCAGTAGAGCTGTGGTGTCAAGGCTTGTGTAAGAGCATGTACATAGGGTTAGAGATCATGTGTGGTTGCTAGGGCGTTGCTAGGGTATGTGTGTTCTGAAGTGTGACTTCAGTTTTTCCCGTGTCTGAATGGCAAGTGTACATGTATGGGAGGTAAACCCTGGTCTTTTTTTCAGCCTCTAATTCAGAAGCGTATTATTATGCCCTTCGTCTGAACATCACAAGTCCCACCATAAAGCTGACAGACATCCAGGACATGGTGAGCATTTGAAGTGTCCAAATAAGACGTTTTAAATCAGTGTGTGTGTGTGTGTGTGTGTGTGTGTGTGTGTGTGTGTGTGTGTGTGTGTGTGTGTGTGTGTGTGTGTGTGTGTGTGTGTGCTCTAATTTCTGTCTTTCTTCTTCACAGATCTTCAAAAACAGTTCATACTGTGATTCTGACACAGAGCAGTAAGTACAGTCTCCAGTCTACCTCCTCTCCATCCTTGGTATGCATATTTCACTCTGTACATGCACTGATCAAACATATGGCCAGATATTACAGTCTTCTCTCTCTCTCTCTCTCTCTCTCTCTCTCTCTCTCTCTCTCTCTCTCTCTCTCTCTTCCTCACTTCAGGGCTGTCTGTGATAACATTACTCAGACATTCAGACACTTTCAGGTAAATATGAAATGCTGTGTTTGGTGTTCTTGCTCTGCCTTTGGTGCTTGGCAGTTGTAAGTGGTGTGGTGGTGCTCTGGTTTGTGTGTGATTCTCATCTCACTGTGCTTTTCTGCAGGAGATACATTTGGAATGCCATGGAACTGAAACACGGTAAAAGTTTTGTGTGTGTGTGTGTGTGTGTGTAGAAGTACATTCATCTATATTTCACACAATGAAAAGCAGCATAAGAAATAATTTAGCCCACAGTGTGTATGTGTGTGTGTGTGTGTGTGAGTGTATGTGGCTGTCAGTGGCGGTCCGTGTATTTCACGACTAGGCCTTCAGCGATGTCCTACACGACAGTTAAACTGAGTGAACCACCTCTTAATACCATCATTATGACGCCATGGCTCTCGAACCATATATTTATACAGAAAGGCAGTATAAGTGAGCATTGCATCGCCTTAACATAGTCGAGTACAACAGACTTTATTAATATTTCAGGATCATTTAAAATCAATACACCCGTATTAACAATACATTAAGAGTAGTAAACTCTCAGTTATATGATCGCTTGGATATTACTGTCACAACTTAAAAATAAAAGGCGATTTTCAGGGATTAGTCTACAAAGTTTTATTAAGTCCACCGAAAGTAGCCTCTGTGAGCTTTAACAAGTTTGTCCACTAAACATCGCATTGTCCCACCTGCAAAGCAGTTTCATTAAACCTACACGATCCTCACGATATCCAGTTTTTCTTGAAAGTTCCGTCTTATTATAGCGACAATATCTATATCTCCTCCTCCTTCAGCCATTGTCGGTTGAAAATAAACTGAAATGTACGTTTTCACTATGGACCACCACTGGTGGCTGTGTGTGTGAGTGCATCCACACCAAATTAACCCTCTCCTCTCCTACTGTGTGTGTGTGTGTATCAGCCTTCACAGCTGTATGGTTGCTGTTATGCTGGACCAGCAGCTGTGTGTGTGTATGGTCAGCCGAGTGATGGCATACAGGTTGCAACAGAGTGAAGGGGTCTTTTATGATGGCCTGGTCACACGAATGGGTGAGTCACATAAGTGCACTTCCTCAGTGTCTGGAGCCACAACAAAATCACTCTGTCAGATATTATATTTCGAATGAGGTTTTGATTGATATTACAAGATTACAAGATCTTTTCACCACTGATCTTTTTTACCACTGACTGTCAAATTACTTGGACAAAAAATATGACGTATACAATGCAATAAACTGAACTATACCATATTTCACTGCAATGGATTGCTGTAGTCTACAGTCCAGCCCATGTACACTCTATTGATTTCCACAGAATGTCATTAAAATATGCCATTTACCATGTCCTTTTTTATACCTTGGCAGCCATATGTGGTCTACCCAGTTCAAGCGGTGTGAGGCTGCTTGACTCTAACCTCACCTGGTTCGCTTCCCCCTTCAGTGCGTCTGACTTCTGTAATGCTATAAACAGCAGTCCTCTAAGATGGTGAGTGGAGCTGAGAAACACGATAGAAGTAAAAGCAATTATGACTTGTTACTTTGACATAAACATAATACATACAGAATAAAAGATACAGGTATGGTTTTGGATGAATATTGAGAGACTTCTTTTAATCGTTTTGGTTTGGTTTGTTTGTTTTTAACAGCAAAAAGGATGAGACCAAGGCTGTGCTTCTCAGTGAGAGCTGTCAGGAACCACCATGGCCAAGAAACTATAGCAACCCAGTGTCACAACCTACCACTAACCCAACAGACTTCAGTACATCATCAGTGCCGATAACCACAGACACCCCACATACCCCTACGCAACTTACTACTTCACCGGCTTCCCTAAACACTTCACACAATAACATCACAGCAGTGTGGCAGAACAACACACAATTTAACACCAAAACAGAATTACCACGCACCTCACACTACACCACATCAGCACAGAATATCACAGAATTTAATACCACCACATTACAGCAAAATCACACCAAGTTTTACACCACAATGCCCCAACTGAATTCCACACAATTTAAGACCACAGATGTTCCTCAGGACATTATACAATTTACTACTTCAACACCAAACAGCACCCTGTTTAACTCCACAACAGTATGGTGGAACGAAACACTCTTTAACACCACGACACCCCCATTAATAAAAAACATTAACTCTACAACAACAACAACAACATGGAACAGTACAGAGTTCGACACAACACCACTTCAACTGAACACAACACAAATGTATACAACAATAAATGAATCCCTACAAAATGTAAGTCACATCAACACAACTACTTTACCCGCTAATGCAACGCAATCTGACACCACTGACACTCCTCAGAACTCATCAGACTTTACCACAGCAGTTGCATCGCCAACTTTCTCACCTAATATCACTGACACTACACCACTTCAACTGAACACAACACAAATGTTTACAACAATAAATGAATCCCTTCAAAATGTTACACACATCAACACAACTGCTTTGCCCGCTAATGCTACGCAATCTGACAGCACTGACACTCCTCAGAACTCATCAGACTTTACCACAGCAGTTGTATCGCCAACTTCCTCACCTAATTTTACAGAAACAACACCACTTCAACTGAACACAACACAAATGTATACAACAATAAATGAATCCCTACAAAATGTTACGCACATCAACACAACCGCTTGGCCCGCTAATGCTACGCAATCTGACACCACCGACACTCCTCAGAACTCATCAGACTTTACCACAGCAGTTGTATCGTCAACTTCCTCACCTAATATCACCGACACAACACCATTTCAACTGAACACAACACACATGTATACAAAAATAAATGAATCCCTACAAAATGTTACGCACATCAACACAACTGCTTTGCCCGCTAATGCTACGCAATCTGACACCACTGACACTCCTCAGAACTCATCAGACTTTACCACAGCAGTTGTATCACCAACTTCCTCACCTAATATCACTACTTCAAGCCCTCAACTGAATACAACAGAGTTGTTTACAGCTCCCTCATCATATCTTAATACAACTGTGGACTATAACGCGACAGCCTTTTCACTTCCTACAGCGTCAGCCTCTCAAAACACAAGTTCTTTACCAGTCGAAGTTAATACTACTTATACTGGAACAAATGGCTCCCTGAACATGACAAGCAGCTACACAACAGGCCACGTGCTGAACCAGACAGTTGCCCCGGCAACAACATCTGAGCAGAAACCAACGACACATTATAACAACACAGTTGTTCCAGAAAGGACCGCTACCCTTACAACCACAACCCACACTCAAACAACTGTTCTTGGGATATTCGATGGGTCAACACCGTCCCAACCCACGGGAGCTGCTCCAATATTTCCGAATGCCACAGAAGCTATCAAAACGACTACAACCACCACAACAACACAGTCTACAGCTCGCCCTCCTGATCCAGTGGAGCCATCTTTGAGCACTCTCGCTACAATCCCTACAGGTAATGGAAAAGCAGGGAGTCTTTCCATCTCAGTTCCTGTCACAGTAAAGGATGGTTTCCAGATAATCTCCCAGATAATATGGAATTTGGTATGGCAATAACTCCTGCTTAATCTGCAAAAGAAGGAAGTGGCCAGCATGAGTAAATTCACTAAATATGTCATTCTTCAATTATATACCATGTTTAAGTCGAGCACTCACACATTACAGAAACCACAACCATGACTACAACATCAAGCCCAGGTGAACAGGCCAACCAGCTGCTGGACCAGACCAAGGACATGCGGGCGCTGAACTCGTCCCAGGTGGCAGATGTGGTGAACCAGCTGGAGGATCTCCTCTCCAGCCCCAACGTGAGCCTGGAGGTGGGCCGTGCCATGGTGTCCATCATCAGCAACCTGCTCAACGCTTCCGCCAGCTCCCTGGGCTCCTCTTCAAACAGGTACGACCAGGTTTCTCATATTTCCTATACCATATTCCTGTATTCTTTTTTTTTTTTTTTTTTAAGATTTATTTTTGGGCTTTTATGCCTTTAATCAGATAGGACAGTAGAGAGAGACAGGAAGTGAGCTGGAGAAAGATCGGGGGAGAGGGATCCCCATGGGTATTCCGACCCATTCATGGTACAGGGCTGCTGCTGCTTGCGCCACAGTCCCCCCCATATTCCTGTATTCTTATGCTTAGCCCCATAGAGGAAGCCTTGCTGTTTTTTTCTCAGTCGCTTTGGTTCATTTCTCAGATCAGAATTGAAATTCTGAAAACTACTTGTTCAACCTCATCACACCACATCACAGTCACTTGTGCACATCAGAAATAAATGTATCATCCTTTTGAACAAATCATTTTCTGCAAATGATTATGTGCAATTGTCTGCTGTTTCTTACAATATCATATATACTGATGTGTTACACTGAAGCCTTTAATTAACCAATGATCAACCAGTTATCTAAAAGAGCTCAGGGGTGCATCTCATGAACCCAGAGCATAACACAGTGGTACCATTTCTTCAAGACTTTTTTGATTGATTAGCCACAAAAATGATTCTTTAAAATGTTTAAATTATTCATATATTCCTGTAAATACCCATCATGATTTGATTTGTCTCTGGGCCAATAAAAGCCTGACTATCTGTTTTTTCTCTTGACCAAAAAAAGCGTTTTCATCTGTTTTGTCTCTAGGTTAATCAAAGCTGTCGATACTCTGGCTCTGAAGCTGATTGTCGAGCAGGGCAATGAGACAATCGTAGCCGACTCACTTGTGTTATCCGTGACTGAAATAGATGGAGACATTTTCAATGGGGGGTCCTTTTCCATTGCAACAAACCCAAACCAACAGGTAGAGTGTGGTATCAATCCTGACTGACAAACAATTGTAGCACACCATCAATGGAATCAGATCTCACCAGCATGTCATTTTTTTTTCATTCATCTAAAAAATGTCACACCAGAGGTCCCAAGCATCCGTCAGGAGAAGAAGAAGATCAGAGAGTGAATCTGCCCTGGCTGAGGGAGACTTGGCTATGATCACGCTGCCCTCCACCCTGACTGAGAACCTCAGCCCCCAGCAGCTAAAGGAGGTCTCCAGGATCCAGTTCAACTTTTACTCCAAGACCACATTATTTCAGGTACCTGTTGTCTGCTCTCCCTCTCCTTCTCCCTGTCTCCTTCTTCCCCTCATCTCTCAGATTATTCTTGCATTTCTGTCTTCTCCCTTTATTATCTGTTTGGGCTATTTGCCTCCTTCCCTATCTATTTGGCTTTCTTTCTCTATCTGGCTCTCCTCTCTCTCTCTCTCTCTCTCTCTCTCTCTCTCTCTCTTTCTCTCTCTCTCTCTCTCGCTCTCCCTGTTTTTCTGTTTTCAGTTCCATGTTGTATGCCAGTCATTTGTTGTTTTTATAGGATGGATCCCTAAACCAGCTATATAGCCGGCTCAATAGCCGTGTTCTGAGCGGAAGCATGTCCAACTTGTCCATCAGCAACCTCAAAGAAGGCGTGGAGATTATTCTTAAGAATGACAATCCAATCCCGGTATGTTGCTCTGGTCACACAAAGTTTTCGTTCCCCGTGCGTGTGTGTGTGTGTGTGTGTGTGTGTGTGTGTGTGTGTGTGTGTGTGTGTGTGTGTGTCTGTGTGACTGTGTGTGTGTGTGTGTGTGTGTGTGTGTGTGTGTGTGTGTGTGTGTGCGTGCGTGTGTGTCTGTGTACTTGTGTGTCTGTGTGCTTGTATGTGTGTGTGTGACTGTGTGTGTGTGTGTGCTCAATGTGTCTAATCTTAATACCAATGCTGTCTTTTCTTCCTCAGGAAAATGGCACAGCTGTCTGCGTGTTCTGGGACTTGAGCAAAAATGGTGATCTTTTTTTCCTTCCTTTCCTTTTTTAAGATTTCTATCAACTTTCATTTTAGGCCAATATCTCCCTCACAAAATCTCAGTCAAATTAATTCAGTGGTAGCATTGGAATATGTCTAATTATATATAGTCCTTTCATATCTTATTATACTATTCCTTTGATATACTCAAGTGCTCATGACTGTATCACTGCCTCACCCTTCCTTTCCTAGGAGGCTCGGGAGGCTGGAGCAAAGAGGGGTGTTCTGTGAAGAACACGACCACTGCAGAGGAGACCATTTGCAGCTGCAATCATCTCACCAGCTTTGCCGTCCTGCTGGTGCGGTCACTAATCCTCTTCAGATTCTACTGTCCACTAACCTCTGAGATTAGGAAAACAAAGTCAAACGAAAAAAAAAGAGTTGAAGCCAACAATAGAAAATCTAATGTTCCTTTGCACAGTGAGCGACTCCTTTCTAAAAGTGTGTGATAGAGAGAAAATCTGATGCTTGACATGATTTTGGTTAAGTAACATTAATCAACAAACTATTACAACAAAAACTTTATGACATGAGTTTTAATACTGTGTATTGTTTCCATTTCATTAACATTTTAACATTTAGTCATTTAGCAGACGCTTTTATCCAAAGCGACTGACAAGGATGTAGTCACATTTTACAATTATATTTTTTTACATTTACACTGATGGCACACCGCACATCAGAAGCAATTAGGGGTTCAGTGTCTTGCTCAAGGACGCTTCGACAGGGAATCGAACTAGCAACCTTTTAATTACTAACCGACTTCTCTACCTCCTGTACCACTGTCGCCCCCTGTTTCCCTTGAAAAGGGGACATTTTCCAGAATAAGTATAATCAGTTACTGGACATAAGTGGGGGACTGAAAGAGTTATAAAATAAATATAGTAATTATAAGGGGGTTTTCCCCTCTTTTTAAAAATATACAATTATTTCCTGTTTTTTTATTTCCTGTCGGCTTACTGTAAGTGATGAAAGCATCATTTCACAGCCCTAACATGTCCACAAGAACTATGCCTTAATATTGTTGTAATATTTCGGGGTGATACTATCCTCATAGTGTTTTCATGCTCTAGGATGTCTCCAGAGAAGGTATCACAGACCGCCTGCAGGCCACAGTCCTGTCCTTCATCACCTACATCGGCTGTGGCATCTCGGCCATTTTCCTATCCATCACCCTCCTCACTTACATATCCTTTGAGTAAGTCATCTACCTATGGGTCGGTTTCGGGTTTTGGTTTGGTTTAGTTTGGGTGTTTGTACCCTTCGACTATAGGTAGCTTGGATCTGGTTGAATGTTTTTTCCAGTAGTTTATAGACTACCTTTGTCCTTACATACATTCATAGAAAGTGTATGTGACCATGTATTTAGGCTGTGCTGTCATTCTGAAATGTACTGAACTGAGCTGAACAGAACACGTACCCACTTATTGCAGTCAGTCAGAGAATGAATGCATCATTCCAACCTCACTGTTTGTTCCCTGAAGGAAAATCCGCAGAGACATCCCCTCCAAGATCCTCATCCAGCTGTGCCTGGCCCTGCTGATGCTGAACATGGTCTTCCTGCTGGACTCATGGCTGGCGTTGTACCCGGACGCCGTGGGCCTGTGCATCTCCACAGCCTTCTTCCTGCACTACTTCCTGCTGGCCTCCTTCACCTGGATGGCCTTGGAGGCCCTGCACATGTACCTGGCCATCGTCAAGGTCTTTAACAGCTACATGTCCAGATACATGCTCAAGTTCTCTCTCATGGGCTGGGGTGAGTGGACTGAGAGCAGTTTCATTTGTTTCTTTTGGTTGGTTCTCCCTTCTGCAAGCCGCACGCAGGACTGTCCCTCTCACACAGTAACAAACAAAAACATGGAGCTGAGTGTCAGTTGCAACGAATGTCATTCGATTGTGTTGTTTAACCTATTTGGATGGGAATGAGCCAAGGCTTTGCTTGTCTTCTTTCATCTGTTATCCTAGTATTGCACTGGTTATTCTCAGAAATGCCCCCTCATGGGTGAAATGGCCTAAGAAGGCATCTGTTTGATTTGATCTATTCCAGGCATTCCCCTTCCAGTCGTAATCATTGTGATATCAGTGGATAAAAATTATTATGGCCTCATCACTTACGGAAATTACAGTGATGGGACTACAGACGATTTGTAAGTTTCCTTCTCGATATTTCCTTTCTGTCTTTGATACATTTAGGTCAGTCAGAGTTATTTTATACTTGGCTAAATGGCTGATTTTGGACACTTTATTCCCCTTTCCCAGCTGCTGGCTAAAGAATGATATTGTCTTCTACGTTGGCGTGGTGGCGTACTTCTGCCTGGTCTTTGTACTGAACATGGCCATGTTTGTGGTGGTCATGGTGCAACTGAAGCGGATCAAGCGACAGAACCCCCAGAACAACCAGCACCGCTCGAGCCTGCACGACCTGCGCAGCGTGGCCGGGCTCACCTTCCTGCTGGGCCTCACCTGGGGCTTCGCTTTCTTCGCCTGGGGGCCTGTCAAGCTGGCGTTCATGTACCTGTTCGCCATCTTCAACTCTCTGCAAGGTAGGCCCCAACGAGGCACTGTAATATCAATAGTTGTACTAGCTATTCATACCACTACTGGTAAATTGAGAATTAATCACCACATGTTTTAGTTTTTCAATAACTAGAAAGTTTTTACTTGTTGTCAGAAGTTTCAGTTTCGAGTTTCATTCGTCTTTAGGTTGGTAAATGTGAATGAATCCTGAATGAGGCAGTTCAACTATTGAGTGGAATCTGCTGGATCAGTGTGAAAACATTTTCTCTGAATTTAATTAAATCTTTAATTTCCTGTCTGTCAATTAAGCAAACCCAAAACGGCAGTTAAACTATTGAGTGGAATCTGCTGGATCCGTGTGGAGACATTTTCTCTGAATTTAATTAAATCTTTAATTTCCTGTCTGTCAATTAAGCAAACCCAAAACGTTACACTTACGATAGTCTGCCAGTTTCATGATTTGGTCTCTGTGTCTGTCTCCCTAAGGTTTCTTCATATTTGTGTTTCACTGCGCGCTGAAGGATAATGTCCGCAGACAGTGGAGAATGTATCTGTGCTGTGGAAGACTACGGCTTGATTGGAACACAGGTATATCCCAACATACAAACACACACAGACATGATGATGATATTAGTGTTGAAAGGATGCTTATTCAGACACCTAAATAGCCCATGTATAGTTTAGCTTTTGTGTACCCTTCCTATGTGTCCAGAAATACTTGCCAGTGGGGTACTGAAATAGTTGCCAGTATCGGCAACACATAAACACACACACTCTCTCACACACACACACACACACACATACACAAACACATATTGATGACACTAGCATCATGACATTTGGCTTCTACTTGCATATACAGATTGGAGCAACACAGCCTCTAAGAACACTACTAAGAAGACATCCTTGGCCACAACCTCCTCTGTCCACTCCTCCAACTCAGCCCCGACCCACAGAGACTCCAGAGGATCTTTTATGAATGCAGATGTTCTAGAACATTCTAACGGCATCCGTGAGTAACCATATCAACCCTTTTCTTTCTTTCTGTCTTTCTTCCTTTGTGGCTTCATCCTCCTCCAATGCTGCAGAGCACAAATATTAGACATTTAACACACTTTGATTGTTTATAAATTATGGGTGCTATGAGGTGTAACCAAGTGTGTATTTGTGTATGTGTGTCATGAAAGGTTCCCCATTTGAGGACAGTGTGATCACAGCTTTGGAGGACTCTCATGGTGATGTTGTTCTCAATGAGATCAACCATCGCCATAGTTCCAGAAGACTGCAGTGACTGAAGCAGAAGACACATGAGCCAACTTTCTTCTTGTGTTGACCTTGAGGCCCATCGCTAGTTAATCATTGTGTAAATCACTTTGAATTTAAGTGATACTAAAAGATGCTTTTGGAGGAAAACTGAGTGACAGCAATCACTGTTGACATTAAGAGAACACATGAGTCTCCATCAAATGCATTTTCCATTAGGCCCAAGGAACAGAATTATTGTCTCGACTAAACAGAAGCCTGAGTCCCGACCTTCAAATCCCTGTATAATTGTCCACTGTCCACTAGGGAGTAATGACTGTTGCTTTCTGAATTGTTGGACCCAGGCCACAGCCAATGTTAGACAGGGGCTAAAGATGAAGATAACCTCTGGGTTTCCAAGCTGGCTGTGCTGAGGCATCAGTGTTGGAGCAGAACTGACAGATTAAAAGTGTCTCTGCTCTTGCCTTACATTTTGTTGTGCATTGTAAATAACCATTCGTAAGTTATTATAGATGTCTAAAAGTCCATATAGCCCTTATTTGGGCTTTAGTGATTGTAGACTGATATGTGAAGATTAGAAAGCACACTAGTTTGAATGATTGTTTTTTTTTTAGTTGTTTCTTGTTGTTGTTTTTTTATTTTTTATGAAGAGCTTGGTTGTGAAGCAACTGTTATAAGTGGTGTCCAACTCATTCCAAAGACCAAAGGCCCTTCAGAATGACCTGTCTTTAAAAGGCCTCTTTTGGAAGTTCCTATTTATGGTACTTTTCACCAATGATTTCCTACAAGCAAGGTTTAAATTAAGCTCTTGTTTCCACATGCTATATTTTTAGACAATGTTCTTCCATATGTTGAAAATGCCATACATGGTTATAACTTTAAACCGCACTTTAGCCAGCTATCTTTTAAATTAAGACAGATACATGTTGTTTTGCAAACAAAGGTTTCCTTCATCTGAGATGACAATGCTTATAGCATATGTTGCCATTTAATAAATGTCTCAACTACCTTTATGTTCTAATGTACCATGTTTAGCATAAAAAAGAACATACATTAAAGTCTTATATTTTGATAGATTATCGAAGAATACATCTTCTGTTTTTCACAGTCACATTTTTATCAATTAAGATGTTAATACATTAAAAAAACAGGAAATAGTGATGGAAAAGGGAAAACACCCTTTTTATTACTATATTTCACGTTTCAGAGTGGTGGCGATACACCCTTTAACAAAATACAGAAACAGATTAATTAGATTTAGATTGAACTTGTTAACCAACTTTCAAGCAGCAGTCTCTGTAAGTATGAGTGTGAATACATGCTGAACAATAATACAATATTTTTAAACCCTGAATTTCATTGGGTATGTCTATTTGTGTATTTCCATTTGTGAGTGTGCGTGTGTGTGTGTGTGTGTGTGTGTGTGTGTGTGTGTGTGTGTGTGTGTGTGTGTGTGTGTGTGTGTGTGTGTCTGTCCTCCTCCACCCAATGGGATTCCTGCAGACACTTGTGTTCATGAATAGACACTCCAGTAAATGATGTTGAACAGCAGGTAGGCAAGAGGGAAGCCTATCCTGGAGTACGAGTCTATCATGTAGCTGTTGCTAATGACCATGTCAATGTAGTCCCGGACTGGGTGTCTCTTCCACAGACGTGTTCCCACCACAGGGGCAGGGTCTGCAGCCGGGTCTGATGGGAAGTTCGGAGGGTCCACAGCCATGGTGGGCATCGATGAGAAGTCAGTGAGCTCGATGTCGTTTTCATGGTAGTAGCCGTCGAAAGCCATGGTTTGGGTAGCATCAAAGGATGGTGGCTACAAGGACAAGAAGCAGCATACTGTTTTACAAACAGGGATTGAAATAGTCCCAGAGTGCTTGAACCATGACATAGCTATGAGGTTCAGAGAGAGAGAGAGTCATGGTTGAAATAAAAACTTATATAGGGGAAAATATGGAAGTTCAATTACGTAATGTATGTAATCAGTTTGTCTACACACCTCATTTCTTTATATCAACTTATTTGATTTTATATTATTTATTTATGAATCATTTATTCATTAACCCCTTGACCCCTTTCTGTGGTGTAGTTTCAGTGACCTTTCCCTCCTTGCGTCGTTTCATCTCATTTAAGGTGGTCAGGTAGTTGACGGCTGCGTACTCGATGACGGACAGGAACACAAACAGGAAACTAGCCCACAGGTAGATGTCAACAGCTTTGACATAGGACACCTGAGGCATGGAGGCCGACACGCCCGTGATGATGGTGGACATGGTCAACACTGTAGTGATTCCTGAATGGTTATGAAAAAAGACTTGTTTAGTATAGTATTGTAGTATAGCAGTATGCAGTGTAGTATACTCTAGTTGACGTGCTGAAAGATTTACTTAACTCCTGAGCACTTCATACATAGGCACACTTGGCCCAAATAAGTAAGAGAGATGGTCTATTTACAGGAAGCGGAAGGATCGGCTCTGACAAGGTATCTGGCCCGTATGCTGGACGGTGCAACAATAAAGGCGCTAGAAATCACTATGAATCCATATTACATTATTCAATGGGGGGGAGGCAGAAAGGAAGAGCTGAAGAGAGTGACGTTGAGGAAGAGTTTTGTAGGTTTCAATAACCGCTTCAGTAGGAACAACAAGCAGGAAGAACACAGCCTGTCTGCTCACTTACAAAATACTCGTAATCCAAATACTTGTAATCAAAATACGTACATACGTACACGCACAAGTCAACATATTCCACGTGGGATTTCATCATGAAATCATTTCATCATTTCATCATGACTGTGTTCCACTTACTACTAGTCATATTTAAACTACTATGAAATGAGTATGACAGGAAAAAACCTTGTTTAAACACAGGCTATCTAATATCCTTTGATTAAAGACACTTACATGTAATACTCATGTACCAGGTCAGTGTGTGTCTGTGTGTGTGTCTGTGTGTGTGTGTGTGTGTGTGTGTATGTGTGTTTGTGTGAATGTTTGAGTGTGTGTGTGTGTGTGTGTGTGTGCGCGTGCGCATGCGTACCAAGTGATACTCGTGCCGGCACGGCTCTCCTGTCAATCCAGAAAGACACCCATGAGAGCAGCACCATGAGCATTGTGGGAAAATATGTCTGCAGCATGAAGAAGAAAAAGTGCCTCCTCAAAATGAAGTTTATGAACAGCCGGTTATAGCAGCCTGAGAGATAGAGAGAGAGACAGAGAGAGACAGAGAGACAGATAAAGAGAGAGAGAGAGAGCGAGAGAGAGCTTATAAGTTCATTTTTTTCCCTTGCATGCAGATTCAACAACCACAGGGAAACTAACCAAACAGTGAGTAGCATACCATGCCACAAAGAACAGGACAGTGAAACAGCCTGCCAGACACAGTCTGTGTCATATTTACTTCTGGCAGGAGTACTGCAGAGTACCTGTGCTGCTGTAGTAGGCCAGGCCGCTAGCAGGGTGAAACTCCTCAATGAAAAACTGCGAGAGCACAATCTCATCTGTCCTCAGAGAGTCATTGCCATTCTTCCAGTACAGCATGAGGTCCTTCTCATTGTAGGCATCTTCAGGAGAGGAGGGGAGACAAGAGGCCATTCAGGACAGATGATTTCCAAGGTACATCATTTTAAATGGTACAAGTAGTATCTATAAATGTTCTTTCTCGTTAGGGAAAAAGATCGTGTCTAAACATTCTACTCACTTACCTATAAAATAACTACACAAACATAATAAGTCATCTTATCAACCTGTCTTTTTAAACATCTCATTCCTCATCCTCTCTAATTTTCCTTAATTGTATCAATAGAGGGAAGAACAAAAGTTATTCTATCCATTCTATCCATTCTATCCATCCTCTCATCCACTCTATACATCCTCTTATCCATTTGATCTGTTATGCAGGGCTCCTCATCAGGTTTTGGAGCACATCAAGGTTTTGGAGCATATATGAGCAGTAACACAAAACAACACAGCATGTTAGGCCAAGATCCCCACTCACAGCTCTCCAGCTCCAGAGAGCAGGTCTGTGTGTCTAAAGGGAAGCTGCTGAAGTCCATGGTGCACTGAGCTGTCACCGTAATCCTACAACAGACAGACAGCACTCATGAGTTACAGCACCTGACTCTGAAACCCTGGCAACCTTACATACAGTAGAGCATGTTGAAACATGTAGAGAACACCAGCCTTGTGATTAGGATGATGGAGCACATTTAGACTGTTCCCCCTGTGTTATTGTATGTAATCCCCCTTTATTTGACAACATGTAATTTCATAGTTTTGCTAGAATAGAATAGAATGCAATAGAAAGTCTTTATTGAATGAAATGAAATTCGGAGCGCTGCTCTTATAGGTTACAAACATTGATAAACACAGAGACAGATATGACCGACAGACACAGACACAGACACAAACGCACGCAGTCACCTCACGCTGTAGAGGATGTTCCCGTCGGGCCAAACTCTCAGCATGATGTTCTCCATGGTGGTGTCGTGAATGAAGGAGCGCTTGGAGTGGACGAAGAACACGTCCGGCACCCAGATCTTCTTGACCAGCCGCGCGTCAAACGTGCGACTCATGTTATTCCCGGAGGGGAAGGACAGCCTCTCATCCTGCCAGTAGTGTCTCAGGTACAGAGTCATGGTGAAGTCCTGTGAAAGCACAGACCATTGCTGTCCTTAGACGTCAGGGATAGAAATGAAGACCATCCCTATATACTCCATGCAAGTAACAAGTACCATGCCCTTTTCCATCAGCTAGTCTAGATCTTGGAATTAGGGCTGGTGAGGACAATTTGATTTTTACTTAATCTGCACCTTCTTATCACAAACAAAAAAATACAAAATGAATATGATAAAGAGTTGCAGGTGTGCTCTGCCAGCATTAGGTACTTGCCCATCAAAGCAAATCTAGAGCCTGGAGAGAACTTATGATGAGTGGAAAAATCAAATGACTGGATTTTTACTAGGCATGTGTATTGATCTATCTAAAACAAAGTGTATTTATAAACCAAAGATTGGGTTTGTAAAAACAGAAAGGATTCAGGAAGTAAGTGTTGTGCATTAAGTGGTACCGTACCATGTTGACCTCAGAGATGCTGTCTATACTCTCCACTTGGACATCTATGCCAACAGGGATGGCTGCTCCTACAAGTCAAATATATATTAAAATGTCATGATTATAATTCCCACATACACCAGCCTCCAGAGAGTGTGCTGTTGTTTACCACTGAAGAAATGTGTACAGTAAAAATATGTTGTTATAATTATCAATATACCTGTATATGTGTGTATAAATATATAAATAATGTGTATATAAATAAATACAAATACATATATATATATATATATATATATATAATGTATAAATAGGTGTTAGGGTCAAGACAGAGTACTGAGAGAAACACATCCTGTCGACTGATCTTCGGATGTCAGCCCACCAGCACCCCACAAATTACTGCCCTGCCTCACCATCCTCCTCCTCACATGGATATCCTGTCCAAGATCCCCCCACAGTAGCCAACAAAACCACATTCACAGTAAACTAACAGCCAACACACAGCTTAAAACTTGCATCATGCTTCACAATCAATCAGTCTGAGGTTTTTTATCCACCAACACATAACATGTTTGTGTGTATAAGACTCTTACATCAGCCCTGCATCAGGTTTGTGGGAGGTTTGAACAGACAGGGTGTGGATATGTATGGATAAGACATAGTTAAAGTCCGTGTTTTGCGGTTTATGGGGTAGTGGTGAGTAGGAGTAGTAGAAGTAGCAGTAATAGTAATAGTAGTAGTAGTAGCAATATTAGCAGTAGTTGCAGTAGCAGCAGCAGCAGCAGTAACAGTAGTAATAGTAGTAGTAGTAATATCAGTAGCAGTAGTAATATCAGTGTGTAAATATTTATTTATACCTGTGTGTGCGCGTGTGTGCTCATGTGCATGTACGTGTATGTATTTGACTGTACGTGTATTAGGAAGTTTGTGGTTTTCACACATAAGTGTCAAAAACCGGGAGATTCTGGCTGAATTCACCTCCTTCTGAACTGCAATGTTTCTTGCTCGCTCATCTGTTTTTTCAGATCTGGATGATAATCCAGATTACCACATTCTAAAGAACATCTGTGGCTCTGGCCATTGACTGCTCTATGTTAATCTGGGTCATATCTAATTTTAGGCAATCTCGGGCTCCCAGCTCTTGTGACCTACTCCCTACAGCGACATCATTGTTGAACAACACTACTGCCTCTCCAAATGATGCTAATTATTTGCCTGATCCCACAGCCAAGCAGCAGACCCTAACCCTTCTAGTAACCATACAGACCAACAACAGACACTAATCGTTGCCGTAACCCTTCTGCCAAACAGCACAGCATATCCCAGTACGGCTAAATCTGTGAAACATGCAGTTAATCTCATTCATAGAGAGGTGATGTGATATTGGTAGGTTGGGTGAGCTCACCTCCGATGCCGGGCCGCATGGCAAAGTCATGGTCCTTTATTCTCAGGAGTTGCTCTGTTTTAATCATCAGAGTCTTGGTGCTGTCCTGCTTCTTGATCCTGTGGTCTATTCGGCTAGAGATCAGGAGGACGAAAAGGGGTCAGGATTTAATTCCTAAGTGACACACAAAACAAAAACAAACCAGAAAAACACGTGTACGAGTACAAATCCTGCATGAACTATTTTCTTCCCTTTGGAAAGACATTTTAATGGAGTTGAATCACGGCCCTGTGAGGCAAATGACAGGTCTGCGTCATTTTTTTAAACAAGCATAAAATATCACTGAAAGAAAATCAACCTAAAAAAAAGAATATCAATTCAAAAAAAGAATCAATTTTATTTTGAAGCAAGTTTGACATCTACAAAAAGGTGAAAAATGATAGCCATAAACACTAGAGAGAGACATACTGTATGTAGAGGCTAGTACCGGCTACAGGATGCTTCCTTATACTCCCTATTTCCACATACTTTGGTATATTTTTTTCTAGTGTCTTAAACTCAACAACATTTCCATGAGAGGCTATTCCAAGAGGATCTAAAGGAGGTTCACTTAATCTTATTGCCAAACCAGCCTCCACATGAAACCACAAAACTTTGACAGTTTACATTTCTATTCATGATTTAAAAAACAAACTAGCAGCAGCAGCCTGTGGTCCTGATTGGGACTAACTGGAGCTCCTCTACCCAGGACAAATAAACCGATCTTACAGTGCCAACTGTACAACAACAAACAGGACGGTTGGACAGCAGGTCTAACTGGGACGATAGAGAGGAGGTAATGAGGCGTGATGAGGGCCTGAATGCAGAGACCCTCCCTCAGGCACTGTCTGGCTCTCACTGACTCCTTCTGCTAAATGGTGAAAAGCAAACATGCCATTCACTAAACATCCAGTTGTGTTACCGTCTATGTGAAAGGTTAAAACCTGTTTGTGCAGTGGCTCTGTGAAGAAATGCGCCAAGTTGAGTAGGCAGATTGCATGTCATAGAGCTGAATCGCATCGAAACACAGAGCTCAGACAATGTTGATACTCCATTAGCTATGCATGTCATGAAATCATCTGCACTGGTCATTACAAGACACCGAAAACAGCAGCCTATAACCCTGTACTTAAAATCTCAGATCCACAAATGTGCTTATCGACTCTCTTCACACTACAGCAGTTACCAGACACCTAATCCCCCTGATAAAATGACACAGGCAATTTCACCGTCTGAGCAGCCCGTCTTGCAAACACATTGTCCCCTCATCAACCTGTGAATGTAAACACACTCACAAGACTGTCTAATGACAGACCAGCAAACCTGACAACATTACAGTGACGCACGGGAAGCCACAGCATAAGTCAGAAGTTAACGCTTGACATAGATGACAATAAGAATGACACGTACAACAAGTGAAGTCTCAACCAGACAAAGCAAAATATAAAACATTCAAAAGCTTTGAAAAAGGAGACCATACAAAAAGGGATGCTACAA
>NC_137915.1:21099323-21124323 GCF_963457725.1 Sprattus sprattus | reverse complement strand
CTTTATTTTTTGTAACCTACAATAAATAAAGCAGGCTTCCAGTCAATGGAAAAATGGCTTCTCCCCACCGGCGATTGTTGTTGTTCACGATTTTCTATCAGTTCTCACCACACAACGACGTCTCATCTTTGCTCCTTGAATGTCGATATGTAATGGTATGGAGTTATTGAAACTTACTACGTGTAAAAAAGACTAGAAATTGAATGTTTATTTTTCATTGAATGTTTACATAAAGTTGCACTGGGAGCCTTTAAAAGGGATCTTAACTATTTGTGTCAGAGGCTATGGCTCCTGCATCTGTGAATGGACAGGCTTGCTCAAGGTGGTTTTGCTGTTTGGAAACACACAAGAACCAACACGCTGCCTAGCCCTGGCATAAGATTACGTAAACAGTGTGCTGACAATCCTGCGAAGGAGTGGTCTGTGATGGATAGAATCGGACATGCCACGTAGGAAAAGAAGCTCTCAACATGAGCTGGGCAATGTTAGACATTTGATTTACCAGGTGGTATTAAAATTCCATTAGATTGTCTTGACTACTGATTGGAGACTTTTCCTCACAATATGATGAATAAATCTTATATTGTCCTCTTGCAAAGCAACCAACACTTTGTTTGACTGGACATTTGTTTGACATTTGTTTGTGTTCAAAACATGACACCATGTAAATGAAGGAGCTGCAAAGTTACTGGGCGAGAAGTACACGGCGGAGGGAGTAACTCTCTCCCACAGAAAACACTTTTCTCAGCTGCCTGAAAGGCCTCATTGGATTTCCAGCCATTTTCTTTTGCTACAACACGACACAATATCATAACACAATCCTTATAGCCTGCTTAATGAGCATAATAGGTCCTCTTTAATAGCTGTCATCCAAGCAAAACAACCAAAGACAAACGAAAAACACCAGTGCATAGCCTGTGGTTTGCCTGTGTCAAACTTACCGGTCGTGTTTGCCCATTTCCCTTCTTTCTTCTTCAGATATCCACATCACCTGTTTCTTTGCTGAAGACTGCATCCTTCCCTGCCTCTTCACACCAGTGGGGGGTGAGGTGGTCCACTGGTATGGTCCTCGAGACAGAATCCTCCTGAGCAGTGACCAAAATGATACACAGGACCGGAAGGTGGCCCTCTTCGAGGGGCAGGTTGCCCTTGGTAACGGCTCCCTCCTCCTCCAGCACTGCCAGCCCCAGGACCGGGGCAGGTACAGGTGTCACGTGACTGGCCAGCAGGAAGCATTAGAGACCACTGTCACTGTCAGAGTGGAGGGTAGGTTCTCATTATCAATCTGGAGGCCATAGTTATGTGGTTGAGTTTTATCTCAAAGATCCTCTGCATCTCTGATCTACAGACCTCTAAAAAAGTTCACTGCCTGATCTACCCTCAGCTCCCATGCGTTCACTGACTCTGGAGACAACCAGGCTGAGTGGCTACGAGGAGGTGCTATGCTCCACGCGTAATGTCTACCCTGTCCCGCACCTGTCCTGGTCAACGCAGCCGCCAACGATTAAAGATGCCCTGAAGCACACCACCCACAAGAGGGCAGCAAAGGGCCTTTATACACTGGAGAGCCGGCTGAGGAAGCTGAGAGGAAGGTCCAGCATAATTTACATCTGCACTGTGAGTGCAGCCTATGGGACCCAAACGTGGAAGGCTTCTTTGAGTGAGACAGGTGTGTTTGTGACGTCCTACATGAAGACACTAGATAAACATGTGTGTCTGTTACAGCACATGATGCTGAGGTCCTCTTTTGTTTGTTTTGAAGTGTATTCTATGCAAAAGGCGATTCATGACACTGCATTTGTGCATTTGCACTCTTTCTCGTGCGCACACACACATATACTATACATTGGTGTAGTAAAAATCACCATCTTTCTAATAAAGTTTCTCTAAATGTTTCTTTAGTCATTTGGATGCATCAGCGCGTATTTGATGCAGTCATTGTATTTATTTCATAAAGGCTTGTGTTTATTTGTATATTCAGTATTGCAGGTGTTCGTCGTTGTCACAGATTGACAGTTCTCTCAAGAATATGCGGGCTGACGTTAGTGTCCTCATAGGTTCTCATGTTTATCCCTCTTGGTGTTGATGTGTCTGCTTTAGAGGTGAGCAGTACTGAGGGAGGTGACCTCACCCTCCCCTGCACAGCCCCCAGAGACCTTCGCAACTTCACCCTCACCTGGTCCTTCCTCCCTGCGGACCACCCCTTAGTCATCCTCACCTACAACAGCTCCACCCAGTGGACCGCGGAGGCCTGGCAAGGCCGAACACAGCTGGGCGAGGCCACGGTGAAGTCTGGGAATGGTTCCCTGAGGCTCCGGGACCTGAGGAGTGCAGATCACTCAGGAATCTACATCTGTTCCTTCACTGGCCACCAGAACACACATGTGGTCCACATCAGAGTCAATGTCACCACTGCTAGAAGTAAGACAATCACTGAGAACACTTAGGCTATACTGGTATGCTTTTTGCCAGTCATTATTTGCCAGTCATTATTTACTAAACATATTTATATATAATAATAATAATTCATCACATTTATATACAGCTTTTCACAGATCTGAAAGACACTTATATGTTCATATTTATATATATATATGCGTTCTGTAAAATATCTTGAACATTTCACCGATAATCTCTGAATTGATCATACAGTGATATGATTCACGCTGAAAATACTTCCTGGAATGGGTGCCAAAGGTGTTGCCAAACCTGTGTGATACATAGTTCTCTTTTCTTCTTTCTTGTAAATGCTCCTCCCTCTTCTGTGAAACAATACATTAACCATGCCCTCTAGATACTGAGTTGAACATAAATGAGTGTCTTCTTATACAGGTGAGAAGGTGCAGATGGAGGACTCACCCTCATGGTGGATAGCAGCTGTGGTTGTAGCTGTGCTAGCCATAGCATTGGCAGCTATTGTTGGGATTCTGAAGATCAGAGGTGAAATACATTCTTTTTTTGTATTCAAATAGATTATCAAGACATAAACATATCCAATAAGTATTACAGACATAGAGTTGAGTAATAATTTCAAACTATAGAAATCATACCCAAGCACACTAATAACTGGCTCTCATTTGCATTAACAAGAGGACTGTTCCAAATCTGGCCAAATTATGGATGAGGCCACTATGATGCAACCGATGACAGGTAGACTTTGAAAGATGCAACATCCATCCAACAATCACACTTACATAAAAAATAAACTCAAAATGTACACAGTTAGTGACTGGTTTGTTTGCTGTGTTTCAGACAAAACAGACTGTGGGATCCACTCTGAGAATATCCACTTATCAGACAACCATGATGACCACACATAGTCCTTACTTAAGAGACTCGTTGCTTTGAAGGACAAAATGATCACAAACTACCTAAATACTCATCACAGTAAATGACCACTATTTTGGATCATTGTGCAGCATGTCATCTTTCTGAGTAGAACTGTTGATTTCATCATGTTTTTGAATGAAAGAAGTGTCCCTTTGGCGTGGATGCACTGGAGTGTCAAATAATGGACAATCCACCAATACCCTTGGAGAGAGTCCCTTCCTCCCAGTGGTGTAGTCCAGGGTATATGCAGGTATACGGAGTATACCCACTTATTTTTCAGTCAGCATTGTGTATACCCACTTCTCAAAACAGGGTGTTTATCCTGTGCTGTATCGACTGCATAAAAAAATTGTGCAAAATTAAGAGTATTTTGCAAAATTAAGAGTATACCCACTTCTACAGGGACCACTACACCACTGCTTCCTCCCAAACTGAATGTGCAATCCTGTAACGAGAGGGTCTCCTGGACTACAGCAGACACACACTACACCCTAGTCAACACATATGATCATGTCTACAGGAAGACTGCGTTGTGTCTTGCACAAGTTGTCTTACCATGAGTGCCTTGCTTTTCATGTGAATAAATGTATATAAAAACCTCAAAGAATGCACTGTATTCCATTCATGTAAAGCAAAAGAAGACTATGGAACATTGTGGTAAACTTATCCATTAAAGAAGCATTATGAAGTTTTAAATTAACTACCTACCTAGGAAGTTGGCACTGATAAAAGTTTATACGGAACTATATAGTGCAGTGCATAACCTCAACAGACCAACTTGTGTGTTAATCTGACCTTCACATGACCATATTCTAGGCCTGGACCTAGATTTCTGGGGGGGGGGGGGGGGGGGGGTGTCATATCATCCACTCTTTTTCGAAGATGACTTCGGCACATCTGGTGTCTTGTACAGCTCGACCATTGAGGAACAGACCATCCTGCCTGAACTTTTAATAAGTTTCCAGTTTCATCAAACTCATCATCAACCACAATTACACCACAAACATCTCCCACACATTTCATGCTTTTAAAAATGTTCAATCATCTTTTCTTTCAGTCAGATATGACGTATGCTTAGCCAACGCCCACACCTGGGACCTAACCTTAGCTTTAGCCTCTGTGTGTGTAGAGTTCACATGCAGTCACAGGAGTGAAACAGAAAAGTCTTTTTCATTTACTTGCGTTGTGAGGTTTTTTTGGTAGGTTGATTTTTGGGACATGTTCGGTTTTGGAACCTAGAGAAGGGAAATTGAGGAATTTTATTTAGCCTGTGAAATATATGGCTTGGAAAGAGCAACTGGTGCTGGCATTTCTGACCTGGTTTCTTGAAGGCACTAAAGGTCAAGGTTAATAGCCTTATTGAAACTATGAATTCTGGCCTGGCATTTTTAGGTAACATTGGGTTATGATTTATACCCTGTACGCTTTTACAAGGCATATTCATGCTCACTCTCGGAGCTGTATTTATGTCAAGATTAGTGATCTTTAGACACCAAAAGTGAATGAATCTTAAATGACTTCTTACCCCAGTGAAAGTGTTTAAATGTATTTGAATTACTGTCTTTCTGAAAAAAACTCACAGCACTTGATTTTCATGTTAGTATTCAGCAGGCTCTTTTTTCCAAATGGACTTGCAAAGCATTAAAAAAAGAGAGGAATGAATGTAATGAAAAACAATTAATAGTGTTCAGCAGGGATGACCACGTGGTGGATCTCTGACGTCCGAGGCAAGGATGGAAGTTTTGCACAAGGTCGGAAGAAGCTTATCACCTCTGGTCTAAACATGCTCTTGTAGACATGCAGACTAAGTGGCACCTAATAATCTAAGTTTCACACGCACAAACTAGAGGATGGATACCCGACCCGAGCCCGTCGGAACCCGTCGGAACCCGTCGGGTTGGGCCGGGTTCGGACAAATATTAGAAATGTATAAGCGGGCTCGGGTCGGGCTCGACACATCAGCGCGATAATGCATTGAACATTCCAAATTTAAAATATCTTAATAAAAAGTGAAGCCAACTGTCTGCTTCACATGATGCAAAAGTTCGTTTTTGAGAATAAAATAAATCACATTTAGGTCCTAAATTTTAGGATAACAGCCTTCTTCCCGTGGCGGGAATTTGTTTATGCCCGTGACAACATGATTACAGGTGGCAAAATGGCATCACGGAGAAAGTTAAAGAGAAACTGTCATCTGGAGAGTGTAAAATCATACTAAACGAGGGGAAATCTACTGTATGGAGATATTTCTGCTTAGTAGACGATGCAGATTCTAATTAGGCTGTTGGATATATCCAATGTAAGAAGTGTGAAGTTTTAATGAAATATGATTGATGCAACTCTCGTTCTCCTCAACAACACGGATTAAACTTCGATGGTTGGATGTAAAACGTCGGCGTGCTAAAAGATCTTCAATGGTAAGACTTGTCTGTTGTGCCTCCGTTAGTGTAGCATAAAACATGAGTTTTATTAAAGCATAGCGTGTGTAATGTGTAGCTATTTCATTCCGTATGTTAACCTTGCCTGCTGTCTGTCTCTGATAGTAGTTTGCAGGGGAGTAAAATGTTCCACGGCCGAAGTAGATTAGCTACATGTTTTTAACTTCGGGGTTAATTCCCTTTCCTTTACGTCTGCTGCTGGTAAGTAAATACAGACAGCAGGAAAGGTTAACAAACGGAATGAAATAGCTACACATTACACACGCTATTAATATGCTTTAGTAAAGCTCACGTTACTCACATACTGTTTAACACTGTTACAGCACATAAATGTTTGACGCTACATCCAAACTATGCATCCACTTTGTCCTTGTACGTGCTCCTCTTAAAGGAGCCGCAACATTTTACTAAACGTTCTTGCAATGTGAATAATTTAATTTAAATATGCTTATTGGCCTTATTGTGTACGGTTGTGCGTTTAACAGCGCTTGTTTGTAAGAGAGAGAGCATTTAACTGTGGATGCCCCAGTTTATTAAAGCCAGGATATTCATAAAAGACGTACGTCAATGTGCATTAGTAGGCTACTATGTTGAGAGTTGAGAAATTAATTCCGTCGGGCTCGGTTCGGATTCGAAAAAAAAAATGTTAATGGCTGTCGGTCTCGGTCCGGGCTCGGTTACTATTCTGTCGGACCGGGCCGGGCTCGGACAGAAAAATGTGTCCAGATCCATGCTCTAGCACAAACACAAAAAGCCATGTTCCTGCCTACATAAGTATATTATTCACATGAGGTAATTAATAATACAAGGCACTTGATTATTATATTCTTAAGTCATTAACAGTGTTTGAAAATGATCTCCATCAGTCCCTCCTTTTCCCTCCTTTTATCCTTTTATATTCAAAATCAAAATCATAAATCATTTTGTTAATTTGTCAATTATCAATTTCAATGGATAACCTCAGAATCATCGCTCTGAGCTTCATCACATGGATTTTCGGAACAGAGATCATTACTGAGCATCACTCCTTATCTTCATAAGTCAATTATTTAAACTGTCATCATATTTCTCATCACACATTTGTATACTTTTCATTTGAAGGCCAACATAGTGGGTGTCAACTGTGTGTGTGTATCATTTACTCGCCTAGGCTTCAGATAACATTCAAACAAGGCCTCTTTGCTGTGTCCTTGAAGGCCCTGTTCCCCATCAGGCATTCTACAAAACACATCGGCTGTTCAATATTACTGGGCAGAAAAATGTAAACAGTCTCTTTCTGGAGAGTGTGTTTGGGCAGTCTGGTTTTTCACCACGGATGATCTTTGGCCTGGCCCTATTGTGGATATTTGACCAACGCCGATGCCTGTTGTGATCAATATGCCAATTTGTCAGTTACACTCGAGATGCAATACAATGGATACACGAGCAGTTTAATGGCATGGCAAAATGTAATATTAATAGCTGAGAAACGGAGTGTTTGCAAAATGTTTGGAGATGCCTGTTGCACGTTTATCCCCAATAACACAGCTCCTGATAGCTCCATCACCAAGGCACTGGAGGGGCTGACATCCCTCTCGCTGGAGCTGGCTGAGAACTCCGGCTACTCTGATCCGTTCTCTGACCTGATGGGAAAGTGATCCGGCCAATGGAAAGACACCATTACCAGTGTAATAATAGTTATAGGGATTATGCTTACAATTTGAGTGTTGATTGAATGCTGTTTGATACCTTATTTGCGAGCTCTCTTTCTCAGGGCAAAATAATCTGCTGTAGTGAAATGAGACATCATGTATTCTGCATTCCCTGTGGAGGAATGAGACTATGCTCAGCCAACTGCACCTGCTTTGATGATGGTGAAGTGAATGAAAGAACTAGTGAGGGAAAATCTACACAGAAGACCTGTCCTGGGGATCACAATATTATGAAAGGGAGAGTTAATAGAGAAATTGAATGAGGACATTGTTATTCTATTTTAATCTGCTTGCTTATCCTGTTTGCTAAGGCCTACAGAGGTCTACTGTCTTGCTGAGGCAGACCACCTGTTTTTGTACTGATAGTCATGCATACCGTTCTTCTTTCAAGGACATGTTCTGAGAACAATTCTGTAACTAATGTAGCGATGTTATGGGAAATGACGCCCTCGGTCTGCTCATGAAACGTGTTTTTTTTATACTCACATATAGGCTGGCTGCGCCCAGATCATCTTTGGAGTCTGTTCATGATATTTCGTTGTGACACTTTTCCTCTTTTGCAAAAGATATAGCACTGATATCATTCTGAGTGCTGGTCTTTTCTCATTAATGTTACGTCTTAATATAATTTATCTAACAGTAAGTCATTATTTACTAAATATATTTATTTATTTACTAAATAAATATATTTATCACATTTTTATAGCGCTTTTCACAGGTCTCAAAGACACTTATATATATTTAATAGATATATATATATATATATATATATATATATATATATACAGTATATGCGTTCTGTAGAAGATTTAGTTGAACATTTCACAGATAATCCCTGAGTTGATCATAAAGTGATATGATTCACGCTGAAAATGCTTCCTGGAGTAAGTGTCAAAGGTGTTGCCAAACCTGTGTAATGCATAGTTTTGGTTTCTTCTTTCTTGTAAATGCTCCTCCCTCATCTGTGAAAGAATGCATTACCCATGCCCTCTAGATACTGGTTTGAACATAAATTAGTGTATTCTCATACATGGTGGGTAGCTGCTGTGGTTGTAGCTGTGCTAGCCATGGCATTAGCAGCTAAGGTTGCAATTCTGAAGCTCAGAGGTGAAATATAATCTAATTTTTTTCAAATAAACTTTACAGACATAAACATATCCAGTAAATGTTACAGACACAAATTTGAGTAATAATTTCAAACAATAGAAATCATACCCAAGCACATTAATAACTGGCTTTAATTTGCATTGACAAGATGTCTTTTCCAAATCTGGCTAAATTATGGAGGAGGCCACTATGATGCAACCTATGAGAGGTAGACTTTGGAAGATGCAACCTCCATCCAACAATCACACTTACATAAAAATAAACTAAAAATTCACACAGTTGGTGAATTCACACAGCTGCGTTTCAGACAAAACAGACTGTGGGACCCAATCTTCCTTGAAGGTGACTTTGACATGTCTAGTGATTGTACACACTCTGGAGAAGCCTTGTCCATTGAGGAACAGGAGGACCATCCTGCCTGAACTTTTAATGAGGTTCAGTTTCATCAAACTGAAACTCACAAACCTCTCACTCACATGTAATGCTTTTTCAATTTTCGTTAAACTTTTGTTTCTTTGAAGAATCAGTGACAAATTAGTTTTGGCATTAGAGTCGGCAAGTCATGACGTATGCTTAGCCAACACCCACAAATCATGAAACCACACCTGAACTTCAGCCAGTGTGTGTGTGTTATCTTAGGAGTAAAGTTCACATGCAGTCACAGGAGTGAAACAGAAAAGTCTTTTTTATGTCATCACGTTGTGAGTCGTTTTTTTGGTAGGTTGATTTTTGGGACATGTCTGGTTTTGGAACATTGAGAAGGGAAATCAAGGAATTTAATTCAGCCTGAAAAATATATGGCTTGGAAAGAGCAACTGGTGCTGGTATTTCTGACCTGGATTCTTGAGGGCACTAAAGGTCAAGGTTAGTAGCCTAATTGAAACTACTAATTCTGGCCTGGCATTTTTTAAGTAAGATTGGGATATGATTTATGCCCTGTAAGATTTTACTAGGCATATTCATGTTTACTCTCGGAGCTCTATTGTTATCAAAATTAGTGATCTTTAAATACCAAAGGAGAATTTATCTTAAATGACTTATGAAACAAGTGAAACGATTTAAATGTATTTTAATTTCTGTCTGTATACTAACAAAGTCAAATAAATGAATGGTAGGTGAAAGCCCTCCTTGTTTCTTGTAACCTGTGCAGCAACATTCCTTTTTGGAATGTGGTTTCTGAAAA
The DNA here is from genome assembly GCF_963457725.1 of Sprattus sprattus. Classification (NCBI taxonomy): domain Eukaryota; kingdom Metazoa; phylum Chordata; class Actinopteri; order Clupeiformes; family Clupeidae; genus Sprattus; species Sprattus sprattus. The sequence goes on along the minus strand of NC_137915.1, from coordinate 21,114,574 downwards.
AATTTGATTGATTTAATGTTAGTATTTAGCAGACACTTCTGTCCTAAGCAACTTGCAAAACATTTAAAAAAGAGAGGTATAAGCGTGATGAAGAAGAATTCAGGAACATGAGGTACCAAATAATAATAACAACAATGCCAAATACCAAAACCATGACTATAGAGTAGGCCTCAAGCTAAATAACTAGCTAGTCAGATGATAATCAGAAAGGTGAGGTTTTTATGCACTTCCTAAATGTACCATGTATTGCTGGAATGGACAGCACTGAGTAGACCTGCCTTGCCCCTGCTCAGTGGATTCGCACAGGAACACTCACTTACACAAGTCTTCACACGAGGGATGATGCTTCAGCATAACAACACATAAAAACAGCTCACACATTTAATGCTTTTTACATTTTTCATTCATCTTTTCTTTGAAGAATCTTTGACAAATTAGGTTTCAGAATCAGCAAGTCATGACGCATGCTAAGGCAACACCAACAATCATTTACTCCTGGACTTCAGCCTGTTGTGTTATCTGAGAGTAGAGTCACATGTGATCAGAGTGAAAGAGAAGTCTTTTTTTTTTCAATTGCATTGTGAGGGCCTTTTTTTATGAACACATAAAAAAAGGAAACCCAATTGATCGAGGCTGAAAACCAACTCCTCATAAAAACTCTACAAAAAGGCAAGGGGGTGCAACATCAAACAGGCGGCATAATAATAAACAGTTAATGTTTCTGAGTCCAAGTTGTTGGCATTTTTTTTAGTTCCAAAAGATGGGTGTAGACTCAGTCGGAGAGTGATCAATCAGGAAACAGGTTTTATTCTTGCAATGATGCGCATCAAGGGAGAGAAGGTTCACCTGTGTCTGTGATAAGACATTGAAAGTTTAAGTATCATACACAGCATAAAGACGTGTCAACCCATAGCCCTGACCCCGACCCTACGGGAAACGCCACAATGTTGGTTCACAGGGAAAGTTGTTGATTAAGGTCCAGCTGTGAGCAAACGTTTCAGAGGCCTGTATTCATGGGAGTAGAGGTATAAGGAATACACATTGATATGACCTGAGAGCAGAGGTGGTGAAGACCTGAATACCCTCTATAGGCAGGCACTTGCACAGATACCCTAGTGGTGCTCAAGCACTTGCCCTTTTGTCCTGTATGAGAAAAGTACCCCTTCTGCTGGAGCCCAATTTTTTCTTCATCAATTCCCCCAGAATGTGTTTTGATATCTGAAGGGGAATTTATTTGAGTTCTTAAGAACTTTTTGCCCCGACATGCTCCGCGGAGCTCACAAGCCCCCGCCGCGCCCCTCCCTCCTCCTCCTAGTGCTCATGCAGTGTTGAGCTCTTCTCTGACCCTCAGCATCAGATACAAAGGTAATGACGTGTTTGTGCAATCCCCCAACGTTGTTTGGTGATAAATTAACCACAACATTAGCGCCGCTGAAAACATTGTCATGTTTAATTAAGACAGAGAGGGAGAGAGATACAGGCAGGCAGACAGACAGACAGTCGCAGGCAGGCAGATAGATCATTTAAAGGCAGTTTTACTGTTCTACAAATTAGACAAGTTCACTAGTTTCACTAGCTAATTTAACGTAATTATTTAAATGAAAGTTGGTCTTAACTTATACAGCCTTTAAGTTCTCAGAGCTACCAACTAAGACCGTATTTAGCTGAGGCAACGACCGTGTAACTAGGAATGGCTATCCTCTGCATCTCTCAACCGGTGATTCTGTCCTCCCCTCTAGATGCTCGGGTCACCTGTATCTTCTCTGGACGTTGCATCCTACCTTGCCAGATGAAGCCCCATGTTGGTGGTGAAGTGATCCACTGGTACCACACTAAAAACAATGACAGTCCTGTTCATAGTTACTATCAAGGCAAGGAACAACTGGCATACCAGGACAAGAAGTATGCAGGAAGGACTTCTCTATTTCCAGATCAGATACTTAGAGGAAATGAATCACTCTTATTAGTTGATGTCGAAATACAAGATGAGGGCAGGTACAAATGTTACACCAGCACCAAGGAAGGAAATGATGAGACATTTGTCGACTTGAAAGTTAAAGGTAAGTCATATTCCTAGATATGACATAGATATACTTACAACATAATTGTGTGCATGTTCACAGATATACAGTAATTGTTTACAAAATTTGAAACGAACAAAACTGTATAGGTGCAGTAGATTAATGATTGACAAATAAAACTCCTGATGCTGTGATACTTGCAATGTTAACATATTTCAACACAAACATTTCTTCTAGCTCCAGTCCAGTCGGTGAATATAACAGTGGCCACAGATACACTAACATGCAGCTCTGAAGGCATCTACCCAGCTCCTAGCCTGGTCTGGTCCACTGTACCACCTTCAGATGTTCAACTAGAGAAGGAACCTGAGAAACAAACAAATGCCCAAGGCTTGTTCTCAGTAACTAGCACTGTGAACAAGTCTCCCAACAGCACTTTTATGTGTTCTGTTACTGCAAGGGACAGCACGTGGAGAGCCTCCGTGAGACAACAGAGTGAGCAGCAATTTGAACTCTTTCATATCAAACCAATCAATAGATTGCATTGTGCTATTTGTAGACAAAGTTTTCTCTGTTCTGTTGTGTTTTAAAAGTGAAGGGCAACGCCTTGGTGATTACAGTGATTCTATTCCTGAAGGACATGGCAACAATTTTCCTTTAATGAATGTGTTGGATAGTTAGAAACAGTTACACTTATTATTTAATTAACTCAAGAAACACAGCAGCACAACCCCCAAGCCCAATTCCGCATCTACACAAACGTATCCATCTCCATACCAGTATAACACAAACATGTCTGTCCTGTTACATTTATGTGTTGATAGGAAAGATGATGAGAGGGTCTCAAATCTCCTGACTTTTAGATTTGTTATTTAACAGGCCTCAGAGCTAAGGAATGTGAAAACCTCGTCCTCCCCTGCAACGTCCCAGGGGCACACCTCAAGGACTTTACTCTTGTCTGGCGTTTCAATGGGAGCTCCAAGGTCCTCACCTTTGACAGTAGCACTTCTGATCCTAAAATAGATAAGCAGTGGCAAGATCACGTGAAGTACATCAACCATTCTGCGATAGAACTTTCCAACCTGAATACTGACACTTTCAATGGGCAATACAGCTGTGAAGTGTTTACAACCGAGCTCAGACACTTGGAACAAACATCTGTCTCAGGAATAGGTAAATACAGAAGGTCATCTGATACTGTATCTACATGAGGCATGCATTAAACATGTCACTAATGTTTTTATTTAGTTTTTATGTCTATAGAACTGTTTTATATTGTGTTCACCCATGTTCATTTTTCTCCCTTCTTTTTCAGCTCACTGCCCTGCAGGTATTGGTGTTTCTGGTCCTTTTGTGGTTGTAGACAGTGCTGAGGCACTAAACTCTGCCTGAATACTCTGATAGGTCATCTGATATCTGAATTATCTTTGCATTACTTAAGACTGCCACAGTCCATAATGCTGTCTGCACATGCCTCATGAGGTACCTGGTACATTTGCTAGAAATAAAATGATTTGGGGAAAAGCTGTACAAAAACTCTTCTACATGAGGCATGCATTGAAGTTGTCACTTATGATTTTATTTCTATAGAATAGAAGTTATATTTTATATTGTGTTTACCCATGTTTTCATCCTTCTTTTTCAGCTCACAGCCTTGAAGGTATTGGCCCAGGTTACATAGCTTTGATAGTCATCGGTGTAATAGCAGTATGCAGTTTTTTTGTAATTGCATATTGCATACACAAGTACAGGAGAAGAAACAGGTGATGGAACTATAAATATATTATTAACTATTCATTTGTATGTAATTTAGCTTATTAACTGGGGCAGAGATTGCCTCAATATTGAGTCAAGGATTGGGTAATGTACACTAAGGAAACCAGCAAACAAATTTGTCGAAAGTCCACCCATTTTAATTTTATAATTCAAGTAAAATACTCTAGTAAAAGTAAAATACTCATAAAAAAATGTTGTCTGCAGTAAGCCCTTCAAAGAAGAAAAAACATAAATCCTTGGAATGATGCATTGTAAACACCCACTGTAGGTCCTACAGATTTAGTGCATGTTAGGTCAGCTTTCATCTCAGAGAGCAAGGCTTCTCGCCTATCTAGGGTGTGGTAGAGCTAATACCATACGAACAAACACTGAATTTAATTATATAATTAAGTCAATAACAATATCTTCTTCTTAGTAGTAGTAGTAGTAGTGTTCTTGTTATGACTGTTATTTTTGACATTTTACAGTGACAGCTCATCTGCAAAACCTGAAGAAAGGAACTGTCTGCCAGACACAGAGACGCACGATCAGACAAATGGAAACCCGCGCAGAGACACTGAAGATAGCTGTCTGAAAGCAATAAAAGGGTAAAACATCCAAGGGGGTGAATACTTATGCAAGGCACTGTATGTATAGCGGTTGAAATGTGCTAGAAGTTATTGAAGGCTAAAGCGGCAGGAGTGTTCAGGATATCTGGTCTCACAGGTCCCCCAGACTTGACCTCAACACTGTTATGTATTATAAAATACATCTCTATGAGATGAATATAATGTGTATGAATGAATATTAGCAGGTCTTTCTCCCCCCTGTGGATGTCACCACAGTGCTACAGTTTCAACTCCAAGTAAACAGCATAGCAATGATGACAATGTGCGATAGTCAAGTCACTTAAGAGTGATACTGATGAGCTGAATGAAACATGATGACTAATCTAAGCTTTAAGTTAACATGGAAGGAATGTCCCTTCACAAGCAGAATCAGTCACTTGATTATGCCTGAAACTGAAAGTCAGAACTTTGCCAGTCAAATTTAGTAGTGAAGGCGCTTTGTTTCGCCAACAGGCAAAGCATTTTTGTTGCATTTGCTATAACATTAAATGGTTGTTAAATTATTTTAATGCCATGTCTAAATAATGATGATCTACGTATATATTTTGTATGTGTACTTTTTTTTAAGATAATTTGTGAAAGCTTGTCTTATCACTGTTCTTTGGCATGTGGCTCAGCGTGTTCCATTCCCAGAACTTGAACTTAGAATTACAAGGGCACAAATATATGTGTGTGTGTGTGTGTGTGTGTGTGTGTGTGTGTGTGTGTGTGTGTGTGTGTGTGTGTGTGCGTGTGTGTGTGTGTGTGTGTGTGTGTGTGTGTGTGTGCGTGTGTGTGTGTGTGTGTGTGTGTGTGTGTGTGTGTGTGTGTGTGTGCGCGTGTGTGTGTGTGTGTGTGTGTGTGTGTGTGTGTGTGTGTGTGTGTGTGTGTGTGTGTGTGTGTGTGTGAGTGAGTGTGTGAGTGTGTGTGGGTGTATGCCTCAAGTTCAGATATTCTCTTGAACACATGAAAGTTAAAAAAGAAAAGAGCTTTCACTTTTTGTAATAGAGTCATATTTGTGACAAGATACCAGTATTGTTTGAGCTAAATATCAAACTGAAAAATATGAAGGATTGTACTATATGTGTAAAGCATTTATTGTAAACTAAAGAGGGAGTGTTCAGAATATAAATGTTTGCTTAATTTGCAAAAGCATTAAATGGTTGTGAAATTATTTTAATGATGATCTGTATCTTTTGTAAAAAAAAAAATGTAATCTGTTAAAGCTTGCTCTGCGTGATCCATTCCCCAAAATTGAAGAATTAAAAGGGCACGAATATCTATGTGTGTTTCTGCATGCCTCAATTTCAGATATACTCTTTAAAGCAAATGGAAATTATTTTCTATTACATGCTACAATTTCAGTGGATATACTGGAGTAGGCCAATACTTCAGTTGCTTACAGCTTTTCTAGTGTAGTAGCCTACTTGGGTAAAAGTAGTAGTTTAGTAGATAAGTATTGACCAGAGGGCTGTAAGCATACTACGATCCGAAGTTACTGTCTTATCCAGGTAACCTGTGCTGTCGCATTTAACCCGTACTACGAACGGTGGATACATTTCTGTCACAGAAATTTACGCTACATCTCTGAACTTCTCCGAACAGGTTACGTAGGGGTGTAACTTGATGTCACCATACATAAGCACCGCCCCTTCGCCCACAATCTTAAAAGACATTGGCGCACGGATAGAGCGGGCCACAACAGCGGTGTGGTGAAAGAGCCTCAACATCCTTCATCCTTCTCATCTGAGGGAATTCAGTATCATTGACAACTGCAAGGGACAGACGCCACCAATGCCACTCTCAAGAATAATGCACTCACTGTTGAACGTAGTCTACCTTTGAACGCGTTATTTTGCCAGCGGAGACTTCATGTACTGTACACTATTGCCTCAGTTATGTTTAAAGTCTGAGCAAGAATAGGCAACTGTATGCCGTGCGGGTCGCAAGGTGGTAACGTGAGCCTAGTTGCTTTCACACTTACAGCTCATTTACATGTACACATTGGAGGATCTTGCATTTGCCAGGTTCATTCTCAGACTGAAATTTGTACTGAAAATGATGGACAATTTACAAAAATACTGAAAACATCTAATGTGATCCTAATGTTGTATGGGACAACTACTATTCTTCCTAATATATTCTGACTAATTAAAACACATCTCATAATCAGATTTATATTACTGAAATAGTTAAATAACACATTCATTGTAAAAGAAATGTACTCAGTAAAATGTTGGCTTATTTGACAGTACTGGTATTTTGATACAAAATACAAAATACCCTTCAAATAAATGTATCAAAATAAAATACAAAATACTGTTGCCAGAAAATGAAACAAAATACAATACATGTATTTTGTATTTTTAAAATACAGAAAATACTTTTTCAGAATTTTCAGTTTTCTATAAATTTGGTATAGCAGAACCTTCAGGTTTGGGCTATTCAGTGGCGTAACGTAGTTATCACGGGCCCAGGTGCAGGCTATTATGACGGGCCCTTGTCAGTGTTGTAAGGCAGTATCCTTTTTTTCATGTTTGTAACCGCCGCCACCACGCCCCTGCCCCCGCAAACATATTCCGCCTATTACACCTGTCAGTGTAATTTTTTCGCTGAATATAGGTATACATCAGTATTTTTGGATATGTGACTTGGCTATTCAGACTATTTAGATTGATATAAATATGTCTATGGGCCCTGGCTACGGGGCTATATAATGTACACAAAGCTCTGGTGAACCCAGTAAAAAAAGAAGAACAGTTACAGAATGTCAGTGTAACTAAGCAAAGCTATTAAAAGACAACAACTTGATTGATTTTGTATATATATATTTTTGCAGGCAGCAGCTGTGTGACGCATGTTTTCACAAAACAGGGCTCTCATTGCAATCTCTATGGCTTCCGGGAGGGCTATCCCCACCATGCTTTCGTCATACGTAATTGCGTATAAGGACATCGTACGGCTTTGATCAAGTCACATTCTGTCAAGATGGCTAACGTTCAGTGCAACAACTCAATTCGCTCTTTGAAAGAACCTTCTTTTAGTCGGTGTACTAATGAAGATAAATTGACAAGGATCAAGACAGCTATCTAAGTTTTCGACCTGAGCCCTGTTTTGTGAAAAAAAAATGGATTTAACATGAGAGTCAATGAGAGAGATCTGGGGTGATTTCCTTTTCGCCCAAAAAGGGGCGGGCTATAAGAAGCACCACTTTTGGCAAATTGACTGATGCCTGATTCGACAATGACATTCAAAGGCAGATCAGATGGTCTAGTGGTAGAATCCGACAGAAAAAAATCTCCTTCTGCCTAAACACTGGAGAAAGTATTTTGAGTATTTTAAATACAAAATGACTCCACTCTAAAGTATTTTGTTACAAATTACATTCAATTTTTAAGGTAAATTAACTAGTATTTCAAATACAAGTAATTGAAATACTGCCCATCTCTGCGCACACGCACACGCACACGCACACACACACACCAAAATGATTGTCTGTCTGCTTTTTTTTTACTGTCTTCAAGCAGTCCTGAGCATCCAGGAGTATCTGAGAACGGGCCACACACTTACTATGATACTGGCGTCTCTCCTTGCTTGTTCTGTCTTATTCAGCTCACACACACACACACACACACAGACCAAAATGACTGTCTGTCTGCTTTTTTTTAACTGTCTTCAAGCAGTCCTGAGCATCCAGGAGTATCTGAGAACGGGCCACACACTTACTATGATACTGGCGTCTCTCCTTGCTTGTTCTGTCTTATTCAGCTCCATCCTCAGGATGCTGATGCTCTCCTCCATCTCATTAGCCTGCTCCTTCTGCTTCTTCAGCTCCCCCTGGAGGTCTGGTGGAGTAAAATCACAGATTTAACACAAAGCGACTTACAAGGATGTATACACAACCTCAAAGGATGCGCTGTATTCCATTCATGTAAAACAAAACAACATTATGGAACAATAAAGAAGCATTATGTTTTAAACAGTTTTAAAAAGTTGTTGGTGATGTAATGCTGTAAAGGCTTTTCCTATATTTTCGCAGGGTGTTCCAATTGATGGCATGATCAGTCAAGAAACACGCTTTATTCTTGCAGTCATGCACATCAAGGGAGGCTTCACTCAAAAGCTTCACCTATTTCTCATCTGGTCAACAATTGAAACAGTCCAGTTAAAGTACCCGGCCTACATAACATAAGGGGTGTCACCCGATAGCCCCGTCCCTCCATGAATATGAACAGTCTGCTTCCTCCAAGACGGGAAACGCCACACTGTTGGTTCACAAGGGTAATTGTTGATTAAGAGATCAAACTGTGAGCAAATGTCTCATGGTGAAAACACTCACTCACACCTCCCTTCAGTCATCTGATATAACAGGAACTTCTACCTGTCCAAGTCCAATAAAGATTCATTAGATTATTGATTATTGTCAATCATCATTAACTCTGATCCTCAATTTCTGATTGACATGTCTAGTGGTTCTATGAATGTCAGAGGAGGCTTGTCCATTCAGGAACAGATGGACCATCCTCTCTGAACTTTTAATGAGTTTCAGTTTGATCAATCTGATTATCAATCACAATTACTCACAAACACAGCTCACACATTTAATGCTTTTTCAATTATTCATTTATCTTTTCTTTGAAGAATCAGTGACAAATTAGGTTTCAGAGTCAGCAAGTCATCACGTATGCTAAGCCAACGCCCACAAATAATGGGACCAAACCTGAAATTCAGCCTCTGTGTGTGTGTGTGTTATTTCAGGAGTATGGTTCACATGCAGTCAGAGTGAAACAGAATATTCTTTTTTTATTCAATTGTGTTGTGGGTTGTTTTTTGGGTGGGTTGATTTTTGGGACATGTCTGGTTTTGGAACCTAGAGAAGGGAAATCGAGGAATTGTATTCAGCCTGAGAAATATATGGCTTGGAAAGAGCAACTGGCGCTGGTATTACTGACCTGGATTCTTGAAGGCACTAAAGGTCAAGGTTAGTAGCCTAATTGAAACTATGAATTCTGGTCTGGCATTCTTAAAGTAACATTGGGATATGATTTATACCCTGTAAGCTTTTACTAGGCATATTCATGTTAACTCCCGGAGCTCTATTGATATTGAGATTAGTGATCTTTAAATATCAAAAGAGAACGAATCTTAATTGAATTGTAACACCAGTTTAACAATTTAAATGTATTTTTAATTTCTGTCTGTATACTAACAAAGTCAAATAAACGAAAGGCAGCAGTCATTTTGAGAAATCAGTGTAGCCTACCTTGTAAGTGGAAACCTGTGCAGCAACATTCCTCAATTATATTTTTTTTCATTCGTTTCTGAACTTGAACTTCCAGGGCACATGACTTTATGTTTTGCTTTTGTCAAAACGACTTGGTAAACATTTTAAAAAGAGAGGAATAAGCCTAATGAAAAATGATTCATGAAACAATATTAGGTATCAAATAATAATAACAACAACAACAATGCCAAATACCAAAACCATGACTATAGAGGTGGCCTCAAATTAACTAATTAGACAGATGAAAACCAGAAAGGTTCACACACTTTCTAAATGTACCATGTGTTGCTGGAATGGACAGCACTGGGTAGAACTGCCTTGCCTTTGCTCAGTGGATTTTCACAGCTAAACTCACTTACACAAGTTAGTCTTCACACGAGGGCTGACGCTTCAGCATAATAACACATAAAAATGGAAACCCAGTTGATCAAGGCTGAAAACCAACCAATTGTAAAAACCTTACAAAGAGGCCTGGCTGTGCGACATTAAACAGGCAGCATAATAATAAAGTTATTGTTTCATTAACTTCCAGTCCAAGTTCAATATCTAAAAACTATAAAACTTTCTATTAAAATTTAAAAACACCCAGAGCTACTAACTAAGTCCGTAATTTGCTGAGGCAACGACCGTGTAACAGGGAATGGCTATCCTCTGCATCTCTCAACCGGTGATTCTGTCCTCCCCTCTAGATGCTCAGGTCACCTGTATCTTCTCTGGACGTTGCATCCTACCTTGCCGGATGAAGTCCCATGTTGGTGATGAAGTGATCCACTGGTACAACACTAAAAAAACTGAAAGTCCTGTTCATAGTTACTATCAAGGCAAGGATCAACTGGCATACCAGGACCCACAGTATGCAGGAAGGACTTCACTATTTCCAGATCACATACTTATTGGAAATGAATCACTCTTATTATCTGATGTAAAAATCCAAGATGAGGGCAGGTACAAATGTTACACCAGCACCAAGGAAGGAAATGATGAAACATTCGTCAACTTGAAAGTTGAAGGTATGTCATATTCCTAGATATGACATATAGATATACTTTACAACATACATTTTTTGTACATGTTCACGGATATACAGTAATTCTTTTACAAAGTTTGAAAGGAACAAAACTGCCAGTACATTTCATGATTGGCAAATAAAAGTCTTTCCTGACGCTGTGATACTTGCAATGTTAACATATTTCAACACAAACATTTCTTCTAGCTCCAGTCCAGTCGGTGAATATAACAGTGGCCGCTGATACACTAACATGCAGCTCTGAAGGCATCTACCCAGCTCCTGTCCTGGTCTGGTCCACTGTACCACCTTCAGATGTTCAACTAGAGGCACCTGAGAAACAAACAAATGCCCAAGGCTTGTTCTCAGTAACTAGCACTGTTCCCAAGTCTCCCAACAGCACTTTTATGTGTTCTGTTACTGCAAGGGACAGCACGCGGAGAGCCTCCGTGAGACAACAGAGTGAGCAGCAATTTGAACACTTTCATATCAAACCAGTCATCAATAGATTGCATTGTGCTATTTGTAGACATTGTTTTCTCTGTCCTGTTGTCTTTTTAAAGTGAAGAGCAACACCTTGGATATTACAGTGATTCTTTTCCTGAACATGACAACTTTTTTTCTTTAATGAATGTGTGGGGATTATATTTAATATTTTTTGTATTATTTTATCAACTCAAGAAACACTGCAGCACTGCAGCACTGCCCCCAAGCACATTTCCGCAACTACACAAACATATCCATCTCCATTCATATCAGTATTACATCAACATGTCTGTCCTGTTGCATTAATGTGTTGATAGTAAAGATGGTGAGAGGGGTCTCAAATCTACTGATTTTAAATTTGTTATTTTACAGGCTTCAGAGCTAAGGAAGGTGAGAGCTTCATCCTCCCCTGCAACATCCCAGTGACAAATCTCAAGGACTTTACTCTCGTTTGGCGTTTCAATGGGAGCTCCAAGGTCCTCACCTTTGACAGTAGCACTTTTAAACCTAAAGTAGATAAGCAGTGGGAAGATCACGTGAAGTATATCAACAAAACTGCAATTGAACTTTACAACCTGAATGACAATTTCAACGGGCAATACAGCTGTGAAGTGTTTACAACCGAGCTCAAACACTTGGAACAAACATCTGTCTCAGGAATAGGTAAATACAGGTCATCTGATATCTGCCTGAGGCATGCTAAACATGTTAAACATGTCAGTTTTTATTTCTATAGAACTGTTATGTATTGTGTTAACCTATGTTTTCATCCTTCTTTTTCAGCTAACAGCACTGCAGGTATTGGTGTTTCTGGTCCTTTTGTGGTTGTAGACAGTGCTGAGGCACTAAACTCTGCCTGAATATTCTGATAGGTCCTCTGATACCTAAATTATCTTTGCATTAAGAGTGCTACAGTCCATAATGCTGTCTGCACATGCTTCATGAGATACCTGTTACATTTGTTGGAAATAAAACGATGTGTACAGTAACACTTCTCCATTAGGCATGCATTGAAGATATTGCTTATGTTTTTATTTCTACAGAATAGAATTTATGTTTTATATTGTGTTTACCCATGTTAACTATTTTTCAGCACACAGCCGAGAAGATGTTGGAATATGCATCGGTGTAGCAGTAGTATGCATACTAATTTTTTCAGTTATTGCATGTTGCATTTGCAAGTCCTTGAAAATAAAAAGGTGATGGAACTATTAATATATTATTAACTATTAATATTTATGTAATTTAGCATATTAACTGGGGCAGAGATTGCCTCAATATTGAGCCAATGATTGGGTAATGTACACTAAGGAAACCAGCAAACAAATTGTTACATTAGTTGAAAGTTCACCCATTTTAATTTTATAATTCAAGAAATACATTTGTTTGTTGTCTGCAGTAAGCCCTTCAAAGAAAGAGAAAACTAAAATACTTGGAAAGATGCATTGTAAACACCCACTGTAGGTCCTACAGATTTAGTGCGTGTAAGCTCAGCTTTGATCTCAGAGAGCAAGGTACTCACGCTTATCTAGGGAGTGGTAGAGCTAATAGTACCATACAAACAAACACTGAATATAAGCAAATTATATAATTAAGTCAAGAATAATATCTTATTCTTACTAGAAATAGTAGTGTTATTGTTATGACTGTTATTTTTGGCATTTTCCATTGACAGATCTTCTGCAAAACCTGAAGAAACTGAAGAGACGCATGGTCTGAATACCGTTGTTAACTCTGAGGTTGAAGGGATATAACGTTTCAAGAACAAGACAACCAAAACCCTGATGCATCCAGAACCAAGCACCAACACCTAGAAATTGGTGAGGACTGACAAGAGACAGTTCAGGGGACAAAATCCAAACTCTAAGTAAAAAGTGTAGCAATGATTACTTGACTACTGTGTCAAGTCACTTAAGAGTGATACTGGCGAGCTGAATGAAATATGATGACTTATCTAAGCTTTAGCTTGTTTAGTTAACATGTCAGGAATGTCCCTTTACAAGCAGAACCAGTCATTTGATTATGCCTGAAACTGAAAGACAGAACTTTTCCAGTCAAGTAAGTAGGGAAGGTACTTTGTTTTGCCAAGAGGCAAAGCATTTTTGTTGCATTTGCAATAACATTAAATGGTTGTGAAATTATTGGAATGCCATGTCTAAATAATGATGATCTCTATATTTTGTATGTGTACTTTTTTTTAAAACTCAGGTGAAGATAATTTGCGAAAGCTTGCCTTATCACTGTTCTTTGAACTAAGAATTACAAGGGCACAAATATCTGTGTGTCTGTGTGTGTGTGTGTGAATGCCTCAAGTTCAGATATTCTCTTGAAAGCAAATGAAGTTAAAAAAAGAAAAGAGCTTTCAATTTTTGTAATGCAGTCATATTTGTTAGATACCAGTATTGTTTGAGCTAAATATCAAACTGAAAAATATGAAGGATTGAACATTATGTGTATAGCGTTTGAAATGTGCTAGAAGCTATTGTAAACTAGAGGGAGAAGTGTTCAGGATATACATTTTTGTTCATTTGCAATACCATTAAATGGTTGTGAAACAATTTTAATGATACAATTATTTCTAAACAATGCTGATTAGTATCTTTTGCACTTTTTTTTAAAGACATTGGCGCACGGATTAAGTGGGCCACAACACCGGTGTGTTGAAAGAGCTACAACACCTTCAGTTTATTCCAATGATGTTTTATGAAATATATCAATTCTCATCTGAGGGAATTTAGAATCTTTGATGACTGCTAGAGCTTGATGCCTCCAATGCCACTCGCCATGATAAAGCACTCAGTGTTGAACGTAGCCTGACTTTGAATGCGTTATTTTGCCAGCGGAGACTTCATGTACTGTACACTATTGCGCTAAAGTCTGAGCAAGAATAGGCAACTGTATGCCGTGCAGTTTGCAAGGTGGTAACGTTAGCCTAGTTGCTGTCACACTAATGGCCCATTCACATGAACGCATTGAAGGCTCTTGCATTTGCAAGGTTAATTCTCAGACTGAAATTTGTACTGAAAATTATGAGCTATTTACAAAAATACTGAAAACATCTAATGTGATCCTAATGTGAAACAGGACATTTACAATTTTTTTCTCATATATTCTGACTAACTGAAACAAATCGCATGTTGAGAATTATATTACTAAAATAGTAGTAATATTCATTCATTGTAAAAAAAAATATATACACAATAAAATTATGGCTTTTATTTGACACTACTGGACAGAGGGCCGTAAAACATTAAAAATATACAGACCACAAGGATATACAGATAAATGTGTTAATTTAAATAGTTCATTATACCACTTTTAAAAATAACCATTAAATGGCCACTGTAATAGTTTGTGTCCATTTTCATGAAAGGCTTATGGAATACACCAGCTTATTATGTTAAAACATCAGGAAGTGAGGAAAGAATGAGGTACATAAGGACAGAAAATCAAGAGAGGAAGAAAGCGAGGGGCAAAATGAGAAACGGGGGGGGGGGGGGGGATGCAGAGGTAGAGAGAAAGAAAAGAAACAGCTAGGAAGAGAAAGGAAAGGTTGGGAGTGAGACAAAAAGAGAGAGAGGGGAGATGAGAGACAAAACGACAGAGAGAGGATAGATGGAGATTGAGACAGAGAGGAGAGATGGAGAGTGAGACAGAGAGTCTCAGAGCGACACGTTGGCGGTGTCTGTCTTAATCTTGCCACCACTCAGGCTGTGGATCATGGCGATCATGTGCATGTTCTTGTTCAGCTCCTCCTCCTTCTTATTCATTTTGTCCTCCAGCTGAGACTTCTGCAGCTCCAGAGACGAGGCCTGAGGAGGAGATACAATATCAGAACACACACACACACACACACACACACACACACACACACACACACACACACACACACACACACACACACACACACACACACACACACACACACACACACACACACACACACACACACACACCATAATTCTTGTCTGTCTGCTTTCTTTAAACTCTCTTCCAGCAGTCCTGAGCATCCAGGAGTGTCTGAGAATGGGCCACATACTTACTTTGATACTGGCTTCTTTCCTTGCTTGTTCTGTCTTATTCAGCTCCTT
>NC_137915.1:21041823-21094323 GCF_963457725.1 Sprattus sprattus | reverse complement strand
ATCCGCTGGTCCTGAAGAGAGTGAACAGGTGTGAGTGAGGGGTCAGCAGCATCTCAGAGCCTTCAGGTGCTCGGGGTCTCCCTCTTTGAAACCAGAGAGTGACGACAGGACAGGACAGTACCTGCAGGATCTGGTAGAAGCAGGTCTCCATGTCCTGCACATGCTGCTTTAGGTGACTCATCAGTTCCAGCACCTTCAACACGGCCTCTGCACACACCTGGCTGTGGGGTCAGAGGTCAGAGGTCGAGCATGGGGTATCGGCTACTCAGAGAGCTAAGTACAGAACTTTTACACACCAGAACACTCACAATAAAACCTTTGATGGAGCACTTGCACTGCATGAACAATAGTGGAAAATAAAAACATTGGATTTTTTTTTTAGAACAAGTGAACTACAGAAAATGTCCACTCTGAAGGGTCTTCATTGTCGAGTCGGTGAAGTCACTCTTACTTCAGGCCGGAGTCGGAGGCATCGATGACAGACGACTCTCAGACCAAAGCAGACTAATGTGTGTCTCACCTGAGGTCAGAGTCAGTGATGGGGCTGCTGGAGCCGTGGCTGTTGGAGAGGAGCAGCTCCACCTGAGAGGTGCAGAGCTTGGACGTGATCTGCTGGGCCACCAGGCTCTTCAGGTGGTCATCCACACAGAGGAGTATGCCAGTCAAGGATTTTTTTGTCGTTGTTTGTCTTAGATTTAACTTCATGCAGTAACAACTCACTACAGAGCCTCCAACTGATACAAAATGTAGCCGTTTGCACACTGTACGAACACATTTCTCCTGTACTTGCCTCTCTGTACTACTATGGCTACTGTAACATGTTTTTTATAAATCTGCATACTAACTTGGTTCTCTTCTCTCTCCTTACAGTATGTCAACACGATGTATGTTTTAAATATTTGTTTGTTTTTATATATGAATTTTTTGCCTGCCTCTTTTTTTTCTAACTTTCCTTCCCCCCTTACTATCCTTTATACGGCACAAACTCAATACATTACTCTGATAAGGTGTAGCTAGTGTTCATCAATGCTATTTTGATAGGCTAATTATATTTCATTTATCCCAAATATAAAAATTTTGACAAGTGTGCTGATAGTTTTAGAAATAATCACACAGATTGGTGAGACCCATGGTAAAAAAAAAACATTTCCACTTGTCTTTTCACCTGCAACCAGCCAGGTTGGTTGCAGGTGAAAAGATACAAAAGCCAGGTAGGCCTTTACGCCATTATAGGATATCCAACAGCAGCTCCACGACCCGGCCCACACGGACACAGTGCCTCTTAAGCTGCTGCTCCTCTTCAGTCGATTCTGGCACCTGGAGAATTCCCACCAGAGCGGGCAACAAGAGCTCCAAGTGGGACTGGACAGAGGCGGTGCTGCCGGCATCAATCACCTCCTGAAGGAGGAAGGATAAACATTAAAAAGTCTCTTATCAGGACAAAATGGACCACAGCTGCTTTGTATCTGTTTTACTAAAAACTGTGTACTCTGTCAGCAATGGCGAATCTGTCTCCTGGGGGGTCAATCCTCATTGACGGTCATGTTAAGCATAAGCATAAGTTTGAACTCCACATACCCATGAGGGAGCGCAATTCAAAGACAGAAATACAATACAAACATCAGTATCAACATCCACACAGAGAGTTATGACTTAAGAAACCACACTTCACACAAACCTAAATCATTTTTCACACAATCAGAAACAGTATTTCAACAAGTGTGGCCTTAGTACAGACCTCAAACAGCTCAGTGAGGAGATTCAGAGCCTGCAGGCTGCAGCGCTCGGGGTCGTGGAGAGGGCCTGTGGCCCACTGGAGGAGGGCCACACAGGGCTCCGAAACCCTGGCCTGCCCTCCCTTCTTGCCCGCAGGCTGCCGGCGCGGCTTGAAGGACCGGAACACCGTCTCACATAGCAGCTTGCGCAGGCCAGGGACAGAACACAATGACACCAGGAGTTCCAGAACCTGCATCATTCGATTCATTTTTATTTGAGAACCCTGTACACGTCTGTATGAATTGCAACTTTTTTGTTCCATTTAACTGACATGGCCACATACAACCCTGGCCCAATAAATTACATCAGACACACTATTTTATGGACTTTTATAAATTTGAAGTTATGCCACTAAAGATGCTAGACAGTTCAATGTCTTTTCTAAAAGTAATTAAAAGTAACATTATTATTGTCATTATTACACTGTAAAACTAAAAACTAAAATATGCAATCTGTGCTCATTTTAAATCGTGAAATAAATACCTTCTGAATGACATCCCTTCTGACAGTTATGGAAAACATGGTATCAGAAAAAAATGTAAACCATGTCCATTGCTCACCTTAGCTGCTGTCTCTGAGTCTTTGCTATGCAGCAGACCAAACACCTCAGTCAGACATGGAGGAAGGAGCTTATAGCTGCAGACAGAATGTGCATCAATTCACATTCAGATTGTGGAGCTCAATTCACATCCAGAATATGGAGCTCAATTCACATTTAGATTGTGGAACTCAATTCAGCTAAATTCACATTCTGATTGTGGAGCTCAATTCACATTCAGATTGTGGAACTCAATTCAGCTCAATTCACATTCAGAATATGGAGCTCAATTCACATTCAGATTGTGGAACTCAATTCAGCTCAATTCACATTCAGAATATGGAGCTCAATTCACATTCAGATTGTGGAACTCAATTCAGCTCAATTCACATTCAGAATATGGAGCTCAATTCACATTCAGATTGTGGAACTCAATTCAGCTCAATTCACATTAAGAATATGGAGGTCCTTCCCATCAGGACTCCTTTATTCAAATAATTAATGAAGCAGAATGTAGAACTGTTATCTCTGTGTGCTTACGGACCCTAGACATATAAGGACTTTCACTTATTGAACCCCTGAAAAAACACCATGGAGACTTACTTAACCAAGTAGTCCGCAATCTTCGGGTTCTTCACGAGGTCGACGAGCAGGTCTACAGCGTAGTTCCGCGTCAAAGAGCCATCGCCATTGACCGTTATGTTGAATATGAGTGGGAAGGTCTGGTGGATGTTCTCGGCATTGAACAACTGTGAATGATAAGCAAAGTACACCATCAGTCAACAAACTCAGAAGAGTCTGGGACCACCACTTTACTCCATCAGAAGATGTGCCTTTTATAGGACTATACTGATTTCAAAGCATAACATATCTGGGTATAGTAATGTGGTTGTATTAAGGAATCTACCTTTTGTCCTTCCTCCTCATTGAGTGTCAGGCTGGTTAATATGGACAATGTGTAGATTACCACAGTCAGAGAGTTGTGAGCCAGGAAATCAATTAGGGAACGATACAGTGCTTTAACATTACTCTGAAAGACACAAAAAGCGACAAAATATGAAGTAATATAATAATACTTAAAACGTAATATAAAGTCCTTTATTCTTACACATGAATTGTTCATCATTATAAAGCAATCTCTCAAATCAAAGAGAAAGAATATAACAAAAAAACATACCTGACTTTTGATGTGAGTCTGGACAGAGAGGTTATGACGGCAGAGATTTGCCATGAGGCCGAGACAGGGCTTAATGATGTCATCATTACGAGACTTGCTGAGGAGTGGGAAAGACAGGCAAATAACCACAATTAAGTCAACCTCTTCACAAATGTGTCTGAATAGTTTGTTAAGTGTGTCTTGTCGGAGTGGCTCACATGTTCTGCATTAGGAAAGTCAGGAGATCATCGAGATAAGAGGCACAGTGGGAGATTCTCATACTGTAGGTGAACCTCTGCAGCACCTGAAGACACTGAGAAACACACCTATGGTTCACATATACATTTACAGGGTAAGAACACACATGGGCGTCTTTTTAAAAACGGGACGCTAGAAAATGCATTGATTCCTATGGTACGGCACGCTTTGCGTGTGCGCCTACGCATAGCGCGCCGTACCATAGGAATCAATGCATTTTCTAGCGTCCCGTTTTTAAAAAGATGCCCATGTGTGTTCTTACCCACACAGAGCAAGAGTCATCACAAGGAACAAGCTTTCACTGTTTAACTACATGAGCTGTACATTGCCCGACCTTACCATCCCAAGCCACCCATGTATATATGATCAGAACATGTTAAGGAACTTTGTCCTAGGAACCACGTTAATAAACTAGCACACACCATACGCAGACCACCTAATTTTTCTCTACATTTTATCCTACTATCGCAAGTGTATTCATAATGGCTTTCCTTAGATCATCAAACTGCTGGGTCATTCACGTGCACAGGCACATTTCTAATGCCTCTAACACGACCATATTAAAACCCTGCATGCCAATGAGGTGGGCTCTTACTTGCATCACCAGGGGCTCCTCTGGGGTGGCTCTGTTGGAGTGGACGATGGAGGCAAGTGCACCGGTGAGGTTGAAGCTGCTATGGAGAGCCTCTCTGGTCTCCTCATCAGATGTCGCTGAAAAGGAAACCACAACAGGGTCATTGTAGCTCGTACTTAAAACATAACCATATGTACCTGATTATCCATATACACATTTTCTCTGCATTATCTCAGCTGAAACAGATGGGTATTTTCACTTATTGTTGTTCACTATAAATTCATATTAGGGATGTATAAGGATAATTCATTTATGCAATATGTGCAAATTAAATGCAATAGCCAGAGCCTAAATCGAATTATGGCACTACAAAAGAAACATTGGACTAAATTAGTTTGTAACTGCAATGATCCTACTCTAATGAGTATCTACAAAACAATGTTGTGGTATGTGGCCTAGTACCAAGAGACCTTTAAAATGAGGAAACAAAGTAGCAGATTTTTACCAAGATTAGCCAGCAGCGATACGATAGTGCTAGTGAGGGCATGATTGGTCTTTGGGTCTATGGCAACCTCCAGAAGCCCACTCAAACACTCGCTAGGAAGCACCTGTCCAGCGGCGAGAAGTCTGGAGCACTTAAGGCCTGTAAGGTCCTGCTCAGGCACACACACATTGCAAAACATCATTAAGATCTTGAGAAAGTATTCTTTTATAATTAGTCCAGACTGGATACACCCTCTTTGAAAATTATAAGACGAACACAGAATAATGACTAGAATACAGTCGGTGTTCAAAGGGAAGATAATTCATATACTAGTATTAAACACAGAGTCTATCCTGCTCGAAGAACCTTTGTGAAGATGCGACATCCATTTATCTTATTTGACAACGAACCTCTTAGACACATGTAAGGAAGCCATTCAGGTAAATAAGAGAACAACGGTTTTGTTTGAAACTCACGTTTATCTGTTTTTGCAATTGAGATGTGTTGACAGCAGATCTGTTGTTTTTGTATTGTCGGATGGCTAGAAGCATTGACTTCAAACATGTTGTCACATCCATTCTGTAATGAGGATATCAGCAATTTTTGATAAGTTGACAGCTTACGTTAGTTATCGTTGTGCTTGCCAGTGAAAAAGCATAAACTGTATAGCTAAGTAGGCTAACAGCATGATATATACTTTAACATCCGTATTAAGATGACGTTACACGTTAGCTAGATCGACACCTCCCTTAAGCTTGTGTCTGTTATTAGCTGCTTGCCTATAATGTTTTAAGAAAGGAACTAATTTAGACAAACACTGAACCAACCCAGACCAGCTACTTATGCTAACTAGATACATAGTTAGCGAAGCTCATTATGAAACAACAACAAACTGAAAAGCTAACCGCTGGGTATCAACAGTTAGCCAGCTACAACGAATGCTAAAACAATACAGTTGGTAGTTGTGTGTTCCAGCTGATTAAAAGTTATTTTGGTATTCTATATTTGTGTGTTTTCACGGACAACCGATTACTTACATCTACCGTTTCCCCTATCACGCTCTATGTTTATCTGTTACGTTTCCACAACTATGGTCCTCCCGCCGAAGGTTTGAACGATGGAGTGGTTCACAGTAAACGACAGGGGTGATGGGGGAAAAAAAAGATTGTAACAAATTCTTCTCGTATTGAGTCCTACATACTGTACACGTGTGTGTATATTAGAAATTGTATGTACAGTATAAAATAATATATAATAAAGTAAATCGAAGTATGTAATGCAATATGTCGCACAAGACAGTACGTACACCCCGAATGTAACTGAGTGAGTTTGCCTGGTCTTGTACCACATGATTCCCACGGATTCATTGAGGTGTGTTGTCTTTTCAGTGAGTGAACCAGGACCGCCACACCGGTACCACTATTGGCAGAACAAGTTAAAGAGACGTCAGGTCCATGCTAAATGGGTTCATCAACTGTAATGACAAGGGGAATGATCAGATAGTTGATATAAGTGATGGTTAAGTGAAGCTTTCTGAACCAGCAAAGCTTCGAGACTCATTAACTCGAAGCTTTCAAATTAGAGCTCGATGGGGACCTCTGCTGGTCGAAGTTAGTCAAACAATTCACAACCCGACCAACACAGTAAAAACTAAAAAGTTGAGAAAACTCAAACTATCAAGGCAACATAATGCAATATATTTTAGACTTTTTTTTTTTTAACTCTTGACTACTGTTGTTGACATTTCTTCACCTAATAAAACGTTTTCTACAGCACCTGGTATTCCAAGGCAGTCTCCTATATCAAAGTAGCAACAGGCCCGACACTGCCTCTGAGATCAGTGCTATGGCCATAAGCGAAGAAAGACTGATTCATAAATCACATGAGACATAACTAGGAATCTGCCATTACTGCAAATAAAAAAAAACAAGTTTTTGTTGGTTGCAAATGGCAAACCTTTATTTCTGAGTCAGATTCATTTGAAATCTTTATGAGATCAACAATACTGTTGAATCTCTGTTGAATCATTTGAATCTCCTTAAAGCAAAAATTAATACATTCATAAATCTGTTTCACTGCATAGGCTTGGCCTACTCCAAGTAACTTAAAAGCAATATACAGTAGATCACTTTTTATGCGATCATTTTATGCATTTATGTTACCAAATTAAACCCATAAAGAAAGAAAGTAGCCTAAATAAAAGCAGGTGCACAAGCACACGCACACACCCACGTTGCCTCGCAAAACAAGTACTAAGCAACTACAACCGAACCATAATTCCATTCATAGGTCCTTCAGCTAAGCCACCAAAGACGTTCCAGACTGTCTGGCTAGAAGCAAGTTCTTCATTTGGTCCCTGTGGTCACCAAGGCTGTTTTCAGTTCAGGAAGAACGTCTAATTTCAGTAAATGATCTAAGAGTAACACCCCCACTGACAATTAAAAAAAAACAGTGCAAAGATTCAGACACACTCACATATTACCATCATGTTTGTCAGTTAATTTTTTTTTATTTCATTTGATCAAAGCTCACAATTAAAATATTTAAACATGTTTAACTTTTAACTTGGTGATCAACCAATACAATGCTTTTGTTAGACGATAGAAGTGTCCATTGCATTAACAATTTAATACAAATATAACATATTGACTGAACGGTAGGCCCTGACCATGGATGACCAGGCTACTATGCTGTAAGAGCACTGCCATACAAAATGTGTTTAGGTTTCTCATTCCGTTTCAGCCTCAACCTCGTGCCTCCTTTGCTGTCACTCGGTGACCCCCTGGGGAGCCCGCCCCACACTTTGGGATCCACCGGTGCATACTTAGACATGCTTCATCAAACAATTTTTTACAACAGCAAGAAAGATGGGTTATACAGAACTTGAGAACATGAGTTTGCTAAAGCTAACAGTCAACAGTTAAAACACCCTAATTACACAGCATTTACCCATTAATACAAAGTAGCAACAGTAATTCCTCGGTTACCTCAAAAGTAGAGCATTTATACACACGTCTAAGTGTGCTTTTAGTTTCTCATAAGGATGTACCAACATTTCCAGAAAAAGGGGCAGAAACATAGCAGGCAATGTGTCTGGTTAGGAGCTAGTTTTTCATTTGGTCTTTGTGGTCACCAAGGCTGTTTTCAGTTCTCCTCCTTGATTGACGCATAACTGTTCTACAGCCATGAACCGTCATTCTTACCATCTCATACAATGTGAGACTTTATTTTTTTCCTTTTGTATAACATTTAGCCTTTGCTATCAGTTATCCAGTATACTGTATATAGGTGACTTTTACCTCTTTCATTTGTCTAAACCTTGATTTTTGAACCTTTTTGTATAAAAGCCCCTTATGAGAGAATTGTAATTTTTTTGCTTCTGAGCTCCCCCTGAAGTTGCAGCATGTAAGTCACTTTTACCACTGTCAAATTGCGCTTTGAGACCCACTTATTAACAGTGGTACACAAGTAGTTGTTGATGACAACTAGTGATCCGACAACTTTCCTAATACTGCCAAAAATCAAGCAAGTGCAACACAAGACACAAGAGTTTGTTATTACAGACTATTCCAACAGAAAGATGCCAGCTCGGCATCTGATTTGCATGCTATTGTCTCTTCTAGCTCTTGCCAATGAGTAAAAGCCAGTGCGAGACTGACTCTTTTTTTCAGTTTCTTTCTCGATTACTCACTTTTTTTCTTCTGATGTCTACCTAGGTTGTTTCATTGCCTCTTCCATGATGTCCATGCAGAGAATACTGCGATAGCTTCTTCTTATATCTAGCAGAGAGGTCTAGTTGTTGTTGTGTGAGGTGGTGCCATAAAGCATTACATAGTTTTCACGAGAGGTACAGACCTTATTCTCACAAGTAATGCCAAAATGATTTTGAAGCGGTTTTTAGGTGATATTGTTTTATAATGTTGCTTTAAAGGATCAACCCTTTAAGGTCAGCTGTTATTTTAAGGTGAAATTGTTACATGATGTTGCTTTAAAGGATCAACCCTTTAAGGTCAGCTGTTATTTTAAGGTGAAATGGTTTCATAATGTTGCAAGATCTACCTGATTGATGCGTTGAGAGAAAAAGACTGTCCAGACTCCAGAGACTGTACTTACAACTTAACTTTTTATTTGGCCTAATTGTAATTGAATGAAATTAAACACTTTGGTCCAGCTTTCAAATTGATGTGACCAAGAACACACTTAATTACTTAATTTCAGTGCAACATAAAAAGGAAAATATTTCCTTGTTTAGCTTAACAAGCTAATCAGACTAATTATGTGTTGCAATTATTCAGTATTGAGTAGTTACAGGTATTCAAATCATTAAAATGATTAGGGTGCCTAAATATTTGCACAGCCTATTTTTCACATTTGATTTAATTTCACACAATTAAATACTGCTACACTTAATATCTTTGTCTGAAAAAAAAGCCCAGTACTCAGTGTTAACTGGAAAATGAATAATATACCACTGTGATCTTTTTTTGGTGAAGACAGATAAAATTATCATGCAGCCTCAGAGGGTGCCAACACTTTAAATACGACAGTATAAAAGCAGGCTGCGTGCATATTAATATTTCGAAAACCAATGCGGTAATTGGAACAAAGTGGGAGTGGCTGATAACTAACATACAGTAAGTGCAAATGTTCTCATGTAACGTGTCACCATACACATTAATATTACTATTAAGAAACATGTCCGATAACCAACATTACTACGACATCCAAGAGAGCTTGAAGATGTTATGCACGCGAGTTGAGCTTAGTTTTCAAGGTAACGAGCTGTCTGAATTGTTGAACTCTTCCGACAATGACCAACAAACACCAACTGCTGGCATACACACTGACCCAACTGTTGGTGTTGGTTGGAGAATGTTGGCGTTTGTCGGGGCAGTGTGCAAGCTGCTTTAGAAGGGGCATTAAGTGGGAAGGGCTGAATTTGTGAGAAATCGTTGGTGATTAAGTTCACATCAACTCTACAGACATCCGCGGATTTAAATCGCTGCCGGGGAGTTTCTGTATGAAAATCCAGGTGCAGAGAATGTGTGTTCAATTTAAGAATCCTCATTCTTCGAGCAATAAGAACCCATTTTCAGGCGTTCATGAATCAGGCAAAGATCTTTTTCTTGTCTTCCGGAGTCCGTAAGAAAACATTTCAGAAGACCAAAATCATTTTTGAGATCGACAGGGAAGGTCTCCGAGATCGACACGTCGATCACGATCAATGGGTTGGCGAACCCCTGCTTTAAAGGATCAACCCTTTAACCCTTTCACTCGTTTTTGAGTGAATGGCACCACCTGGGTTGCTAACAAAAAAACTTTGAAAATAATGCTTTTACCAAACTTAAGATCCGCATTACTAAAGATACAAAGCCTAAAGGATGTACTGTTAAAACATAAACATCCAAAAATAAAGCACTGTTACAAAGCCGTGAATGTCATATGTGCACATACTGTAAATTACAAAAGGCTGTAAAACAAATACGTTAATTTATGTTTTGATAGAAATCATAAACATAAATGACTTAATTTAGGGTTAGATAAATACAAACAAAATAGCTTGTGATCGCTCGGTTGTTGGAAGCTTAAGCCACAAATGTCACTTTTTTGTCACTTTTTTGAAAGTATGTACATTATGTACTACATGAAGAAGGGACAAATCCACGGAGCCAACAGCAACCAGAGAATATATTGTTCATTTGCTGAATCACGATGGGAGGACCACAACATACTCTGACATGTCTTCTACATCTGAATGACAGAAGGATAAAGACAAGAAAAAGGGACACAACAGCAATCAGTGATATGTGATTTACATTACGAAGAATGGCTCATTTTTAGCTGTTTTGTATAACGTTGATGAATCAGTTCTCTCACTTACTCTCGTAGTCTGCCCCCTCGTCTGGGATGTGTGGGGACGGCGGTGGCATCTCTTTCCTCTTCACGGCATGGCGAAGATGAGTGGCCAGACCCTTGTTTTTTTTCTTATAGTGGGTGACGAGATCCTCCAGGTTTGTGAAAAATGTTTCCTCAACACCTTGACTGGACTGAATAGTCCAGGTGTGAAGAAATAGAACAGAATAAAACAAAGGCCTTGCTGATGTCCGTATGAATAAGGGTGTAACAAAAGTGCAAAACCCAAAAGGAACAGTCCTGGTGTAGCTGTAAGCCCTTAGTATTGATTCATAGAGCACACACTGTAGATAGTGCAGCTACTAATCAACAGTAGGTTTGTTGTTTATATCGTCCCATACATAAAAAGACTATGAATGCAGATGAAATTTAACCATGTATGAAACACCAGTGGCAGCGAAACACCAGTGCTCATGCGAATGTGTAATTTATTTGTAGTTGTAATTGTATTCAACATGGGCTGTATTCCTCTTAATCTGTCAAAGTCAGTTATAACAACAACAAAAATCCAAAATATCCCAAGGATAATTTTGAGAAAATCCTGTGGGCACACAATAATGGTTGTATACTATGTATAGGCCTACCAATTATTCTACATGATACCATACCTGTAAAGTATATAATCCACGATGGGTCTGTAATATCCGGTAAGTGTAAACTATCCTGTGTTTGCTGTGAATACATGAAATAACATTTGTAGACCAAGTTTAAGTTCCATCCAGAGTTCATATACAATGCATTCAGAAAGTACTCAGACCCATTCACTTTTTTCACATTTTGTTGTGTTGCAGCCTTACACTAAAATCGCTTTAAATATTTTTTTTCCCCCATCAATCTACACTCAATACCCCATAATGACATTTTTTGCGAATAGCAATTCCTCTGCTCTGAACTACTGCAGCTATTTGGCCATGATGTGAAAATGAAATGTGAGTCAATGAGCCAGATAATAATACAAGACAGATGGTTCAGTCAGGAGCCATAGTTTTGATTCATTAACAAGGTTCTTTATGCGCAGTTTTAAAAATACTCAGCCATATACTAGTCCTTTTGAAAAAGCTTTTATTTCCCACAATTTCCAGTAAAGGTTATTTTAAAATAATGGAGAGCAATCTAGAGGCAAATGAGGAAAAACCAATCTCATAGAAAACTGAAATGTTGGGAAGCCTTCCCAACTTCCATTATCATTGGGTCAGAGCATCAAAGTTATTGGCTACTGGACACTGAACCCACATTTAGGATAGTTACAAGAACAGGCTGCCTTTGGGGCATTCTTATGTGGAAGATCTAAGATCTAGGTAAGAGATATGACAAGTACTACAAATCATTAGATTGATATCCTGTAGCAGTGACAACAGGAATATTTGCTAATATCTGGAAACAGCCAGCTGTCAGAGAAATCTTAAAGTCTTCCAGTCCTTAGTGCTCCTGTCACTGTAAGGTGCAACTGCTGACAACACCAAAGTTATGGCTGCAATAGTTTGGATAAAAGCATTTGGTAAATTAGTTAAATTATATGAAGGATAGAGGTCTATCACTGTAATAAAACCCACTGTAGAAATGTTCAGGTTTACAATCAATTACCAATTAGAATTGCACCAAGTCTAATCTGAAATGTAGAACAACCTTAACTGCCAGAGATGTACTTGATCTAAGATACCAAAAATGTGCTTGTGGTTGGAGATGGAAGCTATAAAGCTTTTTCAACATTTCAGTCATTCTACATTTGAACAACATTTAATATTGAAAAGACTACTGCCTGAGCCTCAATAACATTTTGAAGTAGACATTACTTACATCAAAGCAAAGTGAAAACAGATTACAGAATGCATACTTACTAAACGCACAGGCACAGAGCACCTGCGATGGTTTCACTGTCTCTGATGAGATAACTCCCATCCTTGTTTTTCTTTGAGAGCAGTTCCTCACATGTAGTTCGGCTTATAGGCCCATGATAAACTGGGGTGTCCATAGTCCATGTGTGTGCACACTAGATAGGCCGCACAAAGTGTCTCCACAATCTCAAGTTGCTCTTCTACCTTCAAATGGTCTGTGTCTCAGCCTTTAGCCTTTCACACAGGAAGTGAGCGTGTTTGTGTGTGTGGTTAGTTGGCAGAATTGAGAAGTACACAGAAAAGACGGCCAACCACAGACATTACTAGATCTTCCATTGTAGGTCTAATGTTTAGGTTAGGATATCTGAAGAGTGTTTACACTTTCATTCATCCATTTGATTTTTGTGATTAGTTATTTGATAACTTAAAAACTATTCTTATTCATGAATTCATTCATTGTTTTGTTTTTTTTGTCTTTGCCCTATGTAAAGCGTCTTTGGGTACCTAAAAAGGCGCTATAGTATGGAGTTAATTTGGAGTGAGTTTGTCTTGGGCATGTTAGGGTATTATCTCAATTGATTGGGACTATGATTTCTCAACAGAGACAATACAAACATGCAACAACAAACCTGTGCACTGTGTGTTGACCTGGATGAAAAAGGTCATGAGGTCAAGGAAAGATGTGAAGAAGAAATCATATAGACATGAAAAGGCCACATACTGTATACTGTACTCTATACTGTCATAATCGGTTGTTGTTGCTGCAGAGAGTAATTATCTTCTTTCCTTACGTAAATGATGTTCTGGTCCAGTGTACCCTATGCTTAACCCATTTCTGCCTAAAACGCCTGCTAAAAACGCCTGTTAAATCCTATGCTATTCTATGAGAAAGTACCTCATTTCCTGAGGGTTTTCTGAGAAAACAGTAAGAATTGTCAACGTCTACAAAAACCTTAATATCTAAGCCTCTGTAGCACTTAGAAACATGAAATAAGAAGCATTGTGAAGGTAAGAACTGCAGGTTTTATTAAAACCTGCTCCCTGAGCACACAAACAACAATAACATTTGTAAAAAACTCTCAAACACACAATAACAATATAAATCAATGATATCAAATACAATAAATACAATTTTCAAGTATGCAAACATTATGAGGGAGGGGAAGAGGGGGAGGGAGGGGGAAAGAGAAATGGGGAGGGAGGAGAGGAGAGGGATGGAGACATCCTGGGGTGGAGCTGGCCTCGCAGTTCACATGGAGCATGAAGCCATGGCGGGGTCAACGTTATCCTGGAGATGGAGATATCTGTAAAAACGTATGGCAAAGCATTCAATCATTGTATTATTATGAGACCCACCCTCTCAGCTGGTGCTAAGACAATGGCCTACTAGACTGTCTATAGGGTATAGGGGTTATAGGTGTTCATATGCCAATTGTTCAGGTCTCGTTGAGGCACAGACAGGGAGTACACATTCAAGTTGGATACACAATAAAGCTACACTAACAGAATAGTATATTTCCAGTTCCATCAATGTTATTTATAGTATTTATATTTATTCATAATTGTATTACTATTCATTATGATGTATTATGCTATACAGTTCTCCACGTTATTTTTCTTATCTAAAATCTTTGGACAAAAACGTCTGCTAAATGTAAATGCTATTTATTCATTATGCCATTATTGTATCTATAACTAACATTATTGCATGTATATATTATCAACCATCATCACCATTAGTAATCGCTATAGCACCACTATCATTACTGCCCATTCCGTTTTCTAAGAGAAGAGAACTCGGAAGATCGCACAAGAAAACAAAACATAAATAATTACCTCCAGATCATTGCCGGTTGTCCAGTCCACCTGGAATCCCTCCTCCTCTCCTTCCGTGCCCACAAAATCCCACTCCTGTGCCGTATCTAATGGATCCTCTGACACAAAGTCATTATCCTTCTCCCTCTCAGACTCAAATCCTTCAAAATCTATGTCGAAATCACTGACATCGCTATCAAAATACTCCATGTTCACTGCTACTTCTTCACTGCTACTTCTCGCTAGCCAGCATGGTATCACTGAAAACAAACACAGAATATCGGGTGGCTATCTGATTGATTGACGTGATTTTCAGCCAACCAAAGTTCATTTTGGTGGTCATCTGATCTTTAGCAAAGCCTTAAGACCCATCCCATGTGTAATTTTAACCAACCAGAGTGAGTTATATGCTGCATTCGTCATGAAAACAGCACGTGTACAAAATGCTGCGCTACGCAGCAACCGGCAGGAAAGCCTATGCTGCGCTACGCAGCAACCGGCAGGAAAGCCTATGCTGCGCTACGCAGCATCCGGCGCCAATGGGTTAAGGACATCACAAAGGAAGCACCTTTCCTTAGCTTTTAGAGAGTTTGAGCAGCTCTGATCATGACTGCCACTTACATAGTTCCAGGCCATTTGACTCAGTTAGGACTAAGATATAGGACTCAGTTAAGACTATTCGACCGCAACCCCTGAATAGATGTGCTAGAATTCTTTGATGACCACCTAATCAAACTTTACCATTTTTTCAATTCAAATAAGTTTGTATTCAATAAATAATATTCCACCACCATTTTACCTGTAGCCTTGTTATATTAAAAGAAAGTATGGTTAAATGCTATATAAATAGACAACATTGACTCGTGCAACAAATTAATAAAAGTGTTGCAGTTTGATTTTGCTGTGTTGTGTCATACATTACCTACCTGCTTACATTATTTTGTATTATCTTTTATACACACACCTTTTGTCCTCTGTCCTCACCCTTTACATACAACATATTTGGCAGTTTGTTAAATTGTTTTGCAATCTGTTGTATCTGGGTTATTAAATTCTGTGATAATAGGCCTAATTTCAAAAAGAGCTTTCATTGGCAGGACAAAACATAATACAATTCTCATGAGCAAACGTTATTTGAACAGCACAGTCATATCATACAAGTCTATACTAGTCTTATTTTATATCCAAGTCTGACCTTAATGCAATAAGGCTGATACTCGCTTGAAACGTAGTTTTATGATTGAGGTACATGTGTTGCTTAGATCTCTAGGAAAAGAGTAAAACAGGTTATAGGCCGCCAGTGCGTGCCAAAACCTTGTCGGAATTTTTACGTAAAGCTATATGAGGGATATGTGTGACCATCAACTAGACATTTGGTCATTTGACCATCGGCTGGTCAGTCATTGCGTATAAACTGGTGAGCCATTTCTGACGTCAGTCCGATTATGTCCATCTGGCGGTTTTCCTGTAGTAAGGTGGGTGAATGCCTGAGCGGGTGGGGATAATCTGAAGATGCCACGGCCCAAAGAGTGTTTAATTTATGCAAGGAGGGTGGAGAGAAGGAGTGGTATTTGGGATTAAGCAGATTACCCTCATTAGCACATGCCTGTGTACGACTGGACAAGACATTTGGCTCAGTTAGAACCTCGGCAGGTGCGAGTCTGGATGTCAGGATAACTGTATACAGCAGCAACATTTTAAGGATGATTTCGCGACGGGTGAGCCTCTCTGGAGTTGCGTGGATTTTGGTGCTGTACCATCCGCACATGCTTAAGTACTGACACGATGTGGCGTTAGAGGTTTTAAATCATCAGACAACATGAAAACCAGACCCACTGTCAATGGCTCCAATGCCGACTGGATGGGCTCGCTTGCCCCTAAACTCACCTCGATGCCTCTGAAGCATTTGGCTGTGCCAGGTAACAATCTCAGCGATTCCTCAGCTATGTTATGTTTGCGCGTACATTTAGTTGTATTTTTAATACTGTAGACTATATTTACTCCTTGCGTTTCGATGTGCTTAAACGAAATCAGTGTCACTAGCTGACACTCTTTGATCATTAACTAAAACTAATTGAGCGGCGCTTAAAGTGTACGTCATGTACACAAACGTTTTAGACGTAGGCCTACTTCACCTAATTTCAAAACTTGTCAATTCCCCATAAGAGTGACGGTTTCAGTGTATTTGTCAAAACTTGGAATTATGCTATATGCCATTAGTTTTTTTCATGTTTCCATGATGACAAACATACATGTTAAGATATGAATAACTGTATAGTTTGTATAATAGTCCTACCTGACTGCTTTACTTTGTCAGTTATTGTGAATTGGCTAGCTACATAATAGAATAAAACAAGGCTGTATCAATAGTATGTGGAGTAGACCAGTGGTGTAGTCCAGGGTATACGCAGATGTACGGAGTATACCCACTTATTTTTCAGTCAGCATTGAGTATACCCACTTCTCAAAACAGGGCGTTTATCCTGTGCTGTATGGGCTGCTTAAAACAATTAAGAGTATACCCACTTCTCCAAGGACCACTACACCACTGGAGTAGGCTATAGTCTCCTGCCACATTCACAACACAACAATGGGCTGATGGTGAAGTTGTGTTCCTCTTAAAGCTGACTCTGATGATGCTTCTGTTTAGGATCGCATGACTCCTTCAGCTTCTGGGTGGATGAGAAGGCTCCAGTTGGACCTGACCAGAAAGCTTTGGTGAAACACCTTGCGGCAGTGTTCCGTCTACTGGCAAAAAAGGTGATGAAGAAGTGGTCTATGACCCAGAATCTTACCTTCAAGGAACAATTGGAGGGCGGTATCCGCTACTTCGACCTTCGCGTTTCCTCCAAGCCGGGCGAACCGGGCCACGAGATCTACTTCATTCACGGGCTGTTCGGGCACAAGGTGCGTGACGGCCTGAACGACATCAACAATTTCCTCAATGTTCACCGTAAGGAGGTGGTGTTTCTGGACTTCAACC
This sequence comes from Sprattus sprattus, assembly GCF_963457725.1. Classification (NCBI taxonomy): domain Eukaryota; kingdom Metazoa; phylum Chordata; class Actinopteri; order Clupeiformes; family Clupeidae; genus Sprattus; species Sprattus sprattus. The sequence goes on along the minus strand of NC_137915.1, from coordinate 21,076,991 downwards.
ATCACTACGCCATGGAAGAGGAACACCATCGCTACCTCCTTACCATGCTACAGCAGGTGTTCGGCTCAAAACTGTGCAAGATCTGTGTGGTGGAGGAGATCTCGCTCAACTACCTGTGGGAGCAAAAGTATCAGGTGAGTTAACAAATTGTTTCAAAATTGAATTTGATGAATCACAAACACAGGTATTTCTCATATGTGAATACACGGTCAGATTTGCAATATGTGGAATACAGTAGATGCTTCTACCTAGACTTAATGTAAGTGACACACAGTGACACACACTTAAAAAACAGATAAAAAACAGATAAAGCATCTTCCTGTTTGTCATGCAGAAAAGAGCAGCTAGCCTACCAAACTGTTCCTTAATGGGAAATTCATTTTATAGGCTTTTATCAGAATGTTTTCTTGCATTTCCACAATGTCATGGTGTAGGTGCTAATAGTGCACCTTCACAACTCCAGAGAAACACATGTGGTATGAAAGGCTATTCTCAGCTAATACGCAGTGCTGAGAAGTATAACAGCCTTAGTGAAAGACTATTAGAAGATTAAAGAGAATCAGACAGTGTTCTCTACTCTCACTCAGCACTTAACACTGATATCAAGCTGCATGCATATTATAGCGTGTGTGTGTGTGTGTGTGTGTGTTGGGGGGTGACATTGCTGCTTGTTAATCAGCAGTGATAATCACTCCTCTCGATACGCATTTGAGGAGGTGTAGGAGAGGATTGAAGGCTGCGTACATGGAAAAGTTACCACCTACAACCTGCTTAGTGGCAAGTCTCATAATGGCTCATTGAGGGATTGTGATTCTCTCAAAGCCCAGTGGAAATTTAATGACCTTTTGGGAGATGTTTTTTGTGGATGGTGACCATCTTTTTTTTTATATAATGTGTTTATTGATCAGACCACAAAGCATATTACAAAGAGTATAATTGGCCGCACAAAGGTCTGACTTTTCAAATCGGGGGTAACCACATGAACAGGAAACAAATGTGGTACCTGCCCCCCACCCACTCATTGAGTACAACACACAAATCTATAAGTGTATCAAACTTAAATAAGTAAATAGATCAAATAAAAAAGAGGGGGAAAAGGAGAAGGCGGGCAGGGGGTATAAGTCAGTGTCGATTGACGGTTTATGAACAATAAGAAGGGGTCCCAGGTCCTGTTAATTTTTTTCATGGATCCCCTACGTGTGTTTGTTTTTTTTCTAGATGCAGACATGACGTAAAATCTTTTAACAAGGATTTGTGCCCAGTGGTTCAGGGCTCTTCCAGTGTAGCAGTATCTGACGTTTGGCTATAAGAGCAGCGGGGTCCATCTTTACAGACAGAATATATAATGTCTTTCTCTTTCTGTCTGTGTGTGGTTAGGGGGTGTCAGTGGTTTCCATTTCCTTCTTCTACCCTCTAAATAATGTTCTGAAAGGAAGTCAAGCTCTGGTGTGGTGTTGCACACACTTGTCATCTTATAGTCATGATGCACACAAAGTGAATACTTTCTGGTAGCCTCAGAAAGCAGTCTGAGGTAGGGGGCATTACGGACCATTCGTTATTGTCTTTTTTTCCTTTTTATAATCTGTATTTTGACATTATACAAAATATGCATTGCGCATGTTATCAGCATATTTGTTGTAAGTCATGTGTGTGTACATCCAGTATGTAATGTTGGTGTAATTTGTGCATTGTCATCTTTTGTGTTGAACATATTTACATACTCTCACTGCCTTGCTAGAGATTGCAATGTCTACAGGGTAACCCATTATATTGCATACAGTATCAGCATAACCCCCCACCCACCCCCTTCATCTCAGTCACACAAGGTTTGCTCTGAGGTGCATCAAACAGTTCTTGCCCCTCTCGGCAGGTTCTGGTGTTCTACCACCACACGTCTGCTGATAGTTGCCCTATGATGTGGCCAGGAAACAAGATCCCAGCGCCCTGGGCCAACACCACGAACACTACCAAGCTCGTCCAGTTTCTGGAGACCACGCTGGAGGAGCGAGCCAAACACGGCACCTTCCACGTCTCCCAGGCTATCCTCACGCCGCAAGTCAAGACGATCGTCAAAGGCCTAGTCCGAGGACTACGCAATCACCTGGTGGAAAGGTGAACAGCTCTTGACTAACAGAGTGTATTTTAAAGAGTTTTTAGGACTTTAAAGAGTGAATCAGCAATCAGCAAAAATGGGATGCTTATTTTTGTGTATGAACTACAAGCCCCCCAATATTGTCCAGCTCTCATGTCCTCCATAACCAGAAAACAACCAGAAGGGGGCAATGTAGTGTAAATAAAAAAGTTTGAACACCCCCTCCTCCAAGAGCCAAGTCACTCACTCACACAAACATGATCAAAGCTATAAGGGATTAAGAAAGTGAGAAACAAAAACCAGAGTATTTCCCCTCCAGGCTCCACCCCCAAGTATTTCCCCTCCAGAGGTTTGAGTTGTGGCAGCATCATGGTGCTCCTCATGTGGTGAGGATTAGGCCTGATCCTGGGGGGCCTGGTGGCCCTTTGATGTCCAGGCATCAGGGAGTGATTGAGAGGACAGTGGTAGTCAGTCACTGGCTCAAGCAGAGGCAAGGTACAGGCAGACTTATGGCAAGTAGATCCTGGTTTAGTGCTTCATTATCAGAACTGAAGCATAGACATGGCCTGTTGGTCACTAACTGCACGCGATGGTAGCTGGAACTGACATGAACAGGATAGGCTATCGCACACAGAGAGTCGCCTAGGAGGAAATGTCTTAATTGTGACCCTATGTGGAGGCAGGGTTGTTTGTTATTTCAAGCTAAATATTTAGCTCAGGCCTTCCATTTCCTGGTTTTGTCCAAAGGGCTAAAGAGCATGGGTCATGAGTGATGACCCACGACTCCATATCAGTGGATTTCTGGCCTCCGTTTGGTCTTGTGTCGGGTGTGTCTCACATCCAATCTCACAGAAGAACAAATGTATAGTTAACACACATGCTACATTTTTACCTTTCCAATGTATCTTTATGCTTTTTATTGATACCAAAAATTAATTCAACTAACAACTAATGACTATTAGCTAATACGTTATGGTAGAAAAATTAGCCATGGCCAGGTTATCAAAAAGTTATACACAGTATGTGATGCAACATGGATATGGACCTTCAGGATGATTAGTAAATCACAGTAATGATGACTAGTCGTGCCTAATCCATCTCACTGCAAACTTTAGTGGACATGAAAAGAGAGGACTATCTGCCTAGCATGTCCGTGGGAATACATCTTGGTAATGTACTGAATGAGATTTGCGCTTGCTAAAGCATGTAAAGAATGTAGGAAAAAGGTGAAAGGTTGTCCAGTGATCACAAAATCCACTACAGCATGTCCTATCACTGTCATATCTTGTTAAGTACCACAACAATACCCAATGCTAACCATGATAACCACCTGATCTCTTTTTTTCACACAGAAATCTACCAACAATAATGACCTGGGTGGAAGCCCAAAAGCCTGGTGTAGATGGAGTGAACATCATCACGTCAGACTTTGTGGAGCTAGTGGACTTCGCTAACACTGTGATCAAATTAAACAACCTGCTTCTTGAAGACAGAGCTGTCAGGTGATCTCTGCAGGTACCAGCTGTCACAGGCCAAGGGTCACTCTTGTCACAGAGCCAAGATGGTCAGCTTATCAGCAGAGGACACTATGATTGGACAGACTCCAAGACACAGTGATCTAGCGGCCACCCCAGAGCCATGCTGCGCCACGCTGCACCACAGTGATGACACGAAACTGTAAACATCAGCGTGGTCTACGCCTTCACTACAGCACGCAAGGCAGTGGAGAGCAGGGGCTTAACCAATCATGGTCTAAGTCATTAGTAATGAAGCCCAGGATTATCTGCATTGTGCTGTTGCTCTCGCAATGTCTCACAGTTGCCTAAAAGTTTTGGCTGTATAGTGTTTCACTTTTTCAGGCATTGAGCCTACATTCTGGACTGCTTTCATAGTTTGTGGGTAGTGGATATCATTCAGACTCAAACACAATTGCAAGCAATACACAATCTCTCTCTCACAGACACACACTACCACAACACAAGCAGAGGCCATAATCTGTAGTTATTACTTGCAATTTATTATGGTTTTTAATCATGTGTTTTAATATCTGATATTAAAATCACGTTGTTTTAAAACTGAGTGTCATCAGGTTAGCCATCACGTCATCCAGAAGTCTTCTGAGCCAGAGATTGGCTCACTTCACACCTTGTACTGTAAATGGTTGTTCAACCAGCAGACCAAAATGTGAATGCTAACACTTTCTGTCTCTGGTTGTCAGGAGGTGGGCACTGTGGTGTGGTCTGGAGAGTATTCACACTGGGTGCAAGCGGGACCAAACAGCATATCGATAGATTTGTGGCACGTTGCTCTGTGTTTCTGTCGCTCCACTCGTGGTTAGAAATAAGAGCTGTGAGAGAAGCTATCACAGTTTGTGGGTTTCACTCACGTGACTTGCTGGTGTGGATAGTCCCATTTGCCCTTCATTGCCAACTATAGCTCAGCCACCACCTGTGAGAAAATGGGATCTCCTCTTAAGTCCATTCTTGTGTGATGGTTTTGTATTCCTTATTACAATGGGTATTGTGACAAAGTGTTTGCAGGAAATGTTCCCTAAATCCCCTTTGCCCAAGCCAACCGCAACAATGACATGCAAGCGACGCCGTAAAGGAAGAGACCTTGAACAGAACCTGCATAAGGGTGCAGTCTGAGTCAAACTTATGGTGTGAACAGTGCAGCCGAACACTGAATCGGCAAGCTGCCATGTAAACTGGACACAGAGGAGGGAACCCCCCTGTTAGTGAAGAGTTTACTGATAAACCCACATCTAACCACAAGCTGCTCTGGACAGATCCAGGTGACCATTTCCACATTTCTGTGGAGTAAGTTGGATATATGGGATATGCAGAATTGGAAAGTACCAAATATTGTGTATGTGGTTGCACATTTATTGCAAATGCTGAAAACGTATGGAAAGATATATAAAATCTTGTCCTTTTACCTACAAAAGCCTGATCTTGAGCATGTGCTGTATGTATCCTTGTTTCGACTTTTTTCTACCCTGCACAGAACCGATGCGTGTTGTCCTTGGATCATTTCAGTGAGTGCCGCTTTCCAAAAACCACACTATGGTAGAGTTGCACCAATGTCTGCGTTCCCCTTGCGCAACAGACAGACTACATAGTGTGCATGTGTGTGTGAGAGAGAGAGTCCATTCCTTTCTGTTTCGTCACCCTCCACTCTACTCGTGTGTCACTGCATATTCTGCTGGCAGGAGCCTGATGGTGAAAGAATTTAATGGGATGTTGACGTTGTTTCATAAGACCAGAGAGGCAGTAAGTTATATAAAACGGACACAAATTGCACTGTAATTACGCATACCACTCTAGGCTTGTGGGCTTGGAAGCTGGTAGAGGATAGAGTCAAACGTCCCCCTTTCTTCAGTTTGTTTTTATCTTTTTTTTTTTTGGACTTCTACTACTTTTTTTTACTCTTTCTCTATCTGGCTGTGTTTGAAGATTCCAGAAGGCTCTCCTGGTCTCCAAGGAGAGATCAGGCTTTATGGGCCGGTGGAGGCGACTGCCTCGGTCAGGCACCCACCATCTGCACAGTCACAGGACTTTTAGCTTCACTTACTCTGTTTGTTCAGTCAATCATAAGCATGGTAAAGGGTAATGAGCCGGTGGTTCTGTGCGTTCTGTCCACAAAGGGGTCACAGACAGAGACAGGTGCAGGATCTGGTGCCAGGCAGCCGTATCTCACCGACCCGCATCAAACCAGCCCGATGCAGAGCCTGGAGATAACTGGTAATGGTGATGTGATGTTTTGAGTGTGTGAGTCATTCCTGGGGGAACAGGTACGGCATCAAGCTGGTAAGGTAAACATATGTGAAATGGATGAAATGACTCGTGATTAGATCTATGTCATTAGTTTGTTGACTCAAGAAGGCTGTTTCTGATGGAGAAAATGAAGATGCTGATCATTAGTATTACGCTGCTGTAACATTACAAAACACAGACTTATATGTCCACTTGATATAGTTGACTGAAATAGTTGACTTTGCTGGTGTAACTCCTTTACATCACCTCCACATGTTGCATAGCATCACCTTCAACCTCCTCCTTTCTCCCGCTCTGTTAATATTCTATTTCCAAAAAGAACAGATTTGTGGCTAAAGGTTCTGGTAAAGGTATCTTCCTATTAAAAAAGAACACATCCGTGTCATTGTTGCCATTGAGTTACTGTCGGATGGTAATGCCTGTGGTACTGAAGTATATTGACACAGTAATCATTGTTAAGGTTGTTACATAAATTCATACAATTAGTTTGAATTCATATGTTTGTCACAACAACACTGACTGTTTCCATCCTTCAACATTCCACCTAAATCCCCAGTAATAAGCTCACTTCATAATTTGAAGCTATCATGATCCCCAAAGTAAAATGTCCAAGTTCTAAACAGGAAACGTGTCATGTTCTCTACAGTATGTAAACATTTCAACAGGCCTTCTTGAATGCTTTCCCTTACAATAATTTCACTCACATTTGTTTATTTATTTGTTTATTTATTTGGATCCCCATTAGCTTCCACAGAATGGTCGCTAGTCTCCCTGGGGTCCGTCGTGAATATACATGGATATAAAACACAGTGATTCAGAAAAATACATCAAATTGTAGCATTCACGTGTCACAAAATATACATCAATCAATACACCATAAATTGAATATAAACACGTTCTACACAAAATCACACAGATAAAAAGGATCTAACAAACACATTTACGCTTTTAATAGCTAATCAAGCATCTGTTCTAAGAATGACAAAAAGTGACGTCTTACTGACCTCTTAAAAGTTGTGCTATTTGATCTCTCTCCACGGTTTATTGGGGTCTTGGCCAAAAGTGTGAAGTACCATAGTTTCAAACTGTTATATAAGAAACATTTGTTTTCACTGTGAAGCAAATGTGTTCAAATTATGTTAAAATTACATTTGTGGTGTAATGTGCGAAAAAAAACTTTTCTGATAGTTTGTTTCAATATTCCCACAGTATCATTGCTCACCCTTGGTTTGTCAACCGCACACATTCGGCACAATGTGCCAATCCGCACAAATGCTTGGTGTTGAAATGGGTTTCAAAGTTCTTTCAAATGAAATACAGTCAAAGTCTGCGGAAGGCCAACACATCATTCTGGTGTCACAGGTGTGCCAAAACCGAAAACAAGAGAAAGCATTTGTGCATGTGTGCTTCATGATGTGCTGGTATATAGGCCAGCTTTTTGGCTCTTGCCACTGTTTCATAGCTGTCATTATGGGGTGACACCCTTTGGCAAATTGTAATCAGAGGAAAAGGGTAATGCCTTTGCTTGGCACTGATGTTGTAAAAAGCCTTTTTTTCCCTCATGTTGATCAACAATCAAAGAAAAATATGGCCTCACACTGATGTTTCCTGTTGACGATGAGCCCTTCCTGGTCTGATTTTGGTCTGTATTGGTTTGGATCCATGAGGCAGTAATATAAATTAAGGTTAAAAATAGCTTTTCAAAAGAAAAGGTTGCAATTGAACTTGAGATTGAGTTGACATTCCCAGAGGTTGTTCCAGATTGTGTAAGAAAGTTTTAACCTCATATGAATTAGTTAAAATAAAATGGCTACATCGCCTTTGCCCTTGGTGTAATTTTACTCAAAAGCACCAACAGTGAGCATATCAACAGTGACAGTGAATTGGTCCAATGTCTCTGGAAAACACCCTAAACAGTGACAATTGCGGTTAAAGGAGGGACTGCATTTCCCTTAAGTTTACTGCACCGGTGTTTGTCCCGAAGGGAAGCAAGCGTATAATGAACAATGGATGGTCAACCAGTCCATAATGAATTAAGTAAAATCACATGCACTCATCCACGCTCGTTTCTAAATACGACTGTCTGAAAAGGACAAGAATGTAACCACAACGTCACTGTTGTTAACACCTCCTTATTACCTTTATTTAATTTCAGCCTATCTGTCAGCACCGTTTGGTTGAACTCTCCGCTCTCACTGCGCAGGCGGAAAGTAATTCCCAAGTTCCCTTCCAGCTGTTGCGCATTCCTCACTGCAAGTCGCCGCCGGTGCTTGGACAGGACAGCGCCTCTGGTCCTCGAAGAGGTGGAAAGGGTTGATGAATCTGTGCAGTGATTCACACTTTTACAGCGACTGACTCAGATACATAATAACAAGGACTTTAGGATATATGTACAACTTTGGGATTTCAAGTTTGAAGATTGAAGCACGGGAACTACACTGAACACCTGGGGGAGATATTCTGACGTTGTATGTGAACATGACAGACATCTTATCAGTGATGGTAAGAAATAATCACTTACGTAATGAAACTGAAGCTTGTGGATATGCTAATATTTTTTACAACGATATTTCACACTTTACAAAGTTGTGGTTTGCGTCAAAGTGTTCAATAGACCGAACCACAAATATAAGTGGGTCACATCCGAATTTATTTTCTTTGTTTTTTGTCCTTTTAGTGAATACATCGGCTTAAGGCACATTAGCCCTTATTTAATAAGCGTGTGTGCTTTCATTGGAGAAACAAAGACAGCATTGTTTATATTATTGGAAACGCTGCATGCCAATACAGTCCAGACCAAGTTCTACCTGCAAGCCCTTGCACGACTGAAGCTGTGTTGTGTCTGTTGGGCACGTCACGTGTAGGCCTACTGAAGTGCAGTCGGCTAGGATAGGTGACTTATCTCTTCATCAGATGATGAGAAACGATAGCCTGCTTTTGTGGACATCGGGAAGAAAGCCAGAATGGAATCTAAAGTTTGGAGTTTCAATAGCTGTTGTTTATAGACAACGCTAGATTCATCTACAGCAGGTGCAAGAAAGTTTTAGTAATTATGGCATTATGCTTCATCTTCTGTATAGTCAGATATAAGGGGATGATGGAGTTTGAGTAGATGTATTTGCAACTCAATTATGTGGAAACTGACCAAATATGTTGTTTGATTTGATCACTGCTTTATGAATTCAGGGTTTCCTGATCTGCTGATAAAAAGTGGTGGCAGTAAAGAAAATGTGATGGAGGTATGCAAGGGAATTATATGAAATGGTTCAGCAGAGATAAGGTACAGCATATGCAACAACAGAATGTTATATCTTAAGCCCTGAGCAAGGTGTGATGATTTACATTAGCTAATAGACACCAATCTCCATTAAAGTGAGTGTTGTTGGTCTGTGTCTTTGAATCTCATCAGAGATGTGCTGACATATGCTCTTATGTAGTATAGGAGAACACAGGGGTAAAAGTCTCAAGCAACCTAGATGTCATCCCAATATTGTCTCTTATCGCCTAATACTGCAGGAACAGGATTTGCATATGAGGAGATGCATCTCTAGTGGTAATCTACTCACCATGTGCAACATTTGCTTTTATTTCTTCTTCCTTTCAAACGTTGCCATAAAATACATGCATATGGTATTCCAGTCATCATGGCCAACCCTAATGTAAAATTGATATTAATGCAGTATAATGCTGAATTTACACCCAGCTGTAAAAACAGTCCACATCCTCTTACTTGTTTATATTGGACTGGAGATTTGTATATTTAACCAATTGGTTGTGGAAAAAAAACCTCACACAGAACAATTGCAGGTGCAAGCACAAAAAACAGCACCCATTATGGAAAACTTAACCACTGGACAAAAATTCAACACGGGTGACTTCTATTTACTTTTTGCAGGAAAAGAAAAAGTAAAAAAAAACTCATAACCACTCTTTGTTACAAACAGAAGGTTTTATACTGGCTTTGGTGGGCGAGAGTGGCCTCCCAGTGAACAGAAAGGGGTTTGTCTTCGTAAAAAGGTCCTGAGTTGGCTGAGAAAAAGTGTGTGTGTCTTTGGGAGGAAAGGGGGCAGGGTCACCCCCCTCATAAATGTGTGGCATGCAGAAGGGGATCCCATGTTGAACAGGGCGCCGTGGCAACAATAAGGTCATTGTCACATGTGACAGGCTGGTCTGGCCCAGTGATTGGGTGGATGGGGGGAGAGATAGCATCATCATGCTGGTGGAGAAATGTGCAGGGTTGTTAGTGGAGGACCATCTGAGCTCAGAGGAGGGTCCCGTCAATGCATTATAATTCAGACAACACAGGCAATAAATTAAAAGCAAATGCAAAGTAGACGTGAACTTTAATTTAGGGCCTGTGGCCACTGTGGTTCATTGAAATAGAAAACACAACTCCATAAATAATAATGAACTGAAGAGCCCAACTTCACAAAGCAGCTTACATTATGATACTAAATAATACCAATGTAGTCAGTGTTCTCAGTGTCTTCTATGTTGCCAGTGTTTTTTGCATCAAGTTTCAAACCAGAAGGATCAAAATGCATGGTCCGGATGGTGATAATAGAGTCATATTAAGCCCCTTCACACTCATCCCTGCTCAGATTTTGGCACCTTTTGCAGCCCCCCAACAGTGTCACCACAGACGCCTGTATGGGGACATGATAGAGGGTCTAATCAAGAATGCGGTGTGTCAACAGCTGTCCCTTTGATCGCTCCATCTGTGCCACAGCTGGAGTTGTTTCAAAGGTCCTCCACTTGCATCTGTCAGTAGACATGGCAGCAAAGTTGCATTAGATGTGGCATGACAGGACTGCCAATAACCCGTAAAAAGCTGTATTTGGCAGACCAATGTGCACATGGTTGAGTGAGTCGGTTGTTTTTGTCCTCTTATTCCAATAAAGAACCTAATTACATATGCTGACACAACTAGGACAGATTTCTGTTTACATCTGCATTTACGACATGAAATTCCCCTTACCTAGTTCACTTTGGCTGAGGAGCTTTTATTTACGCACTCGATTAAAAGCTTTTACACAGACATCTAATGTGGCTGCAGCAGTTCAGACATGTCTGACTCTCTGTGGTTTTCCCCATAGAGAGATTCTTAATTGTTAAGGTTTACTTGCCAGAGCAGAATAAGAGAGAGAGAGAGAGAGATGAGGATGAAAAGAAAATCATCTGCGGGCAGTCATAAGTCATATAATAGATCCGGAGGACCTCCATGACTCCTCCGTGGAACCAGATCCTTCCCCGGAGGCTGATAGAATCGAGCACTGGAGGTCAGGAATGTGACTCACAGCAGTCTCGTATCCCACGGCGACATACCTGAGTGCATCCCAAAGGCAGAGCTGAGGCCAGGGCTTGCTGGGACACGTCCCCTCCACCTGGGGAGAAGGCCAGGTCAGGCAAATGGGGGGATGAGGGGTTGGGTGGGTGGGTGTGGAGGTTGGATGAGGGGGACTATTCACATACACATGAATTTCAACCTGAACTTCGAAAAATCAGCCTTAAGGAAGCACTGACCCACTTTCTCCTTCTCATACCAATGGCCCTCTGAACAATGAGAGACACCCGTTTTAACTCAGTAATTGTTCACACAGAACTTTTAACAACTGATACCGCCGTGAAGATGTTTTTAGGGGAAAAGAAACACAGAGTGACATTAACAGATTGTTTGTTCAGAGATTTGTAATCAGATACCATGTCGTAGTGTGACAAAAGGAGGTTAATCTTGCTGATTAAAGTGAAGTGACTGACGGGAGAGCGGTGTGCAAGAGGACACAAGGGTGTTTGGAAAACAGCAATCTCACAGACAGGAAGTAGGTTTTGAATCTAAGGAAATGGCTGGGCTGAGGACTGAGAGCTGAGAGAGGTTGGGGGGGGGGGGGGGGGGGGGGTAATGGAAGGCGAGGGTTGCCTGTGAGCCGGCTCTTCCTGTCCACGTAAGCTCATAGCTCAGCAGCAGAAGACGCTGTTAGGGCATGTGAACATTGTCCTGAGACCTTAATCAGCTCTGCACACTGAAGTGCTGAGACACACTCTGTCTGTAGAACTCATTGATTGGCAGGGCTTTCCCGGGTGACTACATTTGGCGGAAGATCTGACCGTGTGTCATTCTGATCTATCGGTCTCCAGTCATTTCATGGCCTTGGCTCTGAGCTTGTGCTCAACCGACTCTTTCACTGCTCTCTTGTTCTCTACTGACAGTCTTCCACTACTACTTTTGTTTCCTATTCAGTTTCACTTGTGTTCTTATGAGGTCATCTCGGGCTTGACACCTTATTGAGAAAATCTCTGACATGGCAATTTGGGAGCAGTTTTTCTGGTAAATGTGCAACAAACAGCTGACCACTTATTACTGACAGTGACATAGATATGTATTTTGAGTCAAACAGCTGACTACTACTTACAGAATCTGCCTCTTTTTACTGGGGACTCAGTGTTAATACCCATAACATAGTATGTATGTTACTCTGCTTATAGTAAAAAAAAAAACAGTACAGCTGGAACTGATAAAAGCTAAACTTAGCTTGCTAACTAATTGGACATTGTGCTGTAAAAACATGTTCCCTCTTTCTATTTGACTCCATATAGTGTGGATAAGCAAACCTCCATGGTGGGAGAAATCCTGAAATCCTGAGTATTTACTGTGAAGGTTTTTTTTTTCTCTTGCACATGTTTTGTGTCACTGTTTTGCAGCCAATATGCCTCTTTGTATAAATTACTTGACAACATTAATAATTTTACATTCCGCGTGCAACTGTAGTCAGTCCAAGAGATATGACCCTTCCTGGTAGCCCACTAGCTTCCTGCTTGGACTTCCACTTGAGTCCATGTATTATGATAAGGGTTTAAGGGAAAGGCTTCCTGTCTCTGCCATGCTGCTCTATACCTTTAAGCATGGAGAATCTTAAGATTGCAGAACTTCGCCCATCTCCTATTGATCTCGCTTATTCACCCATCTCTCATTGAAACTAATGGTAAATCTTCAAATACAAATGTCAGATGAGGTCCTAAGTGGTCCTAAGCCTCTTCAGGTCCAGGATCCAGTTTGTTTGGATGGTTTCAGGTGATGACAGAAGACTTTGGTGATAAACAACTCATATTGCTGGTCTGCCATACTTGTGTGTGCATTTAATGTTCTGATTAACATTGTTTTATTTCATACAGTTCTGTTAAACTCTGTTGCTTAGCTTGCTTGTTTAATGATGTTGTTGGACAACAGAAGTCCCTGTCCAGTGTTGCAATTTATGAGAGGGGGAAGCCATGTTGAATTTTCAGTCCAAGGCCACAACTCACACAGCTGTAACTGTGTGGTTGCTCAGCGCTCGCCTCCCCTTTCCATGGTAACCACTCGCTACATAGTGGCCAGCCCAAAGAAGGGGCCGTCCATCCTCGCCACCCCACGGCTGGCATGACATGCCAAACACTGGCTCGTGGGAAACTGTAGGCATGGAACATTCTTACCAAGTCCTCCCACCCTTTCATTTCAAAAAGTGTTTCCTTTTTTTTTCCTTTCTTTTTTTCACTCCTCCTTGTTCCCCTTCTGGAACACTTTCACACACTCACACACTGACATTCCAGCCCGTATCAGCTCAGACATGGCAGGGAGTCCCGGCCCTCTGATGGCCTCTGCCTGGGTTCGAAAGCACACATGTGCCCATGGGCGTCAGTGAGTCATTGGAAAATAGTTGAACACAATTATTCGTTCTCTATTTAGATCGGACGAGACACCGGCTAATGGTGTGGAGATGACTGGCCATGGCTTGTGTTAGCGCTAATCTGTCCGGGGAGAATAGTGGTTGGAGGATACATTATCAGCCATCTGTGGTCACACATAAACATGAACTCTCCCACACAGGACTGTTGCAGCTGGGACACGTGTGTGTGCGTGTGTGTGTGTGTGTGTGTGTGTGTGTGTGTGTGTGTGTATTGACACATAATCCTATTTCAGTGGTTGTCTCGGTTATACCCGCCAAGTCTAAAGATCCTTTTCATCTGCAGGATATAGACACAGACGCAGAGGGGAGACTTGAGCCAGAGTCAGACCAGCCTGATCCTATCAGTCCACAGGTGGGTCCAGGAGTTATCTCCTCTATCTTGATTCATGATTAGCCTTCTACGCTTAACCAGAAATTGAAAAGTCTAGTGTCTGGAATTTGTGTTCTCCTAATCTGACATTTAGCCCTGATTGAGTGTATTTGTACCTCTTGTCAGAGCCCTGCTCTGGACCTGATTGACACTGGGAGGCCTATGAAGGTGCAGGCCGCCACCCCTCACCTGGTTAGCTTGGGAAGCGGGCGCCTCAGTGTGGCTATTACACTGCTGCCACTGAACGAAGGTAAGCCAGTCTCTTTCGCACCCCCCACCTGTTTCTTTCTCTTTCACTTGCACACACTCATCCACACTAGGGATCGACCATTATGCATTTTTTTAGAGCCGATACCAATATCAATATCATTTTTGGACTTTTGCAAAAACAAAATACAAGAAGGGAATATGATAAAGTGCGAATACCTTCTCTGAGAACCAAAAGTCAATGTGCAGATGTTACCCCGCCTGGGGGGGAAACCAATTGTCTTTGCTGCAAATGTTATGGTTGTGGTTCCAAGCAGGGGTTTTCACCAGCCTGCCATATGTAGCGAAAACCTGCTATATCTAGCATAAACACAAGAGGGCGTTTGGGGAAAAATATCAGCAACACCTGCATGAGGAGGCCGACAACAGTATGAACTCAGAAGTGTGAAAGGGGGCCAATAGTGGCCAATACATCAGCAAAACTTTCAATCCAATTTAATATTGTTTATATATTTAAACATAGTGCAAAAACAATACAATTGTTTCCAGGCGCTTTAAAAGGTCAAGGGCCTGAACCCCCTTAAGCCCCTGAACCCATGTTAGCAGGAAGAAACCTTGAGCAGAGCCTTGGCACATGAGCAGAACCTCGGCACAACACTGATATAACAGTCTATCACTAATCCATACATGTATATGTATTCACATCATATTGTTATTCCTCATTAATTTACACACACACACACACACAAAGAGAAACCCCCCTCTTACCACCACTCTTTGGCCTAGTTTGAGCTTGTGTCTCACCGAGTACAAACAAGGTGGTGGCGACTTGACTGTCATTGTGATCCTCAGGATGTGAGCGTCTGCTATTGTTAGTCCTGGCTTTGGGCCTGGAGTCAGGGTGAGGGGAGGCTGAACTCCGCTTCAGGGTTATCTCTGAGAAAGGAGGGGCCACCGGCGCTTTCTTATGCTGATTTCCACAAAGCCCGAGACAGGGTGGAGCCCCTAAGTATTCTGTCCTGAAAAGAATGAGCTGGATGTCTGACAACTAGACTTCATATCATATTTCTATCCAGGTGTCAGCTCCCACTCCTGTGAGTGAGTGTGTGTGTGTGTGTGTGTGTGTGTGTGTGTGTGTGTGTGTGTGTGTGTGTGTGTGTGTGCGTGTGCGTGTGCGTGTGTGCCATCATCACACAATGCTAGATGTTTGCTACTTGTAGCCTTACTATCAATGTCACAAAGGGTGCTGAAGGAATGCAACCCCACTGTCCTTCAGGAAATGAAGCAGGCAGCCAATTATGAGGGTGAGAAGGAGCCAAAGAAAACGTCCTCCTTCAAGGAGTTTGATATAAAAGGAGTTTCCCTCCCATTAATGAATGTGATGATGATGATGATGATGATGATGATGGCAAACAGCTATATCCACTGTAAGTGCAGAGAATATCAGGTCAGACGTGTTGTCTGTGAAGCGAGCTGTGAATCTAACATGGAGGAACCCAAAGCAGTCCACTGAGACTGAGATGCAGGGACATTTGCGTCATTCTTTCCCAGGATTTGAGCTGTAATGACGTGAAACGTGCGTGTATCTGTGCGGAAATGTTTAACTGTCGGGCACTGGTACTGCACTCAAGTGCTTTGTGCCATCACACACACACACACACACACACACACAACAGAAATGCCAAGACTTCCAGTAGTTTTTCTACCCATAGTAGGCAGGGATCAGCTTTGCTCTTACATCATCGTAATGTGATCTTCGCAGGCCCCAGGCATTCCCATACTTTCCTTAATTAATGCAATTTTAAACCGCCCTTAGCAAAAACATCACTGAAAGTAACCATGTCAGTGTGTGAGTACATTCCTGTCATTACGACATATTTAATAACTCGAATGTTGATAGATGTATGTAGATAAGGGTAAAAACTTTAGATCGACAGACAGATAAAACTCTGGCACAGAGCCTTACAAACTGTTTCATTTTTATAGATGGCTGTAGAATATTAATGGGCATGAGTGGAGAAAGGCGGTATGACTGTTCATAAGGTACATAATTGTGTATGTCGATCACCATAATGTGGTCCAAATCAGGTTCACTTGGTTCACTCCAACATCTCGTCTTCCTGTTGAAAGGACATCTTTTGACCTCCTGATGGTATTCTCTGTCACCCAGGTGTGACTCGTATTGGGCGTGACGATGCCCCCGTGCCTCAGGATATCAGCATTGAAGGCCCTGGCATTGAAGCAGAGCACTGTGTGATTGAGAATCGAGGAGGGGTCGTGACCCTTGACCCTTGCGGACACTTGTGTTCCCTTGATGGCGTCCCCGTCACCAGACCCACACAACTCACACAAGGTATGTCATCGCCTTTTCTCATAGTTCCCATTCATATAAATCTGTTCTATGCTAAGGTTAGACCCATTCAAAATAGTGCCACACATCTGGTGTAAGTTAATGTTGACACCTACTGGTCATGGCTTGTAGTGCAATAAAAGCCAGGTACTCTGGAGTTATGCGACACATTTCATAATTTGTATTTATTTATGTGTACATATGTTTGCATTTGCATTTTTGTTTATCTGAATCTATGCATATATGAGGTAACGATATTTTGAGTAAGTAAGTAGTGAAAAATGTGTGATTGTGTGTGTGAGAAAGAGAGTGTGTGTGTGTGAGAGAGTGTGTATGTGCATACTTCTGTGTATGTGTGTGTGTGTGTGTATGAGAGAGTGTTTGTGTGAAAAAGCACTCAGGATTTATGAGTCTAGGTCCACAGTGCATGATGTTTCTTTTCCAGCAGTACCCTGGTTTTGCACTTAATTAGAAAGAGGGGTTTGGACTGGCTGATGCCTGCTATGCTGTGTGACTCACAGCTTCCAAGGGACTGCATAGATAGAAAGCGAGAGAGAGAGAGAGAGAGAGAGGGAGAGAGAGAGAGAGAGAGAGAGAGAGAGAGAGAGAGAGAGAGAAGTGACATTCCTTCTCTCCTTTCTTCCTCACTCGTATATTCTTCCTTACTCTGTCCACCCCTTAGCTATCATTTAATATCTCAGCTATGGGTCTCTGCTTGGCACTGTTCCCTTGTGGTACATTCTCACAGCGAAAAACAGTTGAGGGATCACTTATTTGTTCTACCACTCTCACTTATGCGGAGTAAATATTTACAGTGGTAGTGTGAATATGTGTTGGTGTGCATGTGGGTGGGTTTGTGTGAGGGAGACACTGAAGGGAGGGGGGTGAGGCAAAAGGAATGAGTTTAGGGGGGGGGGGGGGGCACTAAAACTGAGAGTGAGACAAGCAGAGGGGAGTGACCACTGAGTGTGTGTGAGAGAGAGAGAGAAGGAGGACAGAGAGAAGGAGTTCCTGACGTGTTTGCAGAGCACTGCGAAACGCGTGCTGGAGATTGCAAACAGACAGAGCGCGTTGGACACATCCCTGGGGCTAATCTCCCTGGCCTGAGATGCTTCGGGCGATTGAGCCTTAAACCTAGTCTAGATTAGTCTGCCTAGACTCTATCACACAAGTTCTCTTAGAAGTCCTGACTCTTCAGCACCTCTCGAGAGCAAAATAGTTGGCCCGGTCAGAGCCTTATTACCATCACTGTGGTCTTGTAATCTTACAACTCGGTATCCTATCAAGTTCACTTGCATTCTCATTCAAAGGGATATACTCTACAATACTAACAGCTCAGGTGGTCACAAGCCTCCAGCTAGCTGCACCAGAGAGGGGGTTTTGTAGGGGTTGATGTTATGTATAACGTTTGAATGCTGATTGTACGTTGTGGGTTTGAGTATAGACTGCAAGCTTTTCAGCTGACCCAGTACCCTAAAGATCGAAGTTATCAGATCAGATAAACAAGCAGCACCCCAAAAATTCCACCAATCCTTAATAATATATCCATTCATTCATTCATTCATTCACATAATTCATGAATACTACAGAATATGTGAATTGTGGGAATGTCCTAATAGGTGTGAAATGAATCGTTTCACTCACCATAAAAACAATCCATCATAGCCCGTAGCCTATTAGTTGTGGCATTTTTCGAAGGATCGCATATTTCTGATCGAACTGAAATGTAAATGTTTAACTTAAACATATTGTGAGGAGCTGTCACCGGTTCAATGCTTTCTGAGTTGACTGCAGAGGTTTCTTGGAGATAAGCAAACTGCGAAACAAAGAAAAAGTGAAGGGGCGGAGATTAAATAGCCCACTTTTGTCGGGCTCAGGGCACAAGCACCGTGGATCGACCGGCTAATTGACCCTAGGGTGAAGAACTGTTTTCTCCGGTCACAGAAAACAGAATAGTTTGTATTACCTTTTTATCTAGCATAAAATACAAACGGAGAATATTCTAAACGCCGGATGGACTTGGGCTGAGTAGAAGTTTGTTGAGCCAACCCTTTTCAGGCAGCGAGTCCGACCATCATCACTGAACGTTGCCTCTAACCAGCCCGAGGTGTGTGCAGGACCAAAGGTAGGACTGAGGTCGTCAAACTTGGGAATTTCTTCATAAAAAATGTACTAGCCGGACAAGTTTATGTCAACAGCAGATTCTAACACTATACGCGCGTCTGTGTCGAATTCAGTTGGATGTCAATGTAAGAAAAGGTTAGTGCTTTGGCAGCTTCAGGAATGTTTAATTACTTGGAATTCGGTGGCATAGGCTACATCCCGCATTGTTGTCGCCAGGTAGCCCACGCTACTGATTGCATGCTGTCTAGGTTGCCTCATTTTCCAATTCCATTGTTTTGTTTGGTTGATTATTAAGTTCAGTTTAGAGCAGTGACTGAAAAAAAGAATGAATAAATGTACCGGCTTACGGTTTCCCTGTACTATTGCTCTTTTTTGCAACTTCATATAATATAGCGTCAAAAGACGTAATGCACGCTGTTGAGTCTGAAGATCAAAATACTTGCATAAGACCACCTGAGAAATCATTTGACGTAAGATCTTCAAACCAGGGGCATATAAACAATGTGGTAAAAAATGTGGAAACTTGGCTGGATCACCAGGTCACGTGCACGACTTTTTAGACTACTCGAGAGACCACTGTGAAGTACGATTTATCTTCAAAGAAGACAGGCAAACGCTCTACTTAAGTCAGCGACCTACTAACGATGTCACCATGGCCGTTTTTCGTTCGATGAAGTAGTTATGTTGTAGCCATATTACTTTTTTTATGGTGACGAATCTGGCTTAGAATAGTTAAGAGAGAAGTGACGGGTACACACACATTGAAATATGTACATTGTGTAGAGAAGAGGTTGGGTGTTTGCAAATTATCTCTAAATTGACGATCACAAGAACAGATAGAATGCCCTCGAGTGATATGAAGGTTAAGATACCCTGTGCCTGTGCAGTAGGCCAAATTGCCGACTTGAAATGAGGGATTTTGAACTATAGTTTGCACAGAGCAGCATGCGCATTTCATTAGTCAAAGCATGTCATAAAGCCTCAGCAAACGCCTTGATTTTATGCGTTTATGAGATGGCTTTTTAATAGTTGTTGCATGAAGGTTTGCTTGAACAGGAAATGAGAAAAGGGGTTATAAACAAATAGAGATGACCCTTTTTTATTTTTCCAAATGAAAGATCACAAGAACCCATAGGCTTTTGTAGAGAGAGGCGTTAAATGCCTTGAGCCCCTCCTCCATGTTTGCTGTAAATGAGGAATGTCTGATGGCGTTGTTAATCATTAGACAGAGAGTGGTAGACCTATTTATTTATTTATTTCCTTCTCTCTCTTTCTCTTTCTCTCTCTCTCTTTCTTGTACTCACTCACTCATTCACTCACATGCAAACACTTGTTCTCTCTCTCGCTTTCGCACTCACTCACTCACTCACACACACACACACACACACACACACACACACACACACACACACACACACACACACACACACACATTAGTGCACCTCTTCTGCGGTTTATCTATTCCTGGGAGTGTGTGTTCAAGCTGGCCATAGACTAAACACCCTCCTACTCATAGGTCAAACCTTTCCTGTTGAGGTGTGTGCATTTCTGACGATAGCATGTGTGTTACAGATGAAAACATAAACTTCAAAGTCTGTCCAGACATAGAGACCAGATTCTGTGTCTGCCCAATAAACCCTATAATTTCTTAAACCCACAGGACAAATTGAGGGATATTGTCAGATTCAGTCGAAGTTTGGCATAGTTATTGTAGTTATAGTTCACAACCTCTTTCTTTATATTAAACCTTCAGTCCAACCAGTATCTAGCATATCTCCTCACATAGCAAAACTAGAGCCATTTCCAAACTAGCCCCTTCACCCTCTCCCTACCCACTTCCACTCCATTTGCGCGTTCATGTCGAGGGTTTGCCACACTAAGTGCCAAATCCAACCAATTAGCATGGAGTGGAAGTGGGTTACAAGACCCTCCATCACATGCCTGAGTGAGTCTGCATCGATACAGGCTTCGCAAGCATGTGCAACTATGTTTTCGTCTATGTGCAGCACCCTAACTCTAGCTGTCAGTTTTTTGGGCCACATGTCCTTACTTGTTAATTAAAGACTAATTTACAACATATCAGTGAAAAAGATGTTAGGAGTAAAAGCTGTAAAACACGGAAGACTGAAAAGTACATTATACAACGTGTGTGGGACATTACAGTATATGGAGGTCAACTTCACTTCAACTCCACATACAAATAATGAAAGGAGTAAAAAAGGAAGAAATCCAAAATTCTTCTTTAATCATTAAAGGAGACTATTTTTATGAGGTTTTTTTATTATTGTTTTTATTATTGTTTTTATTATTGTTCGTTATTTCAGTAAAAACAACTCTGCCATCCTTTTTTCTGCCAACATTTCCATTTTCTGTCGAGGGCATCCCAAAGTTTGCCACTGGGTCACACCCTACCCAAAGGTTTTTGTGCCTTCCACAGCTGCGAGTGTTACTATAAAACAGAATTCACTTCATGTGGAAGTGGGATGGGTCCGGTTTGGAAAAGACCCCTAGTAAAAAAACAGGCCCTTATCCACAAAGCATGCCAGAGTACTTTTCTTTTGGGGGCATCAAAGAAAGACGTTTTAAGGTCGACCTCTGTATCACCATATCATGATCTCATACCTTGCCAACTAAAAGCCCAGGTTTATCCTGCTCTGGCGAGATTTATGGGACAGTTCAGTGATGCTCCAGCTCCTGCGGAGAGAAACCAGTCAGACAGTGTCTTCTTTGCACAGATGGAAAGGAAGGCTATGTCATGGTAAATACTAAAGGGTTCATATGTGCCTTTTAACAGTGCTGGTAGTCTCCTCACTTGTGATCCATCACCGCATTCCAGTGAGTTTGATGCAGTTGTGAATAACTGCTGCAGTATCACAATATATAATGTTTATAAAGTATACTTTATGATCCAGACGCACTTTTCTACTGCTGAATTGAATCCATTCATGGGTGTTTTCATCAAGCTGAGAAACATCGACCTCAGAAACACTGATGCAAGATGGTCTGAGGATTTTTAGAGGGGTTT
The DNA here is from genome assembly GCF_963457725.1 of Sprattus sprattus. Taxonomy (NCBI): domain Eukaryota; kingdom Metazoa; phylum Chordata; class Actinopteri; order Clupeiformes; family Clupeidae; genus Sprattus; species Sprattus sprattus. Next base: position 21,055,326 of record NC_137915.1, on the reverse strand, counting down.
GCGGAGAGGGAAAGGTCTCAAATTTGTTCCATGATCCCATTTTTCCACATCCAATTCTTTCTGGGCTTGTGCAGAGCGCTTGTTCTGGAGTGTCCGGTTTCATTTCTGCTGGAAGCCGGCGTGCAACGACACTGAGCTGTCTGCCAGAATTATGGCAGCAAAGAGGAAGACTTCATCGAGCACCTACAAAAAGTCAACAGCTCGCTAAAAACGGTTAATTCATTTGACTCTGATTTACATTCCGATTAAGCAGTTTATTCTCTGCTAATCGTGTGAAAGGAAAAAGATAACATTAGCTTTGGAGAGTAGAGGGTTGAGTAAAAATTGCATTCAGCAGGTGAACTGACTGTTCCATTGAGGCCATCTGTGTGTAGTCATGGCAGACTCCCTCCCTTAGAGAGAGCAGAAGGATGGGACTGAAAATATTTTACTGGTGTATTTGGACATGACCCCACCACCACCCCTACCCCCACCCGTGTCCCTTGCCAGCACTGAGATGTTTAGACAGCTGTGGTACTGGTGGTGTCTGTAAGGTCATGACCCCGACATTGTGTGTAATGCCACTGTTATTCATCTAAATTGATGGCGTACGCAAACAGTGCTCGGTAATGGAGCCCTAACTGACAGAGGCCCACGGATGGAGATGAGCTGTTACCGTGACGATATCCCCTGATTGTAGCTCCACTTTGTCTTAGGGAAAGAACACGTTTGCCTTTTGGTGGTGTGTGTGTGTGTGTGTGATGCATGTATGTATGCATTCGTTTAGTGTGTGTGTGTGTGTAATGCATTCATGTGTGTTTCCCCCCCCCCTTCAGGCTACTCTCTCTGTCTGGGCAAATCCTACTTCTTCCGCTTCAACCACCCTGAAGAGGCCAGCCGGATGAAGAGCATGCTGCCTCAGAAGAGCCCTGTCTCCCCCCTGGTCTACAGCACAGGTGAGCTCTTTCAGTTCATTACTCACATTACTCACAGTTCCAAACGCGTATTAACACGTAAGTATGAAAGGGTTGATTCAATCCTGATTCAGGCATGTTTGTTTGTATTCTTTTCCTTAGAAATATATTGTGAATGCACTGGGCAGTATGTAATGTGTTGTTCTTTGTGATATGGAGCAAAGTGTAATGGACATGTGCGAATGCAAGGCAAATTACTCTCATGAAACAGTCAGGAGGACTATGGAGACTGCATGAGCTATTACTGAAATAAAATGTCTTGACTGCTCTGTATATAACCCAAACAATTAAAGAAGGTGGTCCTGTCAATCCACTCCTTGAGCGCACCTACATAATGATATCCCCTTTATGCTCGAAACCATTCATTTCAATACATTTGATCTTGTAAATATATGGTGCCGTTTGCAGAGATGGGTTGAAGCTCAAACAAAACCTACTCAACCCACCCGCCCCCCAAAAATACAATCCAGGGTAAAATAGGCACGGAAGGAAACGCCCCGGCTAGAAGGAGTAACCCAAACATACCCTCTACACTTTGTCACAAAGAGAGGTTTTCCTGTACCATCTCTTCTCCTTTGATGTGTGTGTATCGGACCTCAGGCTGTGAAACCACTGGGATCTCTCTGTCTCTGTGGAGAGCCTCTCCTCTCGTGTGTGTGTGTGTGTGTGTGTGGGGTTCAGTTACAGGTGGTCCGCCCCACCACCCGTCCCGTGCTCAGACAGGTGTGTGTCATTGGACACGCTTTTGAAGTGCTCTCAGCCTCTCGCACATCGCCTGCAGCCTCTGTCCGTGCAAGTCTCTCTGTGCACACCAGAGCAACCCTTTAAGCGTGTTAAACTGTTGAGTTTACACTCTCATTCTTATGGAATGCACACCACTCCTGCATGTAGACACACACTCAGACTTAAACACACTCATGCACACAACTACACTTGGACACACACACACACACACACACACACACACACACAATTACATGGCAAATTCACACACACACACACACACAGTTACATGGCAAATACACACACACACAGACACACAATTACATGGCAAATCCCCCCCCCCCCCCCCCCCCCCCCCCACACACACACACAATTACATGGCAAATACACACACACACACACACACACACACAGAAGCACATTTGCACACAGTCCCATACCGTATGCGGAATGTTCTCCACGCCGTTGAGCTGATTGCAGATGTGGTGTGCCTTTGCCGTCTTGACTGATTGATGTGTTTGAAGGTGTGGAGAGTGCGCCGTATATCAGAGCTCCACGCTCTGTTCCACTGCCTGCTTGGAATGTGTGGACCACATAAACAAACTCTGCACAAGGTTTAGCACCAAGCAACAGGGGAAAGTACACAGAACTACGTGTACAGACACACACACACACATACACACACTGTGTGTTAAGTGCATATAGATCTTGGGGTCATATAGCCATTAGGTCATCTTTTGTGGTAAGGACAGCAGTGGTCCTGCTCTTTGTTGGTCTGGGGATCTGGTTTTATTCAAGTCCTAAGAGCGTATGGACAGCAGATCTGTTTGGATGACAGACAGACCTGTAAAGATCGTGACCTGTGTCTGGAAGCAACGTTCAGACTTTCCCTTGTAAGGGTATGTGCAGCAGCTGTGCTTTGAAAGGTAGGTGTGTGTGTGTGTGTGTGTGTGTGTGTGTGTGTGTGTGTCTGTGCGTGTGTCTGTGCGTCTGGTTCGGGCAATGTGTGGTTGTGCCATTCTCACACCCTTCTCGGCAAGCCTTGTGATATCTGCGTGTTTCTGCTCTAGTTCCCCGGCTCCAGAGAGCAGAGATCGCCCTCCGATTCCCAGTCTCGACCTGAAGATTCTCCCTCTCTCTCTGTCTCTCTCTCACTTTTGTTTTTCTGTTTTCCTGATCGATGTCTCTGTCTGTCTCCTCTTCACCATTGAAGTGAATACCTACGCAGGAGCACTGATGACACTGACACGCACGCACGCATACCCGCATTGCCATGGAAATGCATCCAACGGCAAACATATCAGATATTTTTATCAGAGTTTTGGAAATGTCTTGCCTTGTATGTGCTTGTTTGTTTATATGTGTTTGTGTGTGTGTGTGCTGTTGTGTGCATGCCTACACGTGTACGTCGTCATCTCAATGCTCTGCTTTGAAGTGTGTTTGGCTGCACGCCAGCTGTAGACTCTCCCGCTCCTCTCCTCTCATGTGTGCAGTGTGGACTGAAAGCAGATGAGGGGCGTCAGAGGAACCCTCCAGGGTTCCCCCCACCACTACCCCAGTCTAAGCCAAGACCTCAAACCTCTCTCCTCCTTTGAGACACACGCACACACACACACACACACACACACACTCACTGACTCACACACTCCTAGCAATCTTTCTCCAGATTGTTGATGTATTTGCATAGCTGAGCTCATTTGTTTTCATGGTTCCATATCTCTTATTTGGTAATCGTTTTCAACCTGCCCCCCCCCCCCCCCCCTCCATGTGCCTTGTGTTCCCATTTCAGTTCACTCCACTCTTTCTCTCTGTGTTTCCCTCTCTCTCCTCTTTACTTACACTTTCCGCTTCTTCTGCCCCCGCCCCCGCCCCCCCTCCTCTCTGTCTTTTCCTCTCTGTTGGTCTCTCTTCTCTATGTCCCCCCCCTCTTTTACCGGACCTGCAGGTTCTGTGGGAGCATGTGGCGTGAGGTAGAGCAAAGGTTAGACACTTGGCTATCCCCCCCCCACCACCACAATCATATGGCCTGGATAGAGGGGAAGGATTGTTTCAATACCACTGAGGAGACTACGGCTCTTTTCTTCCCCATTTCTTTCTTTCAGTTCATGCCTTTTGTTTTTTTCCAAAAACAGTAACGATTTCCTCAAAACAGAGCTGCCAGTTCTCTGCTGTTTTTAGACATGAAGGCTTTGTGTGTGTGTGTGTGTGTGTGTGTGTGTGTGTGTGTGTGTGTGTGTGTGTGCGCGTGTGTTTATGTTGGGCCTGATACCTGGTAAAAGAGTGGGCTTGTGCGGGTTGTGGGTCGTTTGAAGGCACGGCCCTTTGTTATTCCTGAAGCAAAGTTGCCAATCTCAGCTATGAATAGATCAGTTACAGGTAGAAATCGCTAGAACAATTATCCCGCCCTTCAAGATTGCATTAAGATAACCAGCAGTAACTAAATAAGGAGGTTGGCTCGGGAAACCAACATTCTTCAAGCAATTTGCAACATTAAGAAGCAAAAATAGATGGCAAGGCAAATAGGGCAAAGGCAAATCTTTAACCGTGTATCTCATTTGCTGCATTTATTGTGCAAAATTGTTATTACACACACACACATTAGCTGCCCTCTTGCCCTCATCTTTTTTTCTTTGTCCCACCCTCTCTCTCTCTCCACCTCTCTCTCTCTCTCTCTCTCTCTCTCTCTCTCTCTCTCTCTCTCTCTCTCTCTCTCTCTCTCTCTCTCTCTCTCTGTCACTCTCCAGACTACCTGAAGTTCAGCAGTGACTACAGTAATGTAGTGGGCGGCTCCAGCACTCGTGGGATGCGGTCGGCCTCCGAGCTCCGTGACCTGATGGACACGCTGCAGCGGAAGAAGCAGGCCCTGGAGTCCAGCCTGCGCACCAACGGCGACACCAGCCCCTCCTACTTCAGCATGACCCAATCGCCACCCACCACGCCCTCCCCCAGCTCCCTCTCGCCCTATCAGGAGCAAGCCCGGAGGCTGTACGGTGCTGAACGACCGCCCCTCTCCGTGAAGGTGCCCGCCCACTCGACTCTCAACGTGCCGCCATCTCCGCGACGCTCGGATCCTCGGGACCCGTCGCTCCCCTACTCTCGGCCAATCTCACGCAACCAATCCCAGGATAACCTCGTCTCTTCCTCCATGGATGGGAGACGCTCGGCCAACTCGGGCTCCCTGCTGACCATGTGGAACGGATCCTCTTCCTCCTCTGCCACCGATGGACTCCCCCCGACACCAGGGGGCGGCAGCGGAGCGGCCAGCATGCCCTCCAGCCCTCGCCTGGGCCGCCGACACCTCACCCCAGAGGGCGCGGGCCGCAACGGAGGCCTGGAGCCCTCTCCACGGCAGAGGAAGTACTCGGCCGGCTCGCTGTCGGGGATGAGCAATGGCATGAGCTCCCACAGTCGCTCGCTGCCACGCCTGTACCGGCCAGTGGACGCCCAGCAGCAGGTCCCCCTCAGCCTGCTTCCCCCCCGCCGCTCTCTGGACGCCCACCCTCCTCAGCCGGCCCCTCGCTCCTCAGTTTCCCTCTCAGCAGCGTCTGACCAGAACGGCCACGGCGAGGTGGTCTCCATCTCCTTGTCCGCCAGGCCCATTTCCAAGCGCAGCCTGGCGCCACCTGACGTCACTGTGCCCTCCGCTGTGGCTGCCGCTGGGCCCACCTCCCCCACCACCCCCACAGTCACCACCAGCCCCCGCGTGGCCAAGAAGGTGAGCCTGACCTCCACCAGCAGCTCCTGCTCTGACCAGGAGCCTCCAGCCCGGCCCTCCCCGGAGCTGAGCCTGGGCCTGGGAGTGGGTCTGGGGGAGAGGAGGACGTCGTTTGGGAAGGCTGGTCTGGGCCCACAGGGGGGCTTCAGGGAGAGGAGGGGCAGCATCAGCTCCCTCAGTGGGAAGGAGGAGCTGCAGGACTACCACCAGCGGCAGCGGGATGAGCGGCTTCGCGAGCAGGAAGTGGAGAGGCTGGTGAGGATTAGGCCTGTTACTTTCATCTGGCTCCTCCTGTTTCTCTTCTTCTGATGCTGTTTTCTATGGAACAAATGAACAAAGGACAGCTTTGTTTATCATCACATCTCATAGTCATACTTTCTTTGCGCGCTCTCCCTTTGAGTTATCGCTTATTTTCAGGTTTCCTCACTTAACCTTCTTCCCACTTTTGAACCAATCAGTAACGGAAAAACTGGAATGTCCCAGAAGAGAAGAATGAGTATGGGAATAAGAAAAGATTCTGCTATAGATTTATTGGGGGATGGTAATGGGCATTGTAATTATTAGTAGATGCAGTCTAGATTGTGAAAGCATTCTTTAGGTGAAGGAAAGTCTCCTCATGAGCAGCGAGCCAGTGATTACTTTGTCTTATGGAATTCCCATGAGGGTGAGAAAAAGAGAGGGAGTGAGCGTGAGAGACAGAGGGAGAGAAAGAGTAAGAAAGAGAAGGCAAGAGGAAGAGGGAGGCCAAGGAGGAGAAAGTGGTCCACCTGTCTTCACATTAATCTGGATCCCTCCCTGCCTCACTCCCTGGAACATTCCACTGAGGTCTTATAAACCATAGAGCCAGTGGACCACACTAATGTGTGGTAGTGAGGGGGGGGGGGGGGGTGTTGTTGACTGGGTGGGGCTCCTGGGAGGCATTCCTGAGCTGCTGTGGGAGGAGAAGAAGAGGGCACAACCAGAGGTGGAGTTACTATTCCACTATTATTAGACCCATCTTGAAGCACAGCCACTCTCTCTGAAGGGCTGTGAACAGCACCACGGCCTTTCAAGCATGCTCGTAGGCCTGTCACACACACACACACATACACACACACACACACACACACACGAGCATTCACATACACATGTTCACAGACACGGACACACACACACACACACACATACACATGTGCGCGGGTACACACACACACACACACACACACACATATGCTCGTGGGCACCCACACTCTCTCTGGGAGGCTGACCACAGAGGCACCAGCCCACATTCACAATGCTATTCCTGCTGCCTGTGATGGTTAGAATGGGAGTTCTAGGAGCAGAGGGGGTGTGTGTGTGTGTGTGTGTGTGTGTGTGTGAGGAGAGGCACCTGCAGCACCGCCCTGGTGGTCACTGTGGGGAGTTGTGGTCAAGGCCACCCAATCATTACCCTTCGCTGCCCTTTAGTTGGGTGGCTCTTTAACAGGACTTGATTACAGGGCAGCCGTTCAGGGAGTAAACATACCAATGACAGCTGCAGGTGGACTGAGTGTGTGTGGGGGGTGGGTTTGTGTATGTATACACTCTCACTCACACACACACACACACACACACATTCAACTTCACTCATGCATCAACATTACGTCCTTGTAAAGCGTACTGCATCATATGTCTTCTTGGTAAACATCCTCACACTCATACAGTCGTCATCACCAGGCTCCCTCTGTGGAGTGAACTGCTCCAGATGCACCCATCCCTGTCTACCCGCCCTACCCCTCTCAGTCTGAAACACCCCCCCTGGAGGCTCTGTCACCTGGAGGTGTGGAACATGAGATCCTCCCTGCCCTTCCCTCTGAGGGGTCCTGCCCATAGTGCAGTGCCAAGGTCGGAGAATACAGCACCAAGGTCCGGCTCGGAGCTCGCTTTCAGAGCTGGTGTTCTGGCACGCGATGACAAGTATTGAAAGCTGAACTTGGTGTTGAGTGCCCATGAGAGTGTGCCTGGTGTCCTCCCCATCACTTTTAAGCCAGCAGATTCAATTCAATATAAGGCAGTGATTGTGTGTGTGTGTGTGTGTGTGTGTGTGTGTGTGTGTGTGTGTGTGCTGCTTTTAACTGTGTTTATGTTATCCGGGCTCTGTGTGTGTCCCATCCAAGGCCCTTCCTGGCATGCCACCCACCCCCCTCCTGCCAGCCGCGGTGGGAGGTGTGCCCTCGGGGCAAAGCCCAGGGGTATGATGGAGAGCGGAAGGATTAAATCACCGCACTCCTATATTTATATATCCTCCCACCCCCCCACCCCAAACACTGTGCCAGGAACTGTTTGTGAGGTGGTCCGGTTTCTCTCAGCACCTCACTCATTCCACTCCATTTCACTTATGCTCTCTCTCTCTCTCTCTCTCGCTCACCCTCTCTCTCTCTCTCATGCGCGCTAACCCCCTCTCTCTCTCTCTCGCTCACCCTCTCTCTCACTCGCTCGTTCACCCTCTCTCTCTCTCGCTCACCCTCTCTTTCTCTCTCTCCCTCTAACTCACCCTCTCTCTACATCTCTCTCTCTCTCTCTGGACATAGAATACAGTATGTTCTTGTGGTTAGTGTGTGCGGTTCTATCATTCTGTGTCTGTTTTGGGGGTGTGGATTGGTTCTGGTTGAACTCTCTGCAGTCTGTGGTAATGGATTCTCTAAGGTTTCGGATGAACTCTCAGTAACCTATGAGAGTCAGAGGCAAAGGCAAAACCACTAGCACTTTAAACTCCTAACCTCTGCCTCACATGGTGAGTCAGTTTGCTCTCTCGCAGAGAAAAAATTTAAATAGGTGTGGTGGGATTTGTCTATTTGTAGGCAGGCTTACGTTTGGAATCACGGTCTCAGCCTTCCACGCTGCTGTACCTGGAAAGTGAAGGCTCTGTGAGATCCACTTCCTGGCCCCTCCAGATCGAGGTCACCCACACAGCTTGGCCCAACACCTGTCGCATCACAACACTCATACCAAGGACTCCTACGCCTTGGCCCAGGGTGTGAAAGTTTGCATAACCGGTATAGAGTGTGTTGTATGGATCGTGTGAGGTATGGTATCTCTCAGTGCAGTGTAATACTGGGCTAGTTCCGTCCTGTTAATCAGGCTCTAAGCCAGAGCTGTTCCTGGGAGAGCCAGTCTCCTTGGCTAGCTGTCCCCTCAACACACTCCCCTGGGCTTTTTTTGGACCATCAGCATGTGTTTGCACAGCACAGTCTCCCATTAGATCCGGGGCACTTCACTAACGTTAAACAGCTCCCTGTGACTTTGACTCCGACAGGATCTCATCTCTCTGTTTGCCGGCCGAGTGGCGGAATGTTTGTTTGTCGTCTGGATACCCATGACCTAGCGCGTGGATGCTAATGGTTCCTCGTCACAGTAGTGTGAGATGTGCCTGATAACGGCCATGGACGTGTGTGAAACGCCTTGTGCAGCAGTGGGAGACCATGGAGTGCTGTGTATTTCAGAGGTAACCCCCCCCCCCCTGCGTCTACTTTGCCGTACTGCATGCTGACCCGACTGTGTGGCGTTTGTGGGCTCTGGCTTGATGCCGTGGTGGTTATGGGAAGCCAGGCAGAGCCTGTCCAGGGTTCAGAGGACATTTGGAGAGAGTCCTCAGACTGGAGATGTGCTCCATGTGGAACAGGGCTGAGTTTCCCAGGCTGTTGTCAGCATTTGGAAGTAATTAGGAAGCAGTTGACAAATAAGCACTAAAACAGTGGGAACGCGTGTTCGTACGAGTGTGTGTCTGTGTGAGTGTGTGTTTTTTCGTATTTGTTAATCTAATCTATGTTTACATCAGGCCAAGTTTTATTGGTGTTTTGTTCTGAATAAGCCTTTTGTTCTCGGGCTGTGCCAGTTGTTTACACACAAGACACATTTGGAGATTGTTCAGCCTGTGTGTGGTGCTTGAGCAATTGATACATTCTTGTTCTGATTATGGGGTGTGTGTGTTTGTGTGTTTTGTGTTTGTGTGTGTGTGTTTGTGTGTGTGTGTGTGTGTGTGTGTGGTGTGCGCGCTAACAGTGGATGATCTCTTGGCTTTTCTGTTGCCTGACAGGAGTGTGTGTTACTGCTGTAATCACTACCCTCTTGCCTCTCTCTTGCCCTGCAGGAGCGCCAGCGTCTGGAGACCATCCTGAGTATGTGCTCGGAGCTGGGACGAGTGGAGGACACCTCCGTCTCGGCCGTGGCCGACCTGCAGAAGATCAACAAGGAGCTGGAGAAGCTCCAGGTCTCAGACGACGAGTCTGTGTTCTCGGAATCTCCCGGAATGTCACCAGAGAACGGCTACACGCCAAAAGCCTTGGAATACCAGCCCAGCGAGGAGCGACAGATTCGGCATCGACGGAGCAGTGGCCAAAGGGATGTCAGGGCGGAGTCACCTGCTGTCAGTCTCAGAAGTTCCGGCCCTTCCCCCTCCCCACGTCTACCGTGGACAAACAAGGTGATACTTCAGTGTTGTCATCTGACTTGACACTGTCTCCTGACCTTTAACCTACAGCAAGCAATAAATGTGCTTTTGGAGACCAAGGGTCTCAACCTCTAAAGATTTATAAAGTTCCACATGTCGACTTTGAAGCACTTGCACTTTCTTATCATGCGTGCCTTGAAGTCAGTGGCCTTAGACCCTATGACCCAGAGCTGAAGTGACTTCAAGGCTCAGGTTTAATCTATCCCCGGTCTTCTGTCAGAGACATTCCTCCGTTATAATCACACGCCATATTTTTACCACGCTTAATCAGATCAGGTAATTTAATATCAAGGAAAGGAAGTCTATGTCCACGCTGAACATTCTTTAGACCTTTTCAAGGGTGAGAAGTCATGTATATGAGTCCTTCTCTGACTCCCAACTACACACAGACACAGACTCTCTCACACACACACACACACACACACACACACAAGTAGACTCTCAGGAAGGAATGTAAGGGGTGTCCTGTGTGAATGCCTTAGTCTGTGAACCTCATTAGGCTCTAGTAGGGAGTAGAGTAGGGAGGGTAGGTTCATGACTTGGACATGAGTTCAGTAAAGAAATATATGTGCTTATGTCAACAACATGGATTTAATGTGAGAAATCCCTCAGGTTGTGCATAAAGCTTTTTCTCAGAGACAAAGAAGCAGGCCAAGACCTTCCTCCACAGTCTAAATTATGACCTGGACAAACGGTACTATCCAAACAGGTCATGAATACCGTGTGTCTCTGTGTGAGATAGAGAGATAAAATGCTTCTTGATGATGTGCACAAGGAGGAGTTTATGACTCATTTTTCTGTCTATGAACACCAAGGAAGCTAAATAACTTGGCCTCTCTCTCCCTCTCTTTCACAAGCACACACAAATACACACACACACACACACTCACAGCCTGATGATGACAAAACTGGGATTGTTTTGCATTAGTCGTCTGGGGTCAACAGGTGGCCACTAACCCCCCCCCCCCCCCCCCCCATGTAAACAGTTCATTTGGAGCACTTTAAAATGGTCTCTGTCTGTTTCAGAGCTGTACTGGGCCCAGTGTTTTAGCCACGTTGACATACGTGGTGCATCAGAGAGTCGTTTTTTTTTTCCAGGGAATTGAGTCGAAGTTTGAGCCCGGCGCAGCTGCAGCCTGTCCTGGTGTGATATATAGGCCATACCGGCTGGGTGTTTATTAGATTAGACGGCTTCAAACGAGCTGGACAGCTGCCTTCGTCCTCCATGGTGGATCTTTACCAGTCCACCCAGGCATTGGCCACTGACTTATGCCTAGTTTGTCACCAATGGCATCTTCCTAATGAGTTTAAGTGGAGGAGGAGGGCAGCTGTGGTCGCTCAAGAAAGGCACTGAAATATACATGTGTGATGAATATACATTGACCAAGCCCGTGGGACCCTATGTCCCCTGTGCAAGGGTGACTTCGATGCCATTTGTTTCGAGTCTTCCTAGAGTGGAAGTAAAGTCTCCTCAAAGCAGTAGTAGGTAGTAGTGGTCGTCAACATGGACCCGTCCAGATTACAAACTTCCAAGCTGTTCTGGCGTAAAGTCAGAAACAGGGCTAATCTGAGTGGTGTGAGTGTAATTAGCGTAGCCTCTGATGGCATGGTTGATCTGCAGGCCCCTGAGCTGGTGGAGGACCTGCACCTGAAGCAGGAGGTGACGCGCATCGAGGAGGAGAGGATCCAGGTGCTCAACAACATGGAGGAGCTGGAGCAGAAGATCAAAGACCTGGACAACCAGATGGAGGAGTCCATCAGAGAGGTGCGTGGGTGGTGATGACAGGCAGGAGTGGATATTGTGTGAGTGTGTGTGTGTGTGTCTGTCTGTGTGTGTGTCTGTGTCGTCTGTGTCTGTGTCTGTGTGCGTAAGTGAGAGAGGGGGGTGACCTGTGTTTGAGGTTTTGTGAGGGATTTACATCTGCAGGGTGGGCTAACAATGATTTAGGACTTGTTGAGACAGGCTCTGTGGTCATGTCCTCCTCCCTTTGTATTTTTCTTACTCTCTCTCTCACACGGTCTCTCCATCACACTCTCTCTCTCTGTCTATCCCTTCCTCTCTCTCTCTCTCTCTCTTTTTCCTCCTCTTCTTTCTACTTCTTGCTCCCCCGCCCACCGTCACCATTATCCTTTACATATAAACCCTGATTTTATGAGGTTTGGTGGACACCGCTCCCCTCCGCCAGACACTCCCTGTGTCTCCACATCCAGGTAATTATCACAGCATTACTGCACCCCCTGAAGGTGCTGCCTGCCTCTGGTCGGCATGCTAAGCAGGCAGGAGTGTGTCTGGGCGCTGCTAAGAGCTCCGGATTACCTCTCCAACACCTGATTTAATTATGGCCTGGAGCCCAGTGCCGTGTGCCGAGCGCCGCCCAGCCGGTGACTACAAATTCACAGTTAACCATTAACATCTATTAGGGAAGCCTCTGGCAGCAATCTGGTTGGCTGGCAGGTTTATGAGGCACAACGGCTACGTTTCTGTGTGTGTGTGGTTTCATTTGCAGCGATGTCTTATTCCTAGCTTCACTTATGCAGTTTTTATTGTAATAAAAGGTAATTGCCCATTAAGAGCAAACAAAGGCAATAAACTACTTGGATCGATCTTCATATCACTTCATCATCCAAAGAGCCAGCACTGCATTTCCTAAAAAAGTCGATGTTAAATGGTTGAGAGACAATCATTTTAAACACTCTCGCGCTCGCTCGTAGTTACTAGGTCGTTGCACAACACAACACACACCAGATTTTGCTTACTTGAAGCATGTGAGCTGATGGTGTAAGTGTTTGTGTATGGTGGTTTTAGTTAGTTGTCCTTTTTGTTTTTGATCTTGCATGTATTCAGATTTCCTCTTTCTGTTCCTTGCAAATCTGCTCTTAGTTTACTGTACATCCCTCAGGTCTGCCCTGTCAAGCCTCAGGATTGTTTGCCTTTACTAGATACAGACTGATGTGTGTACCTTTGCTTTGCCACAGAATACATTTGAATCTGGTCTGTCCTCAAAACACTACATATCCTCTCAGTTTACAGTGTGACCAGTCCTTATTAGACACGTGGAGTGATGTGTGCGCGTGTGTGTGCCACAGATGGAGGTGGAGCGAGCGCTTCTGGAGGGTGAGCAGGAGTCCGAGATCGCCCAGCTACATCAGGACAAGGAGGCCCTGGAGCAGCTCAACGACAAGATGGTCGACATGGAGAAGAAGCTCCAGGCAGAGAAGTCTCAGGTAATTGAGTCTTACCGACAACAGCAGAACCATCCCTTCAGATGGTTTAAGGGGAACTGTACCTCAGGAATGGACATCAGAGACGCTTGCGTCAAATGAGAGGATGTTGTCCTTGCTGCCAACTTCCATAGTGTATCCTGTGGCAAGTTAGAGGGCTGCTCAGCATTGGTGAGATGACAAGCTGAATTTAAGCTCCGACTGAGGGTGTAGACAGTACAGACACAGACTCTCTCACTCTCTCTCTCTCTCTCTCTCTCTCACTCTCTCTCTCTCTCTTCTGACATACATACACACACACACTTTCACTCACTCACTAGGGAGGATGGTAGTTTGCCTCAAAGGTGACAATCCCCGCTGGCATCCTCCTCACCCTTTTCCCAGAGTTAAATAAAGATCTGATGAGACTGAGGTAACACTGA